>NC_028451.1:15797459-16023289 GCF_000263155.2 Setaria italica
GGTCTCAACAAGCGTGTCCAAGGACCCGTTTCCTTTGCCACGCATAGATCAAATAGTCGACTCGACCGCCGGGTGCGAGACCCTCAGCTTCCTCGATGCATATTCCGGCTACCATCAGATCGCGATGAAAGAGGCCGACCAGCTCGCTACCTCCTTCATCACCCCCTTTGGCCCCTACTGCTACGTTAAGATGCCGTTCGGCCTCAAAAATGTGGGGGCTACCTTCCAGCGATGCATGCTGAAGTGCTTCGGAGATCTCATCGGGCGGACCGTTGAGGCCTACGTCGACGACATCGTGGTTAAATCCAGGAGGGGTGACCAGCTCGTTCCCGACCTGGAGCTAGCCTTCGAAAGGCTGAGGGACAAGCGTATTAAGCTCAATCCCGAGAAATGTGTGTTCGGAGTCCCCAGGGGCATGCTATTAGGCTTCATCGTCTCCGTGCGCGGCATCGAGGCAAACCGGAGAAGATAGCGGCCATAAGCGACATAGGGCCAATCCGGAACATAAAGGGGGTGCAGCGCATCATGGGATGCTTAGCAGCTCTAAGCCGCTTCATCTCGCGCCTCGCCGAGCGAGGTCTTCCTCTCTATCGGCTCCTGAAGAAGTCTGACCGCTTCGAATGGACCAGCGAGGCCCAGGAGGCACTTGACCGACTCAAGGACCTCCTAACGAAGGCCCCGATTCTAGTCCCGCCCACCGACGACGAGACCCTCCTGCTCTACGTCGCGGCGACCACCCAGGTGGTTAGCGCGGCCCTGGTGGTGGAACGGGAAGAAGAGGGACACACTCTCAAGGTGCAACGCCCGGTGTACTTCGTTAGCGAGGTCTTGTCCGAATCCAAGACGCGTTATCCACAGATCCAGAAGCTCGTCTACGCCATCCTTATCACGAAGAGGAAGCTGCGTCATTACTTCACCTCCCACCCGGTAACAGTTGTTTCATCATTCCCTTTAGGTGAAGTAATCCGGAACCCAAATGCTACGGGGAGAATCGCGAAGTGGGCGCTTGAGCTCATGGACTAGGGAATCGCCTACATCCCCTGCACCGCCATCAAGTCTCAGGCACTTGCCGACTTCGTGGCTGAATGGACGGAGGTTCAAACCCCATCGGCGCCGGAGGAGCAGGAGTACTGGACAATGTACTTCGACGGATCACTGATGAGGGCCCGCGCCGGAGCGGGCCTCGTTTTCGTCTCTCCATTAGGCGTGAGCATCAGGTACATGATCCGCCTCCATTTCCCTGCATCCAATAATGTCGCCGAATACGAAACCCTCCTCAACGGGCTCCGCATCGCCGTCGAGCTGGGTATCCGTCGGCTGGACGTCCGGGGCGATTCCCAGTTGGTCGTCGAACAAGTCATGAAGGAGTGGAGCTGCCACGACCCCAAAATGGCAGCCTACTGCAACGAGGTCCGTAAGCTCGAGGACAAGTTCGACGGGTTAGAGCTCAACCACGTCGCAAGGCGCTTCAACGAAGCCGCTGACGAGCTGGCGAAGGCGGCGTCCGGCCGAATGCCCGTCCCCGATGGCGTTTTCGTTAGCGACCAGTTGAAGCCTTCAATCCGCTATCCCGAGCCGGTAGGGGTCGGCGAAGCACTCCCAGCCCTGGGATCGGGACCCGAGCCAGGGAAGGTCGGCAACGCGCCACCTGTCCCGGACCTGAGCACTAGTCCCAAGGGAATCAACACTGCTTTGCCCGACTCGGCCCCGGAAGCCGATCCATCCAACCCCGTGGTCATGGAAATCACGGCAGACCCCGCGGCGGGGGCCGACCCCCTGATCGACTGGAGAGCCCCATACCTCGACTACCTCGTCCGCGACACGCTCCCCGCAGACAGAACAGAGGCCCGCAGGATCGCGCGCCACGCCAAATCCTTCACCATCATCGACCAGGAGCTCTACAAGAAAAGTCACACTAGGATCCTCCAGCGCTGCATCCCGATTGAGCAGGGAAAGGCGCTGATCCAGGATATCCACGCCGGGGCTTGTGGTCACCACGCCGCGCCAAGGACCCTCGTGGGCAACGCCTTCCGACAAGGTTTTTACTGGCCGACCGCGGTCGCGGATGCTACCCAGGTAGTCCGCACTTGTGAAGGATGCCAGTTCTTTGCCCGCCAGACTCACCTGCCCGCACAGGCGTTGCAAACCATCCCCATCACGTGGCCGTTCGCGGTCTGGGGGCTGGATCTCGTCGGACCCTTCAAAAAGGCGCCCGGGGGCTTCACCCATCTGCTCGTCGCTATCAACAAGTTCTCTAAATGGATCGAAGCAAGACCAGTGGCGCAAATCAGGTCTGAGCAGGCGGTGCAATTCTTCACCGACATCATCCACCGCTTCGGGATCCCAAATTCCATCATCACCGACAATGGCACGCAGTTCACCGGAAAGAGATTCCTCCAGTTCTGCGACGACCACCACATCCGAGTGGATTGGGCGGCAGTGGCGCACCCCCGCACGAACGGGCAAGTCGAGCGAGCCAACGGCATGATACTCCAGGGTCTCAAGCCATGGATCTTCGACCGCCTTAAAAAGTTCGGCGGACGGTGGGTTGCGGAGCTTCCCGCAGTCCTCTGGAGCTTGAGGACGACCCCCAGCCGGGCGACAGGGTTCACCCCGTTCTTCATGATCTACGGGTCAGAGGCCATTTTGCCCACCGACCTAGAGTACGGGTCGCCGAGGGTCAAGGCATACGACGAACAGGGAAACCAGGCATCACTCGAGGACGCACAAGATCAACTCGACGAGGCGCGAGACGTAGCCCTACTACACTCGGCTAAATACCAGCAGGCCCTACGGCGTTACCACAACCGCAAGATACAAGGCCGCGCCTTCAACGTCGGTGATTTAGTGCTCCGCCTCGTCCAGGACAACAGGGGTCGGCACAAGTTGACTCCCCCATGGGAAGGCCCGTTCATCGTCGTGCAAGTACTACGGCCAGGCACCTACAAACTGGCAACTCCCGACGGGCAGGTCTTCAGCAACGCCTGGAACATAGAACAGCTAAGGCGCTTCTACCCATAGCTCTTATTTCCAAGTCCTGCATAAACTTGCCGTCATTTCCGTTTTTTCCCTTAAGCTCAGGGGCATCCAACCCTGGCCTCGTTCCAGGGCCGCATACCCCTCGGGGGCTACCAGTTTTGTTCTTCAGCGAAAAAAGAAACCCCGAGCCGCCTCGGTTCTTTCCTTTAAGCTCAGGGGTATCCAACCCTGGCCTTGCTCCAGGACCGCATACCCCTCGGGGGCTATCGGGGGTCCCGACCCCAGCCGCTTGGCGCCATCTAAAAGAAACGTTTTTTCTTTTTCAAACCGAACACTCCCTTTCTAGACCTTTGGGCGCAAAAAAGAGAAGGATGCGTGAACGGTGCTTAGGCAAGTTTGATCGGACTGCGAAAAAACCTACGCCCCAGCGGCTACGGCACCTTCTCTCATCAAAACTTACTGACGCACCCGGCGACGCATCCTAAGCTTTCGAGCTCAAAGGAACAGTAAAGGGGATTGGGATTTTTTACGCAACAAAGTCATAAAACAGGCCCGTATGGCCAACGCAAAATGAGTTCAAGACTGACATATTTACAACTTTTGGGCACAAGCCCGGTACAGCTAACTTGACGAGGGGTCGGCAGGAGGGACGGCTTCATCTTCCAGGAGCTTCGCGAGGGCCTCCGCCGGCGCGGTCACCGCCGCATCGATCCCGTCCAGCTCAGCTTCGGTGTAACCGACGGTGTACCCTTCACTCATCCCGGCAAAATTGATGCCAGAATAGTGAGAGCCGAAGACGCTGAAGGCTCGCCGCATGCCGATGCGAAGCGCGTCCACGGCAATCTCGCGACGCCGACGGCGTACCCCGAGGACACGAGCCGGCAGAGAACTCGACCCCTCCTCCGGAGCTACGCCAAAGTCGTCGCAAATGACGCGGACCGCATCTCGCAAGGCGCCGTGCTCGCCGCGCTCCGCATCGAGCAGACCCTGCAACTTGGCGATTTCACCTGCAGAAACCATCCAGAAAAACCAACCAAGTCAAAGAACAGAACACAAACAACACGGGAACGTGGGAACGGAAAAAACCTCACCGTCGGCCTGGGTCTTCAACTCACGCTCCCGGTCGGCCCCTCGGGACACGGCGGACTGAAGTCCCTGCACTTGCGAGCGAAGGTGACCAGTCTCTGCGCTGAGGGCTTCACGCTCCCCCCTCAGCTGTGCAAGCTCCTCGGCGTCACGGCGGGCCCTCTCAGCGGCAGCTTGAAGCTCCTCGGCGTCGCGGCGGGCCCTTTCAGCAACGGCCTGGAACTCCTCAAGGTCGAGGCGGGCCTTCTCAGTGACGGCTTGGAGCTTGGCCTCCGCTCGCCGCGCCTCCTCCAACGCCGCCCGCTCACGCCCTTGCAGGTCACGAATGACCCCCTGGGCGGCGTTGATTTGCAGGGACAAGTCCCTGGTGCGCTCCCTCTCAGTATTGAAGCGCTCCCAGAGACCCTGCTATCGCCGGAGGAAATCAGATTTCCCCCGACTGCCCTCTTGGAGAGCCTGCAAAGCAACGCGCCGTTAAGGCAAAAAGCAAAAGGGAGGTACTGATCACCAACAGTAGGAGCAACATACCTGGCTGCCAGGGAGGACGGTGTTGCCCAGAACCCCCAACGCTGAAGATAGAGCCGCCTGGACGTGGGCGATGCCGCCCTGCACCGCCTTCCACTTGTGCCACTCGGCGCGTCGTCCAGCGCGAAGAGATGCCTCGGCGGGTCATCGCGGGATGACCAGCGAAGGACGGACCCTCTCCACGCCCTGGGAACGGAGGGAGCCGAGGCCGAGGCAGGCGCCGACCCTGACGCTGCCGTCAAGGTCAGCACCATGGCACTAGAAGCCGCCGGGTCTACCGACGGCCCTGGCACCTGCACGCTCGTCGCCGCCGAGGCCGTCAGCGGTATCCCAGTGGGCACCTCCGCCTCTGCCACCGGAGCCACTCCCACGGGGGTGATCGGGGTGGAGGTCCCTGCCTCCGCCGCCGCCGCGCCTCCGGGAGCAGACGTTCCCTCTGCCTCTGATCCCGCCACGGCTGCGGGGGCATCCGCCCTACCTCCCGTCACCGCCGTCCCCTCTGCCTCGTCGGCGTCGAGGTCGATCACCTCCCCGGCCTGAGAACCCGGGAGGATCGCGCCCTGAGCTGAAGGGGTGACCGGGGGAACCGAAGGCGGAGTGGAGTCCACTCCCCCTCCCGCGGCTGACGCCGCCGTCGCTCCGCCAGCCGCCACCACAGGGGCCACCTCCGCGAAGAGATCCGCGGTCGCACCAGGAACCCCGCCGCTTGCCGCGGGCGGGGCCGCGGCCTGCCTCCCGGAGGAGGTCGACAACCGCAGCGCCTTCTTAGGTGCCAACTGCAGGGTGAGGCCACAGGGAGCAGGGCTGCACATCAATGGACAGACGTCAGCAGAAACGAACGAAAGAAGAGGAGAGGAACGAGGCGCAGGGAAGGCCAACTTACGTCCTTGAAGCGCAAGGGCGGCGCGCGCGCTTCGACGCGGAGCCCGACGCCGACCCCGGGGCATCCGGCAGCGGCCGCTTGTCGCCGCTTTGCTGCTCTCCGGTAGCAGGCACGGCGGTGGAGGCAGGCTCCACGGACCTCCGAGGAGCACCCTGTGCGGACTCCTGGGGAGCGCCCCGCGCCGGCTCCGAAGCTGCGGCGGGAGTAGGCTCCGAAGACCCCAGGGGGCACCCCTTGCCGACCCCTATGGAGCATCCCGCGCCGACCCCTGGGGGGCGTCCCGCACCTGCTCCTGGGGGACGCCCTGCGCCGACCCCTGGGGGGCGTCCCGCACCTGCTCCTGGGGGACGCCCTGCGCCGACCCCTGGGGGGCGTCCCGCACCCGCTGCTGGGGGACGCCCTGCGCCGACCCCTGGGGGGCGTCCCGCACCTACTCCTGGGGGACATCCTGCGCCGACCCCTGGGGGGCGGCCCGCGCCAACTCCTGGCGCACGCGCTGGGCTGGCCCCTGAGGCACAGCCCCAGGGCCTGATGGAGCCGAAGCCCGGACGGACGCCTCCCCCGCTTCGCCTTCCGTGGCCGTCCGCGGGGGCGCCTCCCGAATGGCGAGGGTGCCCGATCGGGGGGGGGGGGGGAGAACCAGCTCCTCCTCCTCTTCATCATCTTCCTCATCTTCATCCTCTTCATCATCGTCGTCGTCGGACACAACCGGACCCCTCCGCCGCCGCTGGAACTCCTTGGCAGCCTTCTTCCGCTTCTTCGCCGTCTCCTTGTCCTTACGGCGCTTCTGCGCCTCGGCGAGGAGACGATTGCGAGTTCGCCGCTCAGCATCTTCCGGCACCGGCGGAAGCGAGTCCGCGACCCGGGTTAGTGGGCCCTGCAAACGCAAAACAGCTCCGCGTCAAGGCGACAAATAGCAGGATACAAAGAAAGGAAGACGATGCCCCAACTCCTTACCAGGTCTATGAAGCCCGCCTCCGGGCGCATCGGCGGGTGCCCGGGAATCGGGTACTCGACGTCCTTGTCCTCCAGCGCCTCCCGAATCCGTTGCCGGATCTCGGAGGCGGCAAGCGCGCCCGTCGCCAAGGCGGTGCCCTCGGTCGGCGCGTCGGGGGTCATGGCGCCAAGCGGTCGGATCCGGAGCATCAGCGGCGCCACCCGTCGGGCATGGTACGCCCCGATGACCCCGGCGCCAGTGAGCCCGTTCCTCTTCAGCCGCTCGATGGCCTGCAGCAGGTCGGAGAACCGCTTCTTCTCCTTCTCCACCGGCCCGTATGCTCATACATCCAGCACCGCATCGATGGTACGGCCGGTGAAAGCCGGCAGGGGGGAGTCCGGGTAGTTCTTCACGTAGAACCACTGATTATGCCACCCCTTATGGGACACCGAGGTCTTCATCGTCATATACTCCTTGGAGCGAGTATGACGAAGGTGGATCCCGGCGCACCCGATCGACACCGGAGGCGACCGCTGCTGGCTCCCGGCCTTCCCCGACTTCTGGTACAAACTCACTGTGAAAAAATATTTCCACAGCGAGAAGTGGGGCTCGATGCCCAGGAATCCCTCGCACAGTGCAACAAACGCCGCAATGTGCTGGATCCCGTTCGGGTTGAGGTGCTGGAGCTCGAGGCCATAGTGGTGGAGGAGCCCGCGGAAGAAGCGACTCGGGGGAGAAGCGAACCCCCGCTCATGGAAGTGAGCGAAGGAGACAACATAGCCGGAGGGAGGTGTCGGAACTTGCTCCATCCCCGGCAGCTCCCACTCGCCCGCCGCCATCCTCTCGCACAGGAGACCCTTCCGCACCAAGCCCTCGGCGCGCGAGGAGGTGAAATGAGAGACCCCCCAGGAACCCATCGCCGGAGGAGGGAGGAGATCGACGGAGACGGGAAGAAGAGCGCGCGGCTTGGAGCGAAGGAAACGAGGCAGGCACGGATGAACTGAGCGTGAGGCTGGAAGGCACGGGTTTACGCTGCATTTATAGCGGCAGGAGCGTCGATTTGGCTTCTCCGGTACCTTTCCTATAAAAACGGGAGCCCGCCGCGCCGGCTCCGCCTTCCTTCTTGCCTGCCTCCGCCTCGTCCGACTGCGGCCTAAGGGTCGGAGGCGCCCGACCCCTCGCAACAAGGTTCCGCCTCGTCCGACCCCAAGCACAGGGGTCGGGCTCGCTGGGACCCCCAGGACAGGCATCCCCCTCGGATGCGGAACAGGTGGGCAAGACAAACAAAATCCTGTGGGTCCCCCCGTTAGCTTCGCCATAAATGCGCTGCAGGCCTGGCAGAGGAAAGGATGACCGCGCCCCTCACGCAACCCGTCGCAAGTACCCGTGCAAGACCGCACTGTGCAAGCTACAGTGCCGGCGGCTGACTCCCATTCGCCGCAGGGTACTCATGGCCTGCGCCGGCCGGAGCGGAGGAGAGACCGGCCTGTCCTCGGGCCCCGCGCACCCTCGGGTCCCGCGCGCCTGGCAGTAAGGATGTGACGCCCTCTCTCCGGGAGCCATCATCCGAACGGTGGCATCCACCGTCCTCCCCAATAGACACCAGGATAACGACGAAACGCCTTCATCATGACCCGACGCCTACAAGTGCCGAAGGAGCTATCTGTAGGGAGCAACGACAGTTGGCACACGGCCGCCTCCCCCTCCGGCATGCACCCCCCTTGCGATATAAAAGGAGGAATCCAGGGCCGGAGGGGGGATCGGCTTCTTCTCCCACAAGCCACAGCACACAACGACTCTCCCTGAGAGCACAAGCACGAAAGAGACTTGGGACCAGTCCCTCTCTCGTCGACCTGTAACCCCTACTACAGAACCCCGCGTGGGCAATACGAGCATCCTCGATACTGGACGTAGGGCTTCCCTTGCCCGAACCAGTCTAACCCGTGTCTCCCACGCCACCACCTGAGGCTTTACGCGCATAAAAGAAATTTACTAGTCTAAGTCTTGATCCGCCGATCTTGACAACGACAGCTGGCATGGCAGCAATGGCCATAGGAGACCCCCACACGCACCGGAGGCGGAGACAGTCTTTGTCTCCAACTCCTTCCATCTGGAGCATGATGTGCAGGACTAGGAATCATCTGCTCTCGTACCGTGGGCACTCCACCTGCCGCCAGACGCCGTAGCACAGGACATCGCCGACCTCATCAACCGAGAGCTCCGCCTGCAGCCAGGGAAGGTCTCTGTCATGCTTCACACGCCGAAGTCCTACCTCATCCGCTTCGAGCACGCTGCTAACACGATCGAGTCACGCCGCCATGGGCGCTTCATTGGAGGAGGCATCAACATCTGTCTCCGCACCTGGCGCAGCCTCGTGCACGCCCTCGGCTTCCGCATCTTCTACAGGGTGCGCCTCTGCCTCAATAGAATCCCGTCCCATGCCTGGACACCGAAGATTGTTGAGAGGATCATCAGCCACAAATGCGCGCTACAGTGCATCGTCACCGACCTCATCCAACCGGTGGACTCAAGGCATATCGAGCTGTGGGCGTGGATGGTGGACCCAAGAGAGATACCCAAGAAGGTGTGGCTCGCCTTCACACACAAGCTGATGGACAGGTCCTTGGCTTTCTTCATGCCGGCCGAGCTGCCGCTGGAGTCATGGCAGCAGGGCGCCCGCTACAAGGTCTTCATCCACATTCCCATGCTCGAGGACTACACGGCAGCCGCGCGCAACCTTCAAGAGGCGGTCGACAACCCAGCGAGTATCACTCCGATATGTTGGAGATATGAGTGGCGCTAGGGCCTTGTGGACGGCATGCCGCCGGACGCCCGCTCGCGCTTCCTAACCGAACTGCCTCGGCCGCTGCGGGAGCCTAAGGGGTAGGATGATGGTGATGGCTGCCAGAAGCACGACGGTCATGGCCGCGAACGGCGCACTGGTGACAGCCAGAGCACCAGGCGTGTCACCTATGTTCGTGATGACGCAGGGGACGGGAAGCGCGACCACGGACCACACGCACGCCGTGGTCCAAAGGACGAGCGCAAGAAACGAACCAACAGGACCAGCTGCAACGACGGCCACGACTACGAGCACTCGGGACACAGGCTCAAGTACGACGACGCATACTAGGGCGGCACGGAGCTGGTTCGCTGGGACCGCACCAGGTCCCCCCCAGAACGAAACTATGCACCACGCCACGGGAGACACCACTATAGGAACGACGATGGGCTAAGCAGCATGCCTCCTGCTCAGCTGCAAGCACTCTTCGTGGCCCAGGCGAATGCCTTGAAGAACTACATGCAAGGTCAAGTATTCACCATGCCTTCGTCTAACATGACCATGGATTTGGATGCCAGAGCAACAGCTACCTTGTCGGCGCCGACGACTAAATCCACAAGGCCTCCTGGCTCACGGACCGCCTGGGCATTGAAGATGCCAACAGGGGGAACCAAGCCTGGTCCGAACCAGTCCTGGTGTCATGCGCCTTCAACACACTGCGAGCAGCGCTACGGCCGGCGTCCCCGCCTCCGACGGTCGCCGACGTCAACCAGGCACTGGACAAGTTGTTCCTGGATGCCAACAGAAGCTCCCCAACAGGCTGCGGAGGATGCTGCATGGTGGCCTACACCGAAGCACAGGGTGGTGAGGCAGCCCATGCAACTGGAGGCCTTACCTTCTTGGCCCGCGACGGCAACAAGGTGGGCTACCTCGAGGCGCCTAGCCTGGCTTTGAACGGGGAAGCTGGCGAGGCGGCCCAGGAGGTGCTAAAGGCCCAGCAAGCATTGATGGCCCAGCATGACAACAGAGACCAGCTTGCGGGCTAATGCGCGCTCGCGAGTTGGAAGGATGCCGCGGCCCGCAACGGGGGCACGCGCATGGGCCAACTGCTGGACGGCAGCGCACTCACGGCCCAGCTGCCAGGCACGTCCCAAGACGGGGGTGTGCGCACAGGCCACCTACTGGACCTGCTGGACATGGCCTAAAATGGGAGCGCGACCACAACCCAGCGGTCGGGTGCAGCCCATGATGGGGGCGAGCCATGGACCAGCTGCTGGGAGATGATCACGATGGCCCATAGGCCGAGCAGGCCCCTAACTCTGCACGACTTTCCCCAGACGCTAGCCCAGAGGGGTTGCTGCTTACGCCCAGCGTGGATGAACTCTTCTTGACTCCGGCGCTGCCAGCAGTGCAGCATCAACTGACGTGGCGCACGCGCCAGCACCACACGTTCGACATCAATGACGTGCGGCAGAGCGTGCGACTGGCCAAGAAATTGGCCATGCCAGCCATAGAGCGAGCCCAGCGGAACTTTTGGAGGAAGCTTGGCGTCGGCGATGATGAAATGGTGCCAATTGAGCAAGTTCTGCAAGAATTCCAAGGGGCCCTACCGGAGTTCGTCATAGCAGCCTTGGCCGCCCTCTTCGACCTTGACGAAGACAGCAAATGAATGATGCACTTCTACAGATGGTGGGTGATGTCGTAGAAAAACTTCAACACGAGCAGCACACTGTGCAATGATGATCAAGACGAAGCACACTTCCTATGCATTCTACCACCACTTTATGTACTACTACTTTTATGTATCATCTGTGCCTCACCCTGCTGGCTGCGACCTTCGGGGAGGACTCTCGACTACGAGTAGCCTTGCTGGCTGCGACCTTCGAGTGAAACTCGTGAACTGCAAACTATGCCTTGCTAGCCATGACCTTCGAGCACTACATTCGACGATCCCCATGACAAACAATGTCAACGCATGTCAATCGACAACCTCTACGACCCCCACGCTCTACATGATATACAGCATAACAACATGCTACTTCATCCCATGTTTTGCGACACGTAAGCAAGAGCATGACACTACGCCCAGATGATCGGTAACTTTGAAATAATGCACTGGAATGTGAGAGGTCTCAATGCTCCAACTAGATGTCTAATGGTCCGTGAAACTATTGCAACGACAACATGTCACATAGCGTGCCTACAGGAAACCAAACTACAAAACATCGATGCAACTCTAGCTAACTTCTTGCGGGGATGCCCGCCTAAACCAATTCGCATATAAACCAGCTTTAGGCACAAAGGGAGGAATCGTCATCATCTAGGATGATAGGGTATTTGACATACAAGACATCCAAATTGGACGTTTCACCGTTTCAGCAACAACGGTAGTAAAATACAGCAACACACGCTTCTAGCTCACGATAGTGTACGGGCCATCATGCCATGCTGCAAAACCTGCCTTCCTGCAACACCTATGAGCTATGAGATCGGACGACGACACCAGATGGCTACTCCTAGGGGATTTCAACCTAATATACAGCACATGAGATAAAAACAATAGAAATCTAAACCGACGGCTGATGGGGAGTCTCAGGATTGCACTCAATTACTGTGGCCTAAAAGAGGTACATTTATAGAATAGGAGGTTCACCTGGAGCAATGCCAGGCGTCGACCAACATTGACACGGCTTGACCGAGTCTTCTGCAACGAGAGCTGGGATCTTTACTTCGATGATCATGTCCTACACGCACTCTCCTCCTCACACTCGGATCACTGCCCCCTGCTACTGGCACACCAATCTGGGCCCAGAAGGCCGACGCCTTTCAAATTTGAAAACTTCTTGATGCGTCTCCCGAGCTTCCACGAAGTGGTAACTCGGGAATGGTCCAAGCCGACAAGCCACACTGAGCCTTTCCATAGATTGGAGCACAAACTGCAAACCACGGCCCGTGCGCTTTGATTCTGGAGCAGATCACTCATCTCGGACGCCAAATTGAAGTTGTACATGGCCCAAGAGGTCATCCTGCGCCTCGATACGGCTGAGGAGACAAGAATGCTTATAGGTGCGGAACACTCCTTGCATCAAAAGCTTAAAAGAAGGCTTCTGGGATGGGCGGCTATCGAAAAAGCATGGAAAAAATAATGCTCCAAAATAACCTACCTGCACGAGGGCGACGCTAATACAAAATTCTTCCACCTAAAGGTGAACACCAGGAGAAGGAAAAACTTCATCCAGAGGTTAAAGAAAGAAAGTGGCTGGGCAATAACTCACCAGGACAAGCAGGGTGTAATTTAAGATCATGTCGACAGCATGATGAGCACACCACAGAATTGCAACAAATACCTAAATTGAGAGGTAATAGAATTCCCAGAGGTGGATTTAGGCAATATTGACAGCCCCTTCTCAGACGAAGAAATACTACAAGCAATCGCAGAAGTGCCAAAGAACAAGGCACCAGGACCGGATGGCTTCACTAGCCTATTCTTCAAATCGTGCTGGCACATAATCAAAGGCGATGTCAAAGCGGCCATTAACGCCTTCTACAACATCCATTGTAAAGACCTCAATCTGGTCAACACTGCTAACGTAGTGCTAATCCCCAAAAAGGAAGGTGCCGAAAGCATCCAAGACTTCAGACCAATAAGCCTCATACATGCGATTGCCAAGATCATCAGCAAACTCCTGGCGCTATGCCTAGCACCTTTCATGGAAGTGCTAATATCGCTATGCCAGAGTGCCTTTATAAAAGGAAGGAGCATCCATGACAACTTCTTGTGTGTTTGGAACATGGCACGTCGATTCCACAGGAACAAAACACCTGCACTGCTAATGAAGCTGGATATCTCAAAGGCTTTCGACTTGGTGTGTTGGGATTACCTACTATCAGTGATGCAGCGCAGAGGCTTCCCCACAAGATGGCGGGACTAGATTGCCACAATGATGGCCACATCAACCTCAAAATTTCTATTGAACGCAATGTACAAAATAGCGGGCTATAGCGAGGCTATAGCGGCGCTATAGCGTTTGATGCTAACTGCCGCTACAACACTGTTGTACTAATTAGCGGGCTATAGCGAGGCTATAGCGGCGCTATAGCGTTTGATGCTAACTGCCTCTACAACACTGTTGTACTAATTAGCGGGCTATAGCGGCGCTATAGCGGGCTATAGCGGTTGAGCACAGCTCTACGCTAAATCTCATAGCCCGCTATTTTGTACATTGATTGAACGGCTTCCCATCTAACTCGATTGCGCATGGACACGGACTATGACAAGGAGACCCGCTCTCCCCTTTTCTCTTCATCCTTGCGATTGACCCGTTATACCAGCTGATACACAGAGCAATGGACACGGGATTGCTGAGCAAGCTGGAAGGATGAGTAGCACGGACCCGTATCTCAATGTACGCTGACGACGCAGTAATATTCATAAAGCCAATGCCCGCGGACATTGCGAACACCGCAAAACTATTGCGCATCTTCGGAGAGGAAACTGGGCCTAAAACAAACCTTCAAAAAATGACCGTTGCTCCCATCAGCTATGACAATGTTGATCTGGAGGAAGTCCTCTCAGAACTGCTAATAACTCAAATGGGCTTCCCGATAAGATACCTCGGACTTCCTCTAGCGATAAGACAACTAAAGAAACTCGACTTTCAACCTCTGATTGACAAAGCAGCACACAAGCTGTCAGGATGGCATGGCTAAAACCTCAGCCAAGCAGGATGAGCTTGCCTCACCAAAGCAGTACTAACATCACAACTGTTATACCTACTGATAGTAATCAAAACGCCAAATAAAGTACTTGAGGATCTTGACAAAATAAGGAAAAGGTTCCTATGGGCAGGAGATAAAGATCTCAGTGGTGGGAAATGCAAGGTCAATTGGGTCAAGAGTTGCCTACCGAAAGCAAATGGAGGACTAGGTGTGCTTAATCTACACAAGTTCCCAAGAGCACTGAGACTACGATGGCTTTGGCATGAGTGGGAGTCACCACAAAAAACATGGATTGGAATGGAGACACCATGTGATGACACGGATCACCTTTTGTTTGCGGCATGCACAAGCATCATAGTGGGGAACATCACAGTGGGGAACGGGCGCAAGATGAGCTTCTAGCACTCGGGCTGGGTGCAAGGCATGAGACCAAAGGACATTGCACCAAACATCTATGTGATCTCCGGAAGGAAAAAAAGAAGTCTGGCGGAGGCCTTACAGGGGAATAACTGGATCAGGGACATAAACGTACACGGTGGAGTAACAACAGTGCACCTACAAGAATTCGCGATGCTTTGGTGACTAACTATAGAGATCCTGGAGGACATCATTCGCTGAAAATTTACGTCGAGCGGGAAGTACTCAACGGCCTCGGCATACAAAGCGTAGTTCTTGGGATCTACCAATGCACCGCATAGCAGCACACTCTGGTGCTATTGGGCGCCGCTGAAGTGCAAGTTTTTTGCATGGCTCATACTACAAAACCAAGTGTGGTCAGCTGATCGACTCGCACGTAGAGGATGGCCACACTCCCCTGCATGCCCCCTATGTAGAAGCCAAGAAGAGACGGCGCTTCACCTACTAGTCGAATACAGATTCACCAGGAGGATATGGAGCCTGATGGCGGAATGGACGGCACAACCAAGCATACACCCCTCAGAATGGCGACAGAGCGACAACATGTTGGACTGGTGGATAAAAATGACCATTAAAATAGAAGCCCCCAGGAAGGGAACATGTTCCACTGCACTGCAGATCATATGGGAAATTTGGAAGGAGCAGAATAGGCGTGTATTCAATCAAGAAGAGATGGCAGCCACCACATTAGTGACAAAAATCAAAGAAGATATGGGAACGTGGATAATAACAGGGGCAAAGGACTTGGCGTTTTTTTGTCTAAAGAGTAATCGTGTAATAGTGTGTACCCTGACTGGTTAGCCAACTATAACTTTTTTCTCTATCAATGAAATAGGCACAATCTCATGCCCATTCGTTCAAAAAAAATATTTACAAGCATCGATATACTTTATCCATTTCATTAAAATGAAATTTCAGGCTTGTAGATGATAGAGAGTGCTTCCATCTATGATTTATGGTTAATATGTCTGCTCTCTACAACTTAACTTTATATGTATTTTATTTGAGCTCCTTTATGGTGCTTTTAAAGTACCATCAGGTACTTGGAGGTACCTTGTGCTTTGATTTTTGAATTATGAAAAAAATAAATTAAATTGATTGTTGGTCCCACTATTTTTGTACTTGGTCCCATCAAATTGGTACTTCTTGGTACTTTCTTTTTTTCACCGTTCATTCGATTTCTTAGAATGGATGGTTCTCATTTTTTTCAATCACTCTAAAATCTCTCATTTTATTAATAAAGAGCGTGCTTCTCATGAGATGGTACTTTGGGATTTCAATATCTCTGAACTCTTGCTAATTCACAACTACAAAAACACAACCTTTGAGCGTTTAACTGCTTCAAGGGCTAATGGGCCGGGGAACCAGAACTACATTTTCTTTACTTTATAGCTCCTCATTCCGAATTGCTGGAAGCTGTATATAAACTACTGAAAGCACCTAGTTCAGATAGGCAAGTGCCATTGTCTGGAGGGTATCCATACCATAATACCCATTCTTTTGCACGTCCTCTTGCAGATTATGAGAAAACATGGGGCGTGAAGGGTCGTTGTCATTATTGAAGGAAGCTGTACATTCAGGTGTGTACTTATGTGGGTTATGAAGCTGAGGGGATTGCTGAGGAGTGCAAGTCAAAATATCACTGCTGAAGTAGTGCTGGCTCTCATTCTACAGAAGTGCAAGATTCTGCTGGATGCGGTGACCCACCTTCTCCTTGCTGGTAAGCCACGAACTTATTCTCACAAATATTGTCTTGTTGAGTGCCTGGCATCAGAAACTCATTTGTGTATCCTTGTGATGCTTGAGCTTTGAGTGATGCTAGCTGTGCTTGCAGAGTTACCACCCGTGAGAAGAAAACATTACATTACATTCACATACTTCAATGTTACTAACGTCTCTGAGAAGAAAACTTCTGATGAAACAAACACCTGAGAGCCAAAATAATAAACCTTTCTACTATCTCCAGTCACTCCTATATGATGTTTCAGATAACAAATTATAGCTACATGCAGGCCAATTTTGATGTCTGAAATGTCATTTACATCTGACCGGATGGAGTATAATGTTACAGTTATTATACATCTTCATCACTATGGATATATAGTTATATACAAAGCCAAAGTGTTGTTGAAATTAGTATTCCACAGCAAAGAACTCACCTGCTGTTGAAGAGCAAATATATGTGCCACACAACCATATAGGACATGGTGACTGCAGCCTCACTGCGGACAGTGTCTGAGAGATTGGTGAGGAGCTTTGACGCATTGCTTGCACCAAAGACCTTGTGAATGGCAGCAAAATGTGCAGCCCCTTGGTCATGGCAGAAGTATGGTGCAAACACGCACCCCTTCACACACTTCCTGCGGAGGAACTTGCATGCACCGCATGGAGAGCCAAACCCTGTCATCACTTTGAATTCCTGGAACTTGATGATGCTATTGTGTTCTTATTCTTTGCAGCTTGTGAAGTGTGTTAGCTTCGTTAAACTTGTGTTCAGTAGTATGTGTTGTGTTCAGTAGTATGTGTCTGTTAGTCGGTTAGTTTGTTTCACAAAGAGCCCAACTGTCCGGCTTAACTGGAGTTTGAGCGCGTCCTGTAATCTCGCCGGCGTGCGCGTCGTGGCGAGTGATGTCCGGGGTCGCGCGGCATGAACTGGCGTGTGGGATGGCACACGCAGCTAACAGATCGTGGCGCGTGCATGCACGGAGGTTTGCCTCTTTTTCCGTTTCTCAGTTTGTAATCGCTAGTATAAATAAAGGCTAAGACAGAAAACGTCGAGAGCAGTTCGCGACACCAAGTTCCATTCTACTTTGAGTGTTGTTTGATCTTGGCCAGAGTGAGTCCGGCTGACATTTGGTACCAGAGCTATCGAGAGAGCGACCTGATCATGTCCGTGCGCTCAGCACCGCATGGCAGGCGTTCGCACATGCCGCCGCGTCGCCGTCGTCCGTCGCCCTCCCCCACGTCCCACCGCGGCCGTCGTCACCCGGAGATCATCGTCAAACGCACGATCAAGGAGACGGGCGCCACCGTCCAGTACCCGACGCTCACCCGTTCCAATTACCAGGAATGGGCAATGCTGATGCAGGTGAACATGGAGGCAGCAGGGATATGGTACGCCATCGAGCCTGAAGACGGCGAGGAGGTCGAGTACCACGACGATCGCTTAGCACTGGCGGCCATTCTGCGCTCCGTCCCTGCAGAGATGCTGCCCACGCTCCGTGGCAAGCGCACGGCGCAAGCAGCGTGGGAGGCAGTGAAGACGATCCGCGTCGGCGTCGAGCGCGTACGCGAGTCCAACGCCCAGCAGCTCCGGCAAGAGTTTGCAGTGTTGGGCTGGAAGGAAGGGGAGTCGGCGGAGGATTTCTCCGTCCGTGTGACTGGCCTCGCCAACAACCTTCGCATCCTCGGCGATGATATCCCCGACGTTGACATCGTGCGGAAGATACTACAAGTCGTCCCCGAGCACCTCTCCCAGGTAGCCATCGCAATCGAGACTCTTCTCGACTTGAGCACCGTATCTGTGGAGGAGGTCACCGGAAGATTGCGCGCCGTCGAGCAGCGCCGCAAGCCATCTCCGGTCGTCGACAACCAGGGGCGGCTCCTCATGACTCAGGAGGAGTGGCTCGCAAAGCTGAAGATCGGCGCAGGAGAAGGTGAGAAGGGGAGCTCTAGCGGTTCCGGCGGCGGCGGCAACAGGCGCAGCGGGGAATCCCGTGCCCGTGGCAATAGCGGTCCACGCCTTGGACATCCTGCTGCTGGTGAAGGTGTGGGCAGGCCCAAGAAAACTGACAGGTGCCGCTACTGCGGCAAGAAGGGCCACTGGGCCAAAGAATGCAGGTCCAGGAAGAGGGCAGAGGCCCATCTGACCCAGGCGGAAGAGGAGGACAATGAGCCCACCCTGCTGATGGCAAGGGCGTCGTGGACCTCAGACACACCACAGCAGCACGTCTCCTCTTATCTCGCCAGCGGCCGCCGTCCCCTCCAGATCGTCGAAGCGAAGGTCTTCGCCCAGCTCGATGTAGGTGAAGATGACTGCGACGAGACGCTGTGGCACCTGGACAGCGGCGCCACCAATCACATGTCTAGGTGCCGCTCTGTCTTCCACAACCTCGACACTCAGATCCGCGGCGTCGTTAAGTTCGGCGACAGCTCCGTGGTGCCGATTGAAGGCGCCGGGACGGTGATTCTCGAGGGCAAGACCGGGGAGCACACTCCTATCACGGGTGTGTACTTCATTCCGAGGCTCACCACCAACATCGTGAGCCTTGGCCAGCTCGACGAAGGTGGCTGCAGCGTCCACATCGACGACAGGACTTTGCGCATCCGCGACGAGAAGAAGAGGCTCCTAGCCAGGGTGAAGCGTTCCGCCAACCGTCTGTACACCTTACGCGTCAAGATCGCCCGACCGCTCTGTCTGGTGGCGCGGTGCGATGACAGGTCGTGGCTCTGGCATGAGCGCTACGGCCATATGCACTTCGACGCCCTACAGAAGCTCAGCAAGGAGAAGCTGGTACACGGGCTACCACCATTGGAGCACGTACACCAGTTCTGCACCGACTGCGTCGCCACAAAACTTAAGCGGAAGCCATTCCCAGCACAGGCGAAGCGGCGGGCCGACGGGATCCTCGACCTGGTCCACGGCGACCTCTGCGGGCCGATCTCGCCGGCAACTCCAGGAGGGAAGGCGTATTTCCTCCTCCTCATCGACGACCACAACCGGTACATGTGGTTGTCCCTACTGATGAACAAGAGTGATGCACTGGAGGCGGTAAAGCGCTTCCAGGTTCGAGTGGAGGTGGAGACAGGGCGCCGGCTGCGCATTCTGCGCACGGATCATGGGGGTGAGTTCACTTCCATCGCGTTCGAGGAACATTGCTCCAAGCACGGCATCAAGCGCCAGCACTCCGCTCCGTACACGCCGCAGCAGAACGGCGTCGTCGAAAGGAGGAATCAGTCAGTCGTCACCATGGCGCGGAGTCTCCTCAAGGGCAGAGGGGTGCTCGCAGCATTCTGGGGAGAGGCCGTCACGACAGCTGTCTTCCTTCTAAACCGGGCGCCCACGAAGAGCGTGGTGGGCAAGACACCATTTGAGGCTTGGCACGGCCGCAAGCCTGACGTCGAGCACCTGCGCACATTCGGCTGTGTGGCACACGTGAAGACGGCGCGCCCTCATCTCAAGAAGCTCGACGACAGGAGTTCTCTGATGGTCTTCATTGGGTACGAGCCTGGCGCCAAGGCGTGGCGGTTCTACGACCCAGTAGCGCGGCGCGTGCACGTGACCCGTGATGCCGTGTTCCAGGAAGACGTGAGCTGGGATTGGAGCAAGGTAAACGACGACAAGCTGGAGCAGGCGGCGGAACTCGTCGTCGACTATAGCATGGAGGAAGCCACGACCGGAGAGGTGGAGATGCCAAGCCCACCATCCGGCGGCGGCGGCAGCACGTTGGCTCCACCCGCTCCAACACCACCGAACGCCCCTGTCTTCGTATCGCCGCCACCGAACGCCTTCGACTTCCTCGACTCCGACAACGATGATGTCCTGCCATGGTTCCACACCATCAACAATGTCCTCAGCCCGGTCACACCACCTGGCCACGCGCCCCGCAACCTTGAAGCTGAACTCTTCCTGCAAATTGGGGAAGAACCGGTGTCTTTCGCAGAGGCGGAGCAGCACGAGTCCTGGCGCCAGGCAATGCTAGAAGAGATGGACTCAATCGAGAGCAACAGCACCTGGCGTCTGGAGACACTACCGGCCGGCCACCGGCCAATCGGCCTCAAGTGGGTGTACAAGGTCAAGAAGAACAACGCTGGGGAGGTGGTGAAGCACAAAGCTAGGCTCGTCGCCAAGGGATACGTGCAGCAGCAGGGGGTGGACTTTGAAGAAGTGTTTGCTCCCGTGGTGAGGATTGAGTCTGTCCGATTGCTACTGGCGCTCGCTGCCCAGGAGGAGTGGCCAGTGCACCACATGGATGTTAAGTCCGCGTTTCTCAATGGTGAGCTGAAAGAAGAAGTCTACGTGTGCCAGCCTCCCAAGACAAGGTGCTGCGACTCGACAAGACGCTCTACGGTCTCCGCCAGGCCCCACGCGCCTGGAACGCGAGGCTCGACCAGACCCTACGCGATCTGAGTTTCAAGCACAGCGCCTCCGAGCACGCCGTGTACGCCCGCGGCCATGGCGCGTCCCGACTGCTTGTGGGCATGTACGTCGACGACCTCGTCATCACCGGGAACGACGACAGTGAGATCAACCGGTTCAAGCACGAGATGAAGGCCCAGTTCAAGATGAGCGACCTCGGTTTACTCAGCTTCTACCTGGGCATCGAGGTGAACCAGAGGAGCAATGGCATCTACCTCTCCCAGACGGCGTACGCGCGCAAGGTGCTCGACAAGGCGGGGCTAGGTGACTGCAACCCCTGCTACACGCCGATGGAGCCCAGATTCAAGCTCAGCAAGATCAGTTCAGCGCCGCCAGTCGACGCCACTGAGTATCGCGGAATCGTCGGTTCCCTAAGGTACCTGGTGCACACAAGACCTGATATCACCTTTGTTGTGGGGTATGTCAGCAGATTCATGGAGGGTCCAACTATCGAGCATCTGGCGGCGGTAAAACGGATTCTCATATACATAGCAGGAACAATCGACTATGGCTGTCATTATAGGAAGGCCGGAGCTGAAGCAGTATTGCTAGGATACAGTGATGCAGACATGGGAGGTGATGTTGATACTCGGAAGAGCACCACCGGGGTTCTGTATTTCTTTGGATCGTGCGCAGTAAGTTGGCAATCACAGAAGCAGAAGGTTGTAGCACTCTCATCCTGTGAAGCCGAATACATTGCAGGCGCAACGGCAGCGTGCCAGGGGCTCTGGCTCTCACAGCTGCTCTCTGAACTGAAGAGCGAGCAGCACAAATCCTTCAAGCTGAAGATGGACAGTCAATCAGCAATAGCACTCAGTAAGAACCCTGTTTTCCATGAGAGGAGTAAGCATATAGATGTCAGGTTCCATTTTATTCGTGATTGCATTGAGAAGGGGATGCTTGACGTCAAACATGTTCGCACTGAGGAGCAGCTGGCCGACATCCTGACGAAACCACTTGGGCGAGACAAGTTTTGTGAGCTGCGCGTCCAACTGGGAATTGGCAGGATCATCAAGGAACATCAAGTTTAGGGGGTGAATTGTTAGCTTCGTTAAACTTGTGTTCAGTAGTATGTGTTGTGTTCAGTAGTATGTGTCTGTTAGTCGGTTAGTTTGTTTCACAAAGAGCCCAACTGTCCGGCTTAACTGGAGTTTGAGCGCGTCCTGTAATCTCGCCGGCGTGCGCGTCGTGGCGAGTGATGTCCGGGGTCGCGCGGCACGAACTGGCGTGTGGGATGGCACACGCAGCTAACAGATCGTGGCGCGCGCATGCAGGGAGGTTTGCCTCTTTTTTCGTTTCTCAGTTTATAATCGCTAGTATAAATAAAGGCTAAGACAGAAAACGTCGAGAGCAGTTCGCGACACCAAGTTCCATTCTACTTTGAGTGCTGTTTGATCTTGGCCGGAGTGAGTCCGGCTGACAAAGTGAAGCGAAGTGTCATCCTACCCATTTATAACGGAGTCTCATCAAGCTGTGGTGTTAGCTTAGTCTGTTGAATGATTTATTTGCAATTGTCTCCCTAATGGGTTACAGCTTCCACTGCCCTAAAGCCCATTTCCAAATTATATGCTCGTTTGGGGTTCCTTTTTCAGAATGACTCCAATGACAAGGGAGGTAACACTGACCCAACCCATTTATGTTTGCTTGAAAAAACTTGTTTCGGTATTAATTTTTAGATGCTTGTGTAGTTTCTAATTTTTTTTCATTTACTTTTGTGTTAAACATATAATTTATTTACTGGTCTGATGATGACCGAAAGGACTTCACTTTAGAAATCAATGCAATAAAAACAGTAGCACAATAGGAGGAGCTTGGGCAATGGCATTAAGAAGGATTAAAAAAATGTTTATGCCCAAATCCATTTCAAGTAAGTCACCACATATGTTTTGGGACAGTTTACAGTTAGGTCCCCCAACTAAAAGTTCTCAGTCAACCATAGTTATGGCTTGGCTTATGTTCTTGACTAGCTGGCTTCTTCTCTTTGTGCAGCTAATTTTTTTCCCTTCTTCCTTGGAACCTCTTTTGTACCGAAGTAAGGGTTTCCCTAGCTGTTTTCCCTAAAAAACTAAACGCTCTCAGTCAACCTTGTGTGATGCCTACTGCCTGAAGTCGATAGCACAGTTTGCATCATGTCACTTCCCTGAATCCATGCATCCTGATCAAATCCTTCAGGGTTCTCATTCTCTCTAAAAAAGCCTCAGTGGTCGCAAAAATGAATGTTAACTCACTTGATATATAGGACAACGTATCTTTCGAAATAGACAATGTATGTATTCTTCAGTTGCTTTAGATGAATATAACAGTTTCTCTCCTGACTACTATATCTAAACATTGTTCTGAAATTGTTTCTTCTGGAAACTGTTGCTTATTTACATATCTCAATTAACCATAAATATTACTTTAATTTAATTTTGTCCCCCCCCCCAATGCGCATTTTCCTTATAGAAGGAACTAGTTAATCTTGATCGTCTTGTCTGGATAGAGTCCCTCTCCAGGAAGCATTATGCATTGTTGACATGGTTTTGTTATAAGTTTGTTTGCCACATGCTGTATCTTATTTGAGACACAGAAGAGAGATGCGGCCGTATTCACTTTATTTTAACAAAAGTGTTGCTTCCGGAATCCGGATGCCAAAGGGTATATAAACAGTATTTGTTAAGGTTTAGTGGTTCCCAACTAAAAATACAAGTAATGGCGATATGGTGCTTCTTCTTTTTTCCTTTTCAATCTCCATACTTTGAGCTGATTTTCCCTAAAGAAAAAGGATGGTTGGTGTCAGTATGAGAGCACATAAGAAACTCTTTCCTGATTAATTGATTATACGAAGTCATGACTGTCCCATCTCATGTACTGTAGATAGGAAACCATGTGAAGTGGATAGTAGTCTGGTTGCATTGGGTCCCGAAAGCAGGAGGCAGCCTGCAGATATCAGAGTGGGATCTTTCCAAAGCATCAAAGCATGTCATGATTTGGAGCTTTTGTGAGTACGTGTCGAACTCATACGTAATTATTATTTTTCTAATACAGTTGCACAATTGACAATACGGTGTTTTCATAAAGCGAAATATTCGAGCATTACATGATTGCATTCCACAACTTTTCATTTTTTTTTAGCTGGACTGAACACTTCGCATATAATACATTGTAGTAGTTATTAATTTTCCACATTACTCTTACAGATTGACCAAGTTATGGCAAAGTATTATCAAACGATCATATTGTCTCGGACAAGTATACTTCAGAACAATAATGGCTAAAATGAAAACGATGATTGTGACAGCTGTTTGAAGTTAGCACTCAATTTTTTCCCAGTACTTGAAACAAAGACTAAATTTCGTATCCGATAAAATGGAAGCCAAATCTTTATGTATCTAAGAAAGTAAGGCATCCATGAATTATAAAACCAGTTACATGATGCAGATATGTTCATTTCAGTTTTCAGGTCAGGTGTACATATCAACATATGTAGAGTTCTTGCTATGCTCTGTTGTGGACCATGGTCTTCAACAAAAGAGAAGGGGAATGGGCCAGGCTGATCGCAGCTTGAACAAGGGTGGTTTATATGGGCCTTTTGTGAAATGAGTTCGGCCTGTTAAGGAAAATAGTGGCCCATCAAAGCCGCCTCCCCTTCTCTCGAAAACCCTAAACCCCTCCACCTTTTCCTTATATCTTTGCTGGCCTCCCCTGCCCGCAGCAGCAGCAGCCGCCGCCGCCGCCGCCTCCTCTTCTTTCCGGCGTCAACAAGACCGGCGACCTGTTGATCTCAGGTGAGCTGACTGATTTAGGTCCCCTTCTTATTCCCCCTCACCTCATCTGGTTGGTAGATATCCAGGTGCCCTGTTTCCTTCTTTTAATTTACTGCTTTGATCTGGAACTATAAGCACATATCGAAGGCTTTCTAGGCGTCAATCGGCCTATTGAGCTCAAAGCTTGTGCAATATCAATTATGGTCGTCATCTCCACGAAGATTGCATGATATCCTGCCACCGTATGTGGAGGATGACAAGGATGACGACGCACACTTAGATCCCCTCGAACAGCAACTACAGTATCCTTGCAATTCTTCCAGAATGTGTTGTTTAACCTGCCTCTGACGATGACACTCCCCTTCGCCCTTACAGAGTAGAGCCTAGAAGGCATCCGCCATGGCCAAGAACCCCAAGGTTTTCTTCGACATCCTCATCGGCAAGGCCAAGGCTGGCCGCGTCGTCATGGAGCTCTTCGCCGACAAGGTCCCCAAGACGGCCGAAAACTTCCGCTGCCTGTGCACGGGCGAGAAGGGGCTTGGCACCTCCGGGAAGCCGCTGCATTACAAGGGCTCCGTCTTCCACCGGATCATCCCCAGCTTCATGTGCCAGGGCGGCGATTTCACCCGCGGCAACGGCACCGGTGGGGAGTCCATCTACGGCGCCAAGTTCGCCGACGAGAACTTCAAGCTGCACCACACGGGCCCTGGCGTGCTCTCCATGGCCAACGCTGGGCCCAACACCAACGGCTCCCAGTTCTTCATCTGCACCACCCAGACACCCTGGCTCGACGGCAAGCATGTCGTCTTCGGCCAGGTCGTCGACGGCTACGGCGTCGTGGAGAAGATGGAGGCCGTCGGCTCCGGGAGTGGAGCAACCGCCGAGCGCGTCCTCATCGAGGACTGCGGCCAGCTTGCCGACGAATGAGTGCCTCCCTGAGTCCCCTGAGACAGTAGATTGGAGCGTCATGTAGCCAAAATGCCAAATGAATGATAAATAAATTAGTCTTGTTTTCAGATGCTCAGATTTTGTAATGCAAATCTGCATCCGCTGCGAGCATGCAACAGATCGATGAATCCAATTCATCACTTGCTTGCATCGTCACAGATCTGATCTGATGCTTCAGTCAGCTTTGCAATTTTGTATCGGCAACCCAAAATAAAACGATGCGCAAGTACTAACCCAACTTAAAACTCTCGGGAAAATTACATTGGCCGGCAAGTATTTTTAGCACAGCAGAGCATCTCCAAGAGAGTATCGGGAGTCATTCCAAATCTGTTGAACCTAAATTTAACCACGTTCTCCAAGAGTTTGCCTAAAAGTTGGATCCCAAAATATTTAAATTGGACCACGTCATTTAGATGGGCCATGTTGGATTTCTACCTGGTTTTTGTGTGTGACCTTTTCATGAGTTGCTCGTTGCTTGATCAGGTCGATCCTATTTTCACGGCAGCTTCTCGTCCAAAGAGGAGGGCAGGCTACCGTAGACACATCTTCATCACGTCTAGTAGCAGTCGCCACGCCGTGAGTTCAGAGTCCATCGAGCTGGCCAACAACAGCCCAATCACACACAAGGTACTACTGGTTTGCAGGGCCATAAAGGGGATTGGACAGTGTTTGCCGCCGGCTATTGTTTGTTGCCAGCCATTGGTTACCACAGCCATTGTCCCCTGATTAGCGATGAGTCGTCCTCGATCCCTATTGGAACAGGTTCTACGGTCGTCCTCTTCAGATGAGGAGGATGAATTCTTTGTTTCCGCTACGCATATCGTTCATAGTCATTATCAAATTGACAGTGCACCAAAACATGGTTTTGTGGTTGGGCATAAAGTAATTGATCCTGAGCGAGAAGAGGGCCATAGGAGATTATACCAAGATTACTTCGCGGATGAACCAACATATGGCACAACTTTTTCAAGCGAAGGTTTTATTGTATGAGCAGGTTTAGAATGCATCGACATCTATACTTGCGCATAATGCATGCCGTTGAAGACCATGATGACTACTTTGTCCAGAAGAGAAATGCAGCTGGCAAACTTGGATTAAGTTGCTGGCAAACTTGGATTAAGTTGCTTGCAAAAGTCACTGCAGCATTCTGTATGCTTGCTTATGGAATACCCGTGGATACTACAGATGAAAAAATTCGTATTACAGAAAGTACTATCATAGAGAGTGAAACGGTTTGTGAGAGCAGTTGTAAATGTTTTTGAAGATGAGTACCTAAGATCACCAAATGACAATGATACAGCTCGGTTACTTGCGCTTGGGGAGGAAAGAGGTTTTCCTAGCATGCTAGGTTCCATAGATTGCATGCATTGGAAGTGGAAGAATTAACCTTCAGCATGGCAAGGTGTGTACTTCGGCCACGTGCACGAGCCTACAATTATTTTAGAAGTTGTTGCTTCCCATGATCTATGGATTTGGCACGTTTTTTTTTGTTTACCTAGGTCTCATACTGATATCAACGTTCTGCAGCGATCTCCACTATTTGCAAAACTAGCTGACGGCCAAGCTCCCAAAGTAGGTTATAGCATAAATGGTCATGATTATACAATGGGATATTATCTTGCCGATGGCATATACCCATCCTGGGTCACATTTGTGAAGACCATACCAGAACCATAGGGCAATAAGAGAAAATATTTTGCCATAGCGCAAGAATCAGTAAGAAAGGATGTGGAACGGGCCTTTGGAGTGCTGCAAGCTTGTTTCGCCATTGTTAGAGGTCCTGCTCATTTTTGGGATGACGTCACGCTGGATACATCATGAAAGCTTGTGTCATCATGCATAACATGATTATTGAAGATGAGAAAGAAGTTGATAGTGAAGAACGTTTTGAATCTGGTGGTGAGAATGTTAAACCTTCCCACGACCCTACACCTGATCTTGAGGATTTTATTAAGGCGCACAGAAAAATAAGGGACAACGAAACTCACTATCAACTATGAGAAGACCTGGTGGAGCACCTGTGACAACATTTTCCTGATAAATATTAAGTCGTTGTTAGTGTCATGTTTCTGAATTCCTACATTCTTGTCCAGTTTACTTTTTTTTTAAGATTCCAAATTATTTTTTCATATTTGCCAAAGTACAAATAGCTCTAATTTATTTATTAGATGAAACTCAATGCATCCAGTAGAACACTTATTTTCAGAGCTTCAACAGTACTCAAACATGATCTTTCATGAAACATTTAAGAGTGCAACAAGTCTGTAAAGAAAATGATTGATATGACAAAACAAATGTGAGAGCAAATGTTCAAACTATGAATAATAATTCAACAAAAGAGTTCATCATTTTTTAACTAGATCAAGCCAAGCTGATCCCATGACGAGCCATTATCTTAGAGTGAAGAGTCTTGTAGTATTGTTGCTGGTCTCCGGGCATGCCACTAATGTTGATTGTCATAATTCGCTCTTCTTCTAACATCCTTTTGACATTCAACTCTTTTTCTTTAATCTCAAGAGCTTTTGCCTCATTTGCAAGCCTCACTTGGTCATTCTGAATCCTCACTTGATCATTAGCAACCCTCACTTGTTCTAGGTGAAGCTTCTCTTTTTCTAATTCATAAGATTGTTTGTATCTCTCTTCTTTCTTGAGTTCCTTCTCTGCATCGGCTTCCTTCTTCTTTTCCCACAAATGGTCCAAAGCCTCTGTGCATGCATCACCTCCACCTCGTCGTAAAAATTCTTTTGCCTTCTTGTTGCCCATTGGTCTTTTGCCTACATCACTCTCATGAGTCTCATTCTCACCTCCAACACGATTGACAATGTTTCCATTCACCATAGGTTCTGTCCCAAGACTTGAATCCCCTGTTGTCTTCTGCTTTTTGTGTGAATTCTTCTGACCTGACAACTCCGTCATCCTGTCATGCCACTTCGGTTGTGTTCGCAAGAGGTTCTAGCAGTGCATGAACTTAAATGACTTATTGTCTTTATCTTCTAACTTGTACAAAGCGCATGCGGCCATAAGCTGGAATAAGTTTATCTTCTAACTTGTACAAAGCGCATGCGGCCATAAGCTGGAATAAGTTTCAAGTTAGTTATAGCATTACAAGAATATATTAGGTTAGATGCAAATGAAGGTCACATGGTCTTGTAGTACCTTGTCATGTACAGTCACACCACTTTGCTTACTACCCTCAATTTGGATAAGACATGCACAGAACTTGTTGACACATTCTTGAATAGTTGATCAACGGTGCACAAGTGAACTTTGGCTATGCTTGGAGGGGCTTTCCTTGTTCGAATGAAAAAAATTAGATACTCGCTTCCAAAATGCGCCACGAGTTTGATTCGCACCACGCACTGGATCAATAATGACATTTAACCATGATGATACTAGTAGTTTATCTTCCTCCTCACTAAAATTTTTTGATCTCTTCTGGTTTGGCCTTATAGTAGCAGTGGCAGTATTATTGCCCATGCTGGGTGCTTGCTGCATTGCAGGAGGGCTACTGAAACTAGACAAAGCCATAGGACTGTTGTCCTCAGTTTCATTCATCATGTTTGTGTAATAACCTTCTCCTTCCATTGTTAGCACCACCTACAAGAAATTCATATTCGTGTTCAGAATAACAATGGAGAGAATAATCTCATAACAGATTATAAAAGGAATTCTAGCAAACACTCCAAATTTCCTAACTCCATTTGCTAGTCGTATCAATGCAAGTAGCAGCTGTAGTGTTATTGTGCTCTGTAGTCATGGATTACATACACCTTCAGGAAAATTAACTTGAACTTATGAACCAAAAGAATTCAATTGTCGATACAAAAACAAGTATGCAAGGATACGCAAGATGCATCTGCAGGTACCTACAAATATTTAACATCTGATTGGAGACTAAGATGCATGCCATTCTCCCATGTATGAACCAACTGCAAGAGGAGATGGCATTGCTCCTTTGGCAGAGTACCTCTGTCAGTTCATAACACGTACTATGGATGCAAATGATGCAGTTCTAGATGGTTTAAATTCTACATCTAAGAAACAAAGAAAACAAGTAGGTGAATACTATCAACTGCGGTGCACCCAATCTTTGACATAGAATCAAAAGAAATGCTTTGCTTACAGGAAAACAAAGTGGAGCGTCCATAGTCCATGAACAGTGACAAACTAATTTGATACGTGATATATAGTTGACTCTCCCTATCGTACACACGCTCAAACAGATTGGATTGCTTGACCAACAAATATATTGTATCACATAACTATGCAGAGATTGCTTTACAGATCAATGTACGACCTCAATTAGCAAGATACAGATACAGATTTATTCAGAAAATTGTAGGGCCGTGGGCAGAGATGTTGGCTGCAAGATCAGCGACAGCAACTGGATAGCAGGCCGGCCATCGGAGATGGTAATAGCACGGCCACAAATGCCGCCTGTGGTGATTGGAGATCACGCCGATGCCAAACAGATGCAGACCCACAGCGAGGGCGACTTCGACTGGGCGGTACAAGCAGCACAGTGTGGACGGCAGTAGCGAGGGGATATGTGCGCGGGGACGCAAGGCAGGTAGGAAAAATGGCAGCTGCCAGGGGATATGTGCGCACGGACGTAAGGTAGGCGGGGAAAAAATGACGGTATCATGGGGTTGTGCACGGAACGCCGGATTGTGAGTGCAGACCCATAGCGAGGGCGACTTCTCGATTTACGGCAGGGTTGGGGAAGCGCGAATAATTGGAAACCTCTTTGGACCTTTGTTGGAGGGTGTTTTGTCTCGTTTATTCCTAAAATTTAGTTTTGGGATTGATTTTAGACATCTCTTGAAGATGCTCTAATAGTACTGTACAACATACACAGGCCAAGGCTGGCAGGTTAGTCCTCTGAGTGATACTAAAAGATCAAAGGAACCGCCGGTATATGCCTACACATCACAAAACTATAACTAATAGAATCCATGCGTCCAGCCACTACAAAGTAAAGCTCCTGTCATTCATCCTGAGGCAGCGGTGGCAGTGTCTTGAGCACCTCCCTCATAGCGTAATATATGCTTTCACATCTGTGATCAGATATCAAGTTGCCAGACAGCAGTATCCTCTGAAAATTGTCTCCTGGATCACCTTTCCAGAGCGTGTATGACTCGTCTTCGATGCCGTTTATATTCTCAATATCCCTCTGCAGGTAATACAGAGTCCCAGGAAGGAAGAGATCCTCAGGCACAAACACATCATTTGTACTATTCGATGACAGCACCTTCGTCGAGTCAGCTGGATCTTTGGCAACATCTGACAAGGCAAAGTTAGGTCACATACTCACATTCAGCAGCATACATCAAGTAAAACCATAACCCTTCTACTTTGACATCTTCATTCCCAAGTCAATCAAACTCACCAGAATTTGTTGATGCTGATACAATTTTGGCATAGTCACCGAGTTTACGTGCCACATCTTGAATTGATGAAACGACAAGCTTGGCATTAGTCACAATATCCACTATATGCTTCAAGTCTTCCTTTTCCAGAACACTTACCCTGCAAAACAACATGGTACAGGCATCATGTACAAAGGGACATCCATTAACCGAGTGTTTAACTTATAAGCTTGCACATACAGAAGTACATACACTAGGATGATATTCAAAAGTATTATCCGCAAGGCAGACTATCAAAACATTCTTTCTTCCTAAGAAAGCTACCTGAACACAAGTTCTTGCCATTACTACCAGCCCAAACTCAAATACCTACCAATCTGTTTTGAGTATTTCATTTCGCAGTCTTGCCAGTGAAGCTGCACTGAGCCTAGGTATAATATCATCCTGCATCAATAGAAGAAACAACTCAATTACGGATGGAAACTACTCAACAAAGTAAGGCACCAGAAACCGGATTTCGACTCCAACAAAAAGATCAAGCATAACCTGGAGCACAACAGTAGAGACATAGCTAGCACAACTTTCAGCAGCTTCCTTCGATATGCAAGGTGGTGTTCCATATCCAACAGCTGAAATAATGTCCGGACTGAAACCAAGCTCCTCCTTTGACTTCTTCCGTAACATTATGGCCAGTAAAGCTGCTGAAGCTCCTCCAAGGGAGTGCCCTACCAACCGCAACTTGTAGTCCTGCTTCAAATAATAGAAACTTAGAATTGGGCATAAAAGATGATAGTTTCAACTGAACACAGGAATACACCCTTTCACCTTGTGCTTCTCCAAACATTTTCTGATTATTCCCAGCTCATGGCGAAGGTACCAACGGGCCGCCTCATATGTTCCAAAGTGTGTTGAGAAACCTTTTGGTGATACCTTCTTATCGCTTAGAGCAATCAAATCAGTAACAAGATCATACACTGTATGAGTCCCACGAATCCCAAGAATCACCAGTTTAGCTCGTGGATCAATGCCAATGTAATATCCAGGCCTCAAAATACTAGAGTCTTTCACAAATTTTACAACATTTCTCTTGCGAAGCATGCTATACCTTGCAAGTCCAGATGCGTTGCCTTTATAGCAACCTCTTGCAAGTTCTAGGTGATAAATTAGTTCTTGAACCTGGAAAAGGAATAGCGATGGATCCCTGTTACCAGCGCATAGCCACATACTAGTGCATGTTACTTAATTATTTTGAGAAGCATAACAGTCTAAAGAGGCTGAAACTCTAAATGCTCAATCATCATAACCAAAGAACAGAATAATCAAACTATATGTATTGTTTTTCTTGAATTGCTATAGATATCATGCAATTACTACCCAATACAAGGTTTGGTAGCTCAGTATGTACCATCTTATTGGAGGATATCTGAACACCCTTGAAGGCTTCAGCATTCTTTGATGAAGCTTGGCTGAGGTAAATGAGGTAAAGGCCAACAGTAAGATCACTGAGGCTCCAGTCCTTGATGCTTATCTTACTTCGCTGGAGATCACTTAGAATTTCACTAAATGTCCGGGTGCTCGCAGGGATGTTCTCCCCTCCACCAGTAGCTGCATTCAGATAGTATAACTTTAACCACTCTAAGGGGCAGAATATCCAGCTTTCTAATTGTGTAGCAAAAGAAATAAACAATCTAATGATGTCCTTGTAATTGTCCAAGGATTCACTGCTTATTTAATAGAAGCTGGGCTGAAAACGGAAGCCTGATTTATCAGTTATGATTGCAAATTATCGAAATCCTCTTTGCAATTTTACAGCCAACCACTCTACACAGGAATACCTCATATTCTAATTCCTATTACCAATGTGACAATTCTTAAAAAAGAAAGCATCGCATCGAACAATCCACAATGTGTAGGCTAGATAAGCGTAAAGATGTAATAGAAGAGCAACTGAAGAGGAGGGGACGAACAGGTGAAAGGCTTCCAATTGTATTGCTTGTAGAGGTGCAGCGCGGGCTCGAGGGCCTTGGAGAGCCACGCGACGTCGGGCCTCCAGCTCCTCCAGGGAAGACCGGCGTCCTCGTCGTCGTCCTCCGATCCATCCCTCACGCTGACCTCGGGGTCCTCCCTCCGGCTCGTGGCAGCCGCCTCCACCACGACAGCCGCCGCCGCCGCCGCCTTTTTGCCCTTGTCCTCTGGTTCGCTAGTCGTGGGGGCGGGCGGGCCGTGGGAGAGTAGGCGGGAGAGCGCGGGAGGTAGGACGGGATGGTGGAGCGTAATGAGTCGGGTGCGGGAGAGGAGGCGTTTCGCCATGGGCGGCCGCACAGGTCTCGGGACGGGGGGCGGTGAGCGGGGGGCGGTGAGAGCGGGAGGAAGAAGGGAAGGAAACGAGGGTTCTCGACTCAAGACTTTTTCTTTGTTCGAATAAACTGAGGCCATGTTTAGTTACTTCCAACTCCCAACTTGACACTATGTAAAAAGAAGATTCCCCATCACATCAAACTTGCGGTACATGCATGGAGTACTAAATGTAGATGAAATTAAAAACTAATTGCACAGTTTTGTTGTACTTTGCGAGACGAATCTTTTGAGCCTAATTAGTCAATATTTGGACAATAATTCACAAATACAAACGAAACGCTACAGTGTGCTACAGTGCTGTAACAGTAATTTGGCACCTCCCAAATTCCCCAACTAAACACGGCCTGAGTCAATCTCAACCGTTGATGCGTAGAAAAAAATAGTTCTAGATCTATGAAATTTTAGCATATGGTTAAAATGACTTTTTTTTTTTCAAGATTTGCTATATAAGTGTTGCCTTTTTTATAACGCACTTGAATTTGTTTTTCTCAACTCTCAAATCTTCAACCTCCTTTTTCTACTCCGCAGAGATTGTGCTCCCTCTCCGTCTCCACTGAGTTTAAAGTCATGATATTGAAGACTTAAAATTTAAACTTTTAGAGAGAAGGCGGAGGAGGTGGGTAACAAGGTGAGATGGTGAAGGTTGTGTTGGTGTTTAAATCTAGCAACCTACCGAGGAGGGTGCCTGAGATAGTGTTTTGGTTAGTGGGGCTCGTCGAGATTAGGAACTCGAAGGTAAATGCAGACACATGATTTAGACAGGTTCAGGCTGCTAGATTACATAATACCCTACATCCTATGTGTTGGTTGGATTGAATTGCTTTGGAGGGGTCCCTACCTCGCCTTATATTGCCGGGGGTAAGGTTACAGGTCGGTTGGTTACAAGAATACTAGTCGAATACGACTAGAGGAGTTCTACTCTTACTACTATGAGTACTTTTCCTAATTCTCGACTAGTTTCTGTCTTTCCATGTAGACCCTGCGCCATAGTCTCCATGTCAGATGCGTCTCAGTGTCCAGCCCTATATTTAGGACTGTCCAAACCTTCTGGTGGGCCCATTGGATATATGTACGACAAGCTCCCAAGTACTTTTTAGTCAAATACAGCAGTTTCAGTACTTTTGCAGACTTCATCGACTAGTTTTGGTGTTCTTCGAGTACTTCATCTAGTCGAGTCTTCAAAGGTGCCCAAAAACTGACATGCGGCTAGAATGTATTCAAGCCTCATTTATCTCAGTCTCATATCCTTCAATCTTGAATTTTATGTGGAAGTGCGACAAAAGTTGCAGTCCATATGGAGTAGCTCCCGAGTCTTAGGTTGAATCGAAGAATCAGGCTGAGGTCAATCTATAATTTGCATCATTTTCCCCTTAAAACCCAGATAAAAAAACGTTTTTATCGATGGACACATAGCACATAGCCCTAAGCCTTTTAGCCGACTAGTTTGGTGGGTATAAGGGTCAATCTCTGGAGATGAAGGCGCTTGTGGCCGCCAAGTTGCTCCAAAATCAAGACTTCATCAGCTGGAGATCCGCCTATGGTAATCCGTGACCATTGGAGGAATACCCTAATGAAACGGTAATTTTCGCTCACTTCATCGAGCGCGGTCTTGCATTGCCTGACTTTTTTCGGGGTCTTCTGGATTACTATAACTTGGAGCTGGTTTATCTGAACCCCAAAGAAATTCTCCACACTACCATTTTTGTTCACTTCCACGAAGCTTTTCTGCGAATCAGGCCCCACTTCCAGTTATTCCAAAAAAATTTCCATGTAAAGCCACAACCGATGAGGGATCACACTCAAGTAGTCAAAGGCGCGAGTATCCAGATACGGGAGAAACTCAGCAATCTGTATCTGGATTATGAATTGATAGACTCCAATGCTGGATGGAAGGAAAAATGATGCTACAATAGCAATAATGATCCGAAACTACCCGAGCTGACAGGATATCGCCCCTCCTAGAACAACCGGTGGCTTGATGAGCCAACACATGGGGATTGACTCTAACTACCCGATCTCATTGATAGAATAGCCAAGCTGAAGCAAGAAGGGCTCACTGGAGTTGGAGTAGTCTTCAGTTTTATGAAGCAATGAATCCAACCCTTGCAGCAGCGATGCCACTGGGGTTATGAGTATACTATCCATCCAAACTTTCTTCTGATGAGCTCAACACAGATGAAATTATGGTGAGGCTGAAGCAGATGTTCAAAAATGTGGGTGATATCCCTACTATTGTGCGGGAATTCAGCGCCGCCAACCCGCCAATACCTGTAAGTATCCATGGTCGTAGCCCCTGAGTACTTATTTGAAGTTGTTGGGTTTGCTAACTTGTCTTTCTTCGCAGGAAGATGTCAGCTTGTACTTCTCCACTCCTCCTCCTCCCGGATCGGAAGATGCTTGTGGAGCTGCTCCTCGCGTGTATATGGTGGAGAGTGCTAAGAGTGATGACGACCAAGAGGAGGAAGTACTCGAGTCCTCTAACAGCACTAGCTCTGACGCCGTAGATGAAGTCAAGGCTCAGCCATCTGCTAAGGCTGGGTCTTCCTCCAAAGCAAGGAAACGCTCGGCTGTTGATAAGCTTGAAACTGCGATCCCTCCGCCACCGAAGAAGAAATGGACCATTGCTGTGAAACGGGCCGTGAAGAAGTCTGTATCAGTAGATGATGTGCCTCCCAAGGTAATTACCTATGAGGAAGGACAAGATCCTGATTATTATGTACTCGCAAAGAATATTTCCAATGTCACCACCGTGTCTACTAAGATACACTGGCCGACTGCAAGTACTCGAGCCGATGACGGATGCTGAAAAGGTAGCTGCTCTGGATACGCAAGATAGGTTGTCGGTCATCGAGGAGGTGATCAACATTGAATATGATTCAGAGCCTCCTTTTGCTGTTGATAGCAACATATCTAGATTGGTGGTGGACCCTACTGGTGCAAGAACAATTCGAACAACAGAGGCAGTGGCTAAGGCTGGCAATGATCGTACTACGACCATTCAAGCCGTGCCAAAGAGACCGTCTCCTACCATCAAACCACTGCATCTTACAGGAGAACCCTCTTTGAATTTGAGGAGATCTACAAGGTATGTCTTGTTGCTCCTTTGAGTACTAATTGTAGCTCATGATCGACTTGTTGTGTCTTTGAAGTTTTGTCTTATGCAGGAAATCCTCTGATATGGACCTTGGAGGGCTTAGCTTGAGGCCCATGACCGATGGTTGTAGCCTCTCAGTCCAGGATGTTACCCCAGCCCAAGCAAGTCCACGGCCAGAGAATCAGCCTACGACGACGAGTAGTCCAGGTGCTGTGTCTTTTGTAGCAGCGTTGATGCAAGATGTCATATCATCTTTAAATGACATTGTAGTGCCAGCTCCAAAGCGACAAGCACCCGAAGAAGTGGCGGCGACTACCTCTGACATTGTGGCTACTCTCGTAGCCCCCGAGCTAGAGGTGGAAATTGAAGCGGCAACAGTTTTGGAAGTCATGGCTGCCGATGCGTCTTCCGAGCTAGGTCTATCAACAAACCTTGTTGTGGTTCCACTCAGCACAACTGATTCCAAAGCTCATGCGGATCCTCTGTCAGCTGGAGAAATTTGTCTTGAAGATATCCAATTAATCAACAACCCTCTACTGCATGTGGATGTCGTTGCTGGAATGATGGAGATGCACTGTCGTATCGGTGCTTATGTAGGATGTCATCAAACTCTCCTACCGCAAGTCTCAAATGCTTGAAAGCTATGGGGACACAGTACTTCGTGCTGGGGCCTCCAGTGAGTCGTCGTAGACCAACAATCGCTTGATTCCTAGCGAGACTGCCAGGTGGAGCCCGTGCAAACGCGTTTCATATTCAGCTTCGTTGTTGGATACTTCCCAGAAGATCTACAAGATGTATTTGAGTTGTTCGTCTTTGGGAGATATCAAGAGTACTCATGCACTAGCACCCTCGAGCTTGAGTGATCCATCGAAATACATGATCCAATACTCTGGACGCTCTGCTGGCGTTGATAGTTGATTCTCCTACCATTCTGCCATGAAATTGACTAGGGCTTGGGACTTGATTGCAGTCCTCAACTTAAATTCCAGGGATAATGCTCCGAATTCTACCACCCACTTAGATATTCTTTCTGTTGCATCCCGATTGTGGAGAATTCTCCAAGAAAGAAATCTGTGACAACGGAGATCTTGTGCTCCTAGAAGTAGTGTCACAGCTTCCACGAGGTGAGCAGTATTGCGTATAGCAATTTCTAGACCGGAGGATATCTGGCCTTGGAATCTGACAACACCTCGCTGATGAAGTAAACAGACCTCTATACTTTGTATACATGGCCTGGTTCTAGTCTTTCAACCACGATTGTTGTGTTGTCGACGTTGGTAGTCACGACGATGTACAACAGCAAGTCCTCGTTGGGGTTTGGCACCGTGAGGACCGGTGGCTTTGATAGGAAAAGTCCTTTAATTATTGTAGGGATTGATCTGCCTCCTCAGTCCATTGAAACTTGTCTTGCTGCTTGAGTAGTTTGAAGAAGGGTAGGTGTGGCGAAACCACCTCGGATTAACTTAATTAAGCAAGATCAAGCCGCCTTACATGCGACACTCCTGCCTAAACCGAGTTAATACGAAGTGCCGTCGGATTTCATCCGATTTAACCACTTAAACAGGATCGAGTTCAGCAAACCCACACGAAGGTGAGCGGTTACAGAGAATACAACAAGTCCACCGAGTTGAACAAGTTTTACCCATTTAGTTCGGCCATAAAAATCCAACATCAGAGTTTTACAAGTTTTCCAAGAAACAACAGAGAAAACACTAGCGGAAGACTTCGTCGGGGTCGGACATCCCTGGTGAGGCCAGCCGGGACATCACTGGCTCCTTTCCTCGCCGTCCGAGGAAGGATCCCACTCGACCGTCCAGCCTGGCGGGAGCTGGGGCGGCCAAGCACCAACCAGAGAAGGGTCGGAAGCAGCAACTTCACCTGAAAAATAGAAGCCACAACAAGGCTGAGCTACTAAGCTCAACAAGACTTAACCGATAGGAGTAAGGGCTACTCCTCCTTCTAGACATGCAAGCTGTTTGGTTGAGGGGTTTGTTTGCCAAAAAGCACTAAGTAACCCTATTTTCAAGTTTTAGCTCCGGTTCTAGGTTCATTTACCAGTCTAGGTTGTGCCACCTATTCTAAACATTCATAGAACCAAGCAAGATGTGTAGATATAACAACAAACATTGCCATCATCAGATTCCTCATTTACTCAGGGTGACATAGCGATCAAGCAATCTCAAATTGTGAGAGGCAGACGAATCGATTCGAGTTCTTTAACCATGCATGGTGAACCTAGCCTCACGACATCCGCGCACCCGGAGGTCGCTTCCTGTGTCGGCATTCCCCATCAATCCCCTAACCCGTGTCGGGCCCATTTCCTTTGGTGCAAGGTTCCACAGACCCGACCTCTGCCGTTCTGTGACCACGCATTGCCACCACGTGCGACAACCAGCAGGGGAAACTCCGTTCCAAGAACAATGGGGCGACCGCTCACGTCTAGGTTCAATCCGGTACTAGGCTTCCTCATCCCATACTAAGTATGAGGCTAGTACTTTCAAACACTTGATCATGAACACCACCACTGTCGGGCCTTAGCAAGATTTCATAGACAGACGGGGTGACCATCCGACCACCAAAAAGTTACCAAAACCCTGCCCCGTCCACCGTCCTTATAGTTATAACAGGAGAGTAAACATGCAACTCCTACAACTCGCGAGTGACAGGAAATCACTCGACTTTTACCGTCTCCTAGTTAAGCAATGCAGCTACTCGGTCCAACAGCTAGTGCTCAGATCACTGGGATAACTAAGTCATGCATCTAAGGTTTCACACAACTCCTATACGTAAATGCACAAGCATGTTACAGAAGGCATGCGCAAGTCTGGCAAAACACGTAGGATTTTCATGCAACCGGGGCTTGCCTTCTAGCAAGGAGGACGGAAACTGCTCAACTTCGGGGGCGACTTCGGCTTCGGAGGACAGGAGCTCGGCTACAGCTTCTCCTTCTGGCGCTGGGTGAAGCTCGTAGAAGCTGTCGGCGAGGTGCAGCTCTACACGAATGCAATGCAAAGGTTAGCATAGACGGTTATTTCAACAGCAGCACTGGCTCGCCTGAGCCTAGAAACTCGCGACAAAGAACAGGAGGTTATGGTGGTTCGAGAGCTGATGATGATTAAGAGGTAAGGGTAGGAAAGAAATTAGTGGTCTGATCCTTGAACTAGAGGATGTGATAACTGGGGGTCCTTAGACGCAAGCGCTGAAGGGTTCCCAAGTTTTACACATACACCCTTGAGTTGAAGAAAAAGATCACAGCCAAGCCCTCGGGCGAGGCGGATAAGGGTCGGCGGAACAGACAGGGTCGGGCGAGACGGAACCGGGGTCGGGCGGATAGGAGGGGTCAGGCGAGGTGGACTGGGGTCGGCAACTCACCTTCTTCCTGAAAGGAAAGCTTGGGGTCAGAAAGAAGCGAACTTGGGCGGAGGGACTAAAGCTTCGAGCAAGGGCTAAGACTGGCAATGCTCCGGCGGCGGCGCTGCTTCTTGCGGATCACAAGAGAGCTTTTACGCAGCACGGAGGAGCAAGCTGCTGGGTGACTTGGAGAAAACGGAGAGAGAACTAAGAGAAGAACTCCTCAAGAACTGGGTGGGTGGCGCTAGGAGCTTGAGCAGAGAGTGAGAGAAGGCTGAAGGAAACAAGGGCGGAGGGAACTCCGGCGACGGGGGCATTCCTTTTATAGCTGCTGGAGCAGAGGAAAGGAAACGACGCGGAGAGAGAGAAAAGGGGAGCGGCGCGAAGGCCGGGGAGAAGCAATGGAGTGCTCTGCTGGGGCGGCGATTGAGCGAAGAGGGCGGTGGTGCAGAACTCCGGGGGTGACGCCAGCAATCATGGCGTTCTGCCGTCAGGGCGGCGTAGGAGCGGGTAGACTGGTGGTTAAGATTTGGCGGAAAGCGGGCGTCGTCGTGCGGGAGATATGATAGAAGCGACTGGTTTAACGGCGCTAGAATCGAGGGCGCACATGTGAGAGGATAGGGAGACGCGGGCGCGGGGGAGAGCGCGGAACAACAGATTGTCGGGCGGCTTCTGACAGAGCGGGGGAAAGGGACTGTCGCGGCCGCGGTCGGGGTTGGCGGTGGAGGAATCGTCATGTAGCGGCGACCAGGCGGCGCGACTGTGGCTGAAAGGACGGAAAAGACGGGCGACATCGGGCTCTGGGGCTGGGATCTGGCGGCGTGATGATGGGCGCGGGAGGCGAGGCTCTGCAGAAAGGGGTGCAGAGGGCTTCCGCTACCATTGGGGAAAGGGGGCGCGGGAACCCACTCGGTCGCTGGCCAGAGACAAAACTGAGCGGCAGGCGTCGGAGAAGACGAGCCACGCGGCAGGAAGACTCTGAGGCGGCCATGCAACTCGAGTGCGGCTGTCGCGGGGGATCTGGAAAAGATCTCACGGGTCCACCGGTGGATAGATCGGGCGGGTGAGGGAGATTAGCCGAGTCCGACGGTGGGCTGCGCTCGCCGGGGTCGGGAGAGGAGCGAAGCGGGAAGGGGTCGGATCTCAGGGGTCGGGACCAGGTGGATAGCTGAGCACTTTGGGCGCGGTCAAACAAGACAGATGGCTAGGATCAAGGGCTTGATCAAGACTAACTCGGAAAGGTTTAGGGGTCGGTCGTTACAGCCTACCCCTCTTAAAAAGAATCTCGTCCCGAGATTCAGAGATCAAGGGGGTGTGCTGTCCTTACCTCCTTGATGGGATAGAAAGCCGGGGAAACGCTTGTTCAGATATTCGTCCGTTTCCCATGTTGCTTCGTCCTCGGTGTGGTTTCTCCAGAGGATCTTGTACATCTTTACCACTTGGCGTCGGGTGTGCCTTTCCTTTTGGTCAAGAACTCGAGCTGGGTACTCGGCGTAGGTCAGATCGGGCTCTACCTGAAGCTGTCCTTGCTCTATGATCTCTGTTGGAACTCGGACACATTTCTTCAGTTGAGACACATGGAAAACATCATATATGGCTGATAGCTGTTCTGGGAGTTGGATCCGGTAAGCAACGGGTCCACATATCTCCACAATCTCATAAGGGCCAACATAGCGGGGTGCTAACTTGCCTTTTATTCCAAACCGCTGCACTCCTTTGGTCGGGGAGACTCGAAGGTACACCTGATCACCAAGGTCGAACCGCAGGGGTCTTCTCCGCTGGTCGGAGTAACTCTTTTGTCGAGATTGGGCGGCCTTGAGGTTTGCTTGAATTACCTTCACTTGCTCTTCGGCTTCTGCCACTAAGTCAGGGCCATAGACCTGTCTTACCCCTGGTTGGGACCAGTTTAAGGGTGTCCTGCATCTTCGGCCATATAGGGCTTCGAACAGTGCCATCTTCAAACTGGCCTGGTAGCTGTTATTGTAGGAGAATTCTGCTAAAGGCAGACACTTGTTCCAATTCTTATCATAGTGGATAACACAAGCTCTTAACATGTCTTCAAGAATCTGGTTGACTCTCTCGGTTTGGCCATCGGTTTGAGGATGATACGTTGAGCTTCGGATGAGCTTGGTGCCCATAGATGCTTGTAGTTGCTCCCAAAAGCGTGCCACAAACTAAACTCCTCGATCAGAGACGATGGTCTTGGGTACACCATGTAGGGAAACTATGCGGTCGAGGTACAACTCTGCATACTGCTTGACGGTGTAGGTGGTGCGAACAGGAAGGAAGTGGGCGGTCTTGGTCAGACGGTCCACTATAACCCAGATGGAATCATATCGTTGTGTGGTAAGGGGTAATCCAACTATGAAGTCCATGCTGATGTCTTCCCACTTCCAAGAGGGAATAGGTAGCGGCTGCAAGGTTCCTGCTACCTTCAAATGACTGGCCTTGACACGTTGACAGGTGTCACATTCTGAAACATAACGAGCTATCTCTGGTTTCATTCCACTCCACCAAAAGGTTTGACGGAGATCATGGTACATCTTATTGCTGCCAGGATGGATCGAGAACTTGGAGAGATGAGCTTCATCTAGGATTTGCTTCCTCAACTCGGGGTCGGCGGGCACTACTAGTCGGTTTCCATAATACACACCTCCCGTCTTGTCCTGACGGAATTGCTTATATCCCTCATCCTTTTACTGAGATCTTACCGATGATCCGTTGTACTTCTGTATCTCTTACTTGTGCTGACCGGATTCGGTCTTCCAAAACTGAGTCAAGGATGATGTGACCAAGGGTTCCACGAGGAATAATCTCCAGACTTAGTTTTCCCATCTCGTGACACAGAGTCTTGGTGAAGGCTGTTGACAACAAGCAGTTGCAATGGGGTTTGCGGCTGAGGGCATCGGCTACCACATTGGCTTTGCCAGGATGATAGTGCACTTCCAATTCATAATCCTTTATCAACTCCAGCCATCTTCTCTGACGCATGTTGAGGTCGGCTTGAGTGAAGATGTACTTGAGGCTCTTGTGGTCGGTGTAGATGTTGCAGTGAGCTCCCATTAGGTAGTGCCTCCATATCTTCAAGGCATGTATCACTGCTGCCAACTCAAGGTCATGTGTCGGGTAGCTTAGCTCATGAGGTCGTAACGCACGTGAGGCATAGGCAATGACTCGAGTGTCTTGCATGAGAACACATTCGAGTCCAGTGCCAGAGGCGTCACAGTATACGTCATACGGCCTAGAGGGGTCGGGCTGAGCCAAAACTGGAGCGGTGGTCAGCAAGTGCTTCAGGGTCTTGAAGGCCTCTTCACACTTGGTGTCCCACACAATTTGACCTCTTTCTTCAGCAACTCGGTCATCGGCTTAGCTATCTTGGAGAAATCCGGTATGAAACGCCGATAGTAACCTGCCAATCCAAGGAAACTCCTGATCTGGTGTACTGAGGTAGGAGACTTCCATTCCATGACTTCTTGTACCTTGCTGGGATCCACGGCAATACCATCCTTGGAGATAGTGTGTCCCAGAAACTTGACACTATCTAACTAAAACTCACACTTGGAGAACTTGGCATAGAGCTGGTGATCTCTCAGCTGTTGGAGAACTATATGAAGATGGTCGGCGTGCTCTTCCTCGTTCTTCGAGTACACTAGGATATCATCAATGAACACCACTACAAACTTGTCCAGCTCGGGCATAAACACCGAGTTCATAAGGTACATGAAATAAGCGGGTGCATTGGTGAGTCCAAAGGACATGACTAGGTACTCGTACAGTCCATATCTGGTGGAGAAAGCTGTCTTGGGTATGTCGCAGGGTTGAATCTTTATTTGGTGATAACCAGAACGAAGATCGCTCTTGGAGAACACTTTTGCTCCAGCTAACTGATCGAACAAGACATCAATGCATGGCAGCGGGTACTTGTTCTTGACTGTCACAGCATTGAGGGGTCGGTAATCCACACACATGCGTAGACTGCCATCTTTCTTCTTCACAAACAGGGCGGGGCAACCCCAAGATGATGTACTGGGTCGAATGAATCCCTTTTCCAACAGATCATGCAACTGGGTCTTCAACACGGCTAACTCAGCGGGTGGCATCCGATAGGGTCTCTTAGATATCGGGGCTGTGCCAGGAACCAACTCTATGGAAAACTCCACTTCTCTGTCAGGTGGCATACCCGGCAAATCTTCTGGAAACACATCAGGATACTCACAGATAACAAGGAGGTCTTCTAGACAGGCTCCCAAGAGAGGGTAGGCACAAGGAGTCGAAGACTCAGGATAGGTCAAGGATAGGGTAGAACTGCCATGGGAGGGTGAGCTGATGTAAAGAGATCGGGCTGATGTATCTAGAACAACATGATGTCGGGCCATCCAATCCATACCAAGGATGACATCTATGCCTTCTAGGTCAAGGGTGATAAGGTTCTCCTCGAAGAGGGTGGGGCCTAGCTAGAGAGGTACAAGAATAACGACCTGATCCGACGTTATCCTTCCTCCAGGAGTGGCGATCACATAGGGTTCCTTAGTGTGACTGACACTTAGCTCACATCTTTCCCTTGCCTTATTCCCGATAAAGCTATGAGAGGCTCCCGAATCAAACAACACAACAACAGCTTGATTTAAAACAAGGAAAGTACCCGTCATTACTGGCGCACCTTCGGAGAGCTCGGTCAAGCTGGTGTAGTTGAGTCGGCCTTGTCGGACTTGCATCTTGGGCCTTCTTCCTCTGGCTGCCATGGGGTTTTGACCTTGCTGTTGATTCTTGTTCCTAGGGCAGTCCTTTGCAAAATGTCCTTCATTGCCGCAGGTAAAACAACGATTACTGGCTGCCGGGCGAGGTGGCGTCGGCAGGGTCGGCCGGGGCACTTGCGGTTGGAAGCCTGGAAACCGAGGCGTTGTTGCAGGCGGGGGTCGGGCGATCCATTTCCCTGACGGCTGGGGTCGGCCAGGGGCTTGTGGAGGGATCATCCGAAACCTTCGAGTCGGTGGACTCGGAAATGCCACAGAGGCTTTCCTCTTCTGGTCGGCCTTGAGGGCTTGCATGCAGTCCTCCTGAGAGATGGCCAGGTTGACCAACTCGTTGTAGGTGTCCACCTTGATGGGGTTCAACCTTTCCCTGAGCTCCAAGCTCAGTCCTCGGCGGAATCTGTCCCGCTTCTTCTCGTCTGTGTCCGCATGATAGCCAGCATAACGGCATAGGTCATTGAAAGCTTGGGCGTAATGCAGCACATCCCGAGTTCCTTGGGTGAGGGCCAGAAACTCGTTGAGCTTACGCTCCAGGAGACCTTCTGGAATGTGATGCGCCTTGAACGCCGTCTTAAACTCGTTCCAACTGACCACGTGGCCAGCCGGCAGCATGGCATGGTAGTGGTCCCACCAAAGCCGTGCGGAGCCACGCAGCTGCTGAGCTGCAAACCGCGCCCTGTTGTGATCGGGGCAGGGAGCGGTGAGGAGCTCGAACTTGGATTCGATCGTACGAACCCATGCGTCAACATCGAGCGGTTCTTGTGTCTTTTGGAACAGCGGGGGCTGTGTCCCCAGAAAGTCCTCATACCGCGCGATATGCGGCTGCTGCTGAGCTCTTCCACCCTGTGGCTGTTGTTGTTGTCCTTGCACCAGATGCCTTAGCAGCTCAGTTTGAGTTGCTAGGATTGCCTCCAATGGCGATGGGGGCGGGGGCGGGGGAAGATCCTGTCGCTGATCACTACCACTGGGCGCAGAACCAGACCTAGTGCGGTGCGCCATCTGCAAGAGTTAACACCCCATTAATTTCATAACCTTAGGTGTACTCCAACAAATGGAACGTATAACTCAAATCCTTTAATGCGACTCTTGCCAATGGTGTAACACACGTCCTTATAAGGAAAACACTCTTTTCTTATTCTCAGAGTAGATAACCTCTATCTTGACCTGGTACTCGACTCCAGGCGAACATGTCATATCCAACTCCTATGTTCCACTTAAACTAAGGGGTTGGATTGGGCGGTTCTTCCGAGAGAACAGGGGTCGGCAACGATCCCTACTGAAAAGGTCGGGCGGGGCGGAAACCGCATCAAGGGTTGGCACACTCTGGCTCGCAAACTAGGGTCGGCCAACTGAACAGGCTCCCCGAAAACAGCATATGGCGCAACTTACTCCATCTAGCATCACCATACAAAGGTGAGAAAGCTATGCACCAGGGTTAACTTTATATACAACGGTGTTTCAACATAGGGAGCACTTAACTCGAGGCTAACCTATTACAACTTTTCCAAAATCTAGGCTGCCGAGGAGTACAACAAAAAGATGGTTCCCTGAGAACCCTTAATCTACCAATGGACACTATGGGTCGGAGAAGGGGCGCCATCTTCCTCTATATCCATGCTGGACGCTCCCTCATCTTCCTCAGGGTCCTCCTGAGCTTCGAGCTGCATGTTGAGGGCATGCATATCTTCGAGCTCGGCTTGGTGCTCCTCCAGATGGGCATTGGCAACTGCCAACTCCATTTCCACCTCCATCTTTTCCTCCGAGAGCTCTATCATGCCGTCCACGAGGTCGGCGACTTCTCCTTCTAGCTCGGAGATCCGATCTTGCATATTGTGGATCTGGATACCACGTTGGATCAGCTGGTAGGTTTGGCCTACCATGTCTCTTCTTGCTGCCTGGAGGTGACCGTGGGTATCTGCTGCCGTCCAGGCGAAAAGGGTCATGGCTCTTCCCTGAAGCTCTATCAACCGGTAGAGAGCGGCCATGCACCGGATGTTGGTGGAGATGGTAACCATGGCGCAGGTGGTGGCTAACACTTCGATGTTCCCGACGCGGTCAAGCCATGCCGGGTCCAACCGGTTCCGGACGGGGAAGAGGCCGATCGGGTCTAGCGTGATCTCCACAGGATGCAGCTGACAGAACTGGGTGAGCAACTGAAGGGCGGCGGACTCCCATGTATCTTCCGGAGCGAGACCATAGGCTATTATGCCCAGAGAGGGCCAGTCGGGCCGTGCAAGGGGAGGTGGCACCAACGCTTGCACTTGGCATGTCTGAATGCCCTGTTCCATATATAACCGCCCGGCATACAAGGGCGGGGACTGGTACCCAAACCACTTCAGCGTATCCCACAGAATCGCGGGAAACCCCTCGAAATGCAGGCACGTCGATTGGAAGGTACCGTCCGCTCCAAAAACAACATGTCCGGGAACAGCCATCTGGAACCAAGAAAACCGAAAATCACGTGAGATAGATTCCAAGGGTCAGGGGTCGGATAGAGCAGCATACGGGTTTAACCGAGAGCAACTAAGAGAAACTAGAAATCCTTAGATCCAAAAGAACTCTTTCGAACAGGGTTGCTGTTGAGAAAGGGAATCGTACAACCTCTTAGATATGATGCATGCACGGCCTACCTTACTCTTAACCAAAAACAACTGCCCGAACTTTGGGTCTTACGCGGCCAGCGCCGGTGACAAGGCAACAATACGTCTCTCCCTATAATAACTAGTCGGTTCTAGTAACGTCTCTTAAACGAACGCGGTTAGCAACCTGCAGAAAACACCACACACGAACCTTTCGTGCCAGCACCCACGAAAGCGTTCCCAAACATTACCGCTCACTATAGGAACAACACCCATGCGTTTAAGGCTGCATGGACAGCACTCAACCGTGGAAATAGGCTCCCTTTGAATGGAACCATATAACCCTTCGCATACTCGCGATGCGGAATCGGTACACGTATGACAAACGTGGCGAAACAACCGTGCTGATAGGTTCGTTGGAATCGAACCGTACCAACCTTCGTATGGAACACATACGGAACCTGCGCACGTGTAATAGACGTGGGCGAAAACAACCGCGAAGATAGGGTCCTTTGAATGGAGCTCCCTATCAACCCTCGCATGCTCGTGATGCGGAACTCGGCACACGTATGATAGACGTGGCAAAGTGCTGGAAGAGTTAGCAAAATAACCAAGTACTTATTAGTCACCTAAAACAACCCCAAAATCCCCTAGGGCCTCTCGTACTAAGTCATCCTTAACGATCGTACGAGATTTTCAAAGGTTTCTTGCAACTTTTATCCTTTTCAAAGAAGTGTTTAGGGCTTGTTGGGTTCTCTGAAATGCTAAACACGGCTCTGATACCAGCTGTGGCGGAACCACCTCGGATTAACTTAATTAAGCAAGATCAAGCCGCCTGACATGCGACACTCCTGCCTAAACCGAGTTAATACGAAGTGCCGTCGGATTTCATCCGATTTAACCACTTAAACAGGATCGAGTTCAGCAAACCCACACGAAGGTGAGCGGTTACAGAGAATACAACAAGTCCACCGAGTTGAACAAGATTTACCCATTTAGTTCGGCCATAAAAATCCAACATTAGAGTTTTACAAGTTTTCCAAGAAACAACAGAGAAAACACTAGTGGAAGACTTCGTCGGGGTCGGACATCCCTGGTGAGGCCAGCCGGGACATCACTGGCTCCTTTCCTCGCCGTCCGAGGAAGGATCCCACTCGACCGTCCAGCCTGGCGGGAGCTGGGGCGGCCAAGAACCAACCAGAGAAGGGTCGGAAGCAGCAACTTCACCTAAAAAACAGGAGCCACAACAAGGCTGAGCTACTAAGCTCAACAAGACTTAACCGATAGGAGTAAGGGCTACTCCTCCTTCTAGACATGCAAGCTGTTTGGCTGAGGGGTTTGTTTGCCAAAAAGCACTAAGTAACCCTATTTTCAAGTTTTAGCTCCGGTTCTAGGTTCATTTACCAGTCTAGGTTGTGCCACCTATTCTAAACATTCATAGAACCAAGCAAGATGTGTAGATATAACAACAAACATTGCCATCATCAGATTCCTCATTTACTCAGGGTGACATAGCGATCAAGCAATCTCAAACTGTGAGAGGCAGACGAATCGATTCGAGTTCTTTAACCATGCATGGTGAACCTAGCCTCACGACATCCGCGCACCCGGAGGTCGCTTCCTGTGTCGGCCTTCCCCATCAATCCCCTAACCCGTGTCGGGCCCATTTCCTTTGGTGCAAGGTTCCACAGACCCGGCCTCTGCCATTCTGTGACCACGCATTGCCACCACGTGCGACAACCAGCAGGGGGAAACTCCGTTCCAAGAACAATGGGGCGACCGCTCACGTCTAGGTTCAATCCGGTACTAGGCTTCCTCATCCCATACTAAGTATGAGGCTAGTACTTTCAAACACTTGATCACGAACACCACCACTGTCGGGCCTTAGCAAGATTTCATAGACAGACGGGGCGACCATCCGACCACCAAAAAGTTACCAAAACCCTGCCCCGTCCACCGTCCTTATAGTTATAACAGGAGAGTAAACATGCAACTCCTACAACTCGCGAGTGACAGGAAATCACTCGACTTTTACCGTCTCCTAGTTAAGCAATGCAGCTACTCGGTCCAACAGCTAGTGCTCAGATCACTGGGATAACTAAGTCATGCATCTAAGGTTTCACACAACTCCTATACGTAAATGCACAAGCATGTTACAGAAGGCATGCGCAAGTCTGGCAAAACACGTAGGATTTTCATGCAACTGGGGCTTGCCTTCTAGCAAGGAGGACGGAAACTGCTCAACTTCGGGGGCGACTTCGGCTTCGGAGGACAGGAGCTCGGCTACAGCTTCTCCTTCTGGCGCCGGGTGAAGCTCGTAGAAGCCGTCGGCGAGGTGCAGCTCTACACGAATGCAATGCAAGGGTTAGCATAGATGGTTATTTCAACAGCAGCACTGGCTCGCCTGAGCCCAGAAACTCGCGACAAAGAGCAGGAGGTTATGGTGGTTCGAGAGCTGATGATGATTAAGAGGTAAGGGTAGGAAAGGAATTAGTGGTCTGATCCTTGAACTAGAGGATGTGATAACTGGGGGTCCTTAGACGCAAGCGCTGAAGGGTTCCCAAGTTTTACACATACACCCTTGAGTTGAAGAAAAAGATCACAGCCAAGCCCTCGGGCGAGGCGGATAAGGGTCGACGGAATAAACAGGGTCGGGCGAGACGGAACCGGGGTCGGGCGGATAGGAGGGGTCGGGCGAGGCGGACTGGGGTCGGCAACTCACCTTCTTCCTGAAAGGAAAGCTTGGGGTCGGAAAGAAGCGAACTTGGGCAGAGGGACTAAAGCTTCGAGCAAGGGCTAAGACTGGCAATGCTCCGGCGGCGGCGCTGCTTCTTGCGGATCACAAGAGAGCTTTTACGCAGCACGGAGGAGCAAGCTGCTGGGTGACTTGGAGAAAATGGAGAGAGAACTGAGAGAAGAACTCCTCAAGAACTGGGTGGGTGGCGCTAGGAGCTTGAGCAGAGAGTGAGAGAAGGCTGAAGGCAACAAGGGCGGAGGGAACTCCGGCGACGGGGGCATTCCTTTTATAGCTGCTGGAGCAGAGGAAAGGAAACGGCGCGGAGAGAGAGAAAAGGGGAGCGGCGCGAAGGCCGGGGAGAAGCAATGGAGTGCTCTGCCGGGGCGGCGATTGAGCGAAGAGGGCGGTGGTGCAGAACTCCGGGGGTGACGCCAGCAATCATGGCGTTCTGCCGTCAGGGCGGCATAGGAGCGGGTAGACTGGTGGTTAAGATTTGGCGGAAAGCGGGCGTCGTCGTGCGGGAGATATGATAGAAGCGACTGGTTTAACGGCGCTAGAATCGAGGGCGCACAGGTGAGAGGACAGGCAGACGCGGGCGCGGGGGAGAGCACTGAACAACAGATTGTCGGGCGGCTTCTGACAGAGCGGGGGAAAGGGACTGTCGCGGCCACGGTCGGGGTTGGCGGTGGAGGAATCGTCGTGTAGCGGCGACCAGGTGGCGCGACTGTGGCTGAAAGGACGGAAAAGACGGGCGACATCGGGCTCTGAGGCCGGGATCTGGCGGCGTGATGATGGGCGCGGGAGGCGAGGCTCTGCAGAAAGGGGTGCAGAGGGCTTCCACTGCCATTGGGGAAAGGGGGCACGGGAACCCACTCGGTCGCTGGCCAGAGACAAAACTGAGCGGCAGGCGTCGGAGAAGACGAGCCACGCGGCAGGAAGACTCTGAGGCGGCCATGCAACTCAAGTGCGGCTGTCGCGGGGGATCTGGAAAAGATCTCACGGGTCCACCGGTGGATAGATCGGGCGGGTGAGGGAGATTAGCCGAGTCCGACGGTGGGCTGCGCTCGCCGGGGTCGGGAGAGGAGCGAAGCGGGAAGGGGTCGGATCTCAGGGGTCGGGACTAGGCGGATAGCTGAGCACTTTGGGCGCGGTCAAACAAGATAGATGGCTAGGATCAAGGGCTTGATCAAGACTAACTCGGAAAGGTTTAGGGGTCGGTCGTTACAGTAGGCCACTTTCTCCAAGTCTTGAGATGAATCTATTGAGGGCTGCCATGCACCCAATCAGCTTCTGGGCGTCCTTGATGCCTGATGGGGCATGCATACCTCGAAACGAATATATTCTGTCCGGTAGTGTTCTTTGGTCCCAATGGTAACTGGCAAAACCACCTGTCCGTGGGATACAACCGCGTTGCCCGGGATGATCCCATAGAACTGAGAGTTCATTGGGGTGAGCATATTGGTGACGTTGAGGCCCATCTTCTTCAGTGTGTTGGCAAATAGGAGACCGCTACAGCCGTTGATGAGTACTTTAGTGAGTCTGGAGCCAGTGACAACCGGGTCCAGGATGAGGGGATACCATCCTAGGTCTGAGAAACTAGTCCATTGGTCCTTCCTAGAGAAGTTGATTGGCACCTCAGACCATTTGAGGAACGTTGGCGTCGCAAGTTCAATGGACATTATCTCTCAAAGGGTAAGCTTCTGGGACCGCTTAGTAGCAGTTCTCGGGGTTCCGTCAAAGATGACGTTGATGGTGTTGGACGGGTTCTGGAACTTGCCATTATCACCATCATCTTCGTCTTCCTTGGCCTTGCCCTTGTCTTTCGTGCCAGATGGCTTTGGGAGGTCCTTCATGATTCTGCGTAGACTGAAACAATCTATCGCAGAGTGCTTGTGGTATGGATGTCATGGGCACTGTTTCTTTAGGAGCTCGTTGAACGAGGGCCTATCTTGGTTCTTGCCGCCACCTTTCTTAGACAATTGTGATATTGCCACAACAGTGTTGACTAGCTTGCGCTTGCGGTTGTGACCTCCCAAATAGTTATTTCGGTTGTCATTATTGGAGTGATCGTTGCGGTTCTTGTTGTTGTGTTGGCCATTGTTCTGATTGTTGTTGTACTGGCCCTTGTTGCGGTTGGATTCAAACCTTTCGATCTCCCTGTTTTCTTCATCTGCCCACGTCTGTACCATGATCTTGAGGGATTTGACATCAGTGGGGCGTCTTCTGCCAAAGTCCTGGAACATCCGGCGGTCGTGGAGGCCGTTTTGGAAACAGTCAATGATGTCGCGCTCCGTGATATCCATGATTGTAGCCTTCTTGTCGAAAAGCAATGTAAGTGGCTCCATAGAGTCTCGCCTTTTTGTTGCTTGACCTGAGAGAAGTCAATCCTGTTGCCTGGACGCTGCATTACCCCTACGTAGTTGTTGGTGAACGCCACCTTGAGGTCTTTCCACGAATCGATGGAGTATTTTTTTCCAACGATTCGAGCCATGTGAGTGGCGCCACCTCCATGCAGATAGGGAAGTAGATTACTTTGAGGTCGTCGTTTCCCCCAGTTACTTGTACTGACAGCGAGTAGCACCAGAGCCATTGGACTGGGTCCAGCTTGCCATCATACTTGGTGATACTGGGAGGTTTAAACTTTTTGGGTAGAGTTGTTCTCCTCACACGTTTGGAGAAGGCGGGGAAACCATCAGTATCATCTTCTGGGTGTTCGACTTCTTGCTCGCGCTCGCGACGCCATCTGTCGATGATGGTATGGGCGTCGTGGCTGGCGTTGATCTTGTTGCGGAGGTCTTCTGCTAGGTGTTCGGGTTCTGGGTTAGCCCCACGGTGGCCACGACCTCCCGAGGGTCCTGCCCGACTACCTTCAGCTCCAGCTTGGCTTGGTCTGGCGCCTCCAAGTTGACTTGGTCTGGACGGAGGGCCTCTGCGGCTACTGCCATGTTGACTTCGTTAGGATGCGGTGTATTGGACTAACTGTATTGGATTCTGCTAATCGAGTTGTTCGTATGCATGTTCTACCAATTCAGCCAACTGTCTACTGTACTTGTTCTACGGCATTACGCAGGTGATGAGATCAATAGACGTGATGGTGGCGAGGGGAGTACGATGGTGACGCATTTGAACTGCTTCAAATGTGTTATCCATGTTCATGATTGATAGGTCTGGTGCAAGGTGGCGGCGGCGCTCTGCTCTTGCGGCGTTTCTTACTCGTCGTCGAGCTCTTTGAGCTTCAGTCTCTTCTCTGACAATGTTGGCGGTGAGCTCATCCTGTGAGACGTCATCTGGATGACACTCATGTCGTGGGTTTCTATCCCTTGCTCTTCTTCTTCGTCCTCTTGTCTAGTAATGACGATGAAGAATTCTTGTTTTGGAGAGTGGCTTCCCGATCTTGAAATGATGACCTCCGTGGTGCCGCCTTCCTCGTAGATGGGTGACAGAGGAGTTCCCTCCTAGTACAGGAGGGTGTCGAGGTAGGTGATGAGGCGCGAATCGTCATCCTTGACGAGAGTAGGTGGCTTTATGTTGGACCAGTAGACAAATCTGCCTTGGGAAGTTGATGTGATTACTAGGCCCTGCTGTGGACCTGATAAAGGAGTCTTCTCATCCGGATCCGAGTAGTAGTCGAGGCCCTCGATCGCATCCATATCGGATTGTGATCTGGATAAGGCCGCCTGATAAACAATGGTCGCATTGTAGAGTTCGAACAGGAATGGACTCTGGTGGCAATCTGATTTGCATGATGGCTTATGTACCAGCTCGTGCGGGTCAATCCGACTGGTGGAAGAAGTCGAGTTGAACTCGAAGTCATCCTGCCAGCCTTTGACTAGGTCAGAAATTGAAAATTCGCCGAAATTATTGACGAGATTCTCCAGAGCTTGGTGCTGGAGCTTCATGGTTTGCTGCTTCTTCTTCGGGGTCGATGCAATGTGGCGGTGGAAATTTCCAGCGCCATCTGTGATGCAAACCCAGGAGCCGAAGACAAACGTCACGCCTACTTCGAACGCGATGATTGGCTTGATGATGACTTGTGCCATCGAGTTCGTCAGTGGATTCTCGGCTCGATATATGTTGCAATAGTTAAGCATTGATGTCGCAACTATTGCTTCGGCATGTTTCACAATGAATGTTGCATGAAACATAGTGTTCATATTACGGTGGGATTTTCTATCCCAGAGTAGAACGACGTAGTATTTTTTTTTCGCATATTTTTCAATGTTGCAACTATACCTTTTCGATGTTGCAGATGTTTTGTTTTGATGTTGCAACAAAGCATCCGATGGGAAAATTCCCATCGAACGAGCGCTAATAGTGCTGTAGTTTTTTTTTCTCTAATTGTTTAGTGTGGCAGTAGTAGACTTGAGCAATTTTTTTATCCGGCCTAGCCTAAGTTCATTGGGATTTGGCTCACCCAACTCGCAATGAGACAGGTTGTGGTCAATGGAAACCAAGTCTGAGCCTGCCATACAATTTATTTGATTTATTTTCCAACTAAAAAAAGGAACTCGAGCCCAGCTCAAAAAATCAGCCCGACAACACCTATAGGACGATCATGGGTATAAATTTTCAGCATGAGATGAACCGGAATTTTTTTCAACCCGCCTGACTTGACAAATGCTCATGTCTCTGCGGTAGCGAGTTGTGGCAGCTCCCATCATTGGATATAGGAGGGTTAAGTGGGAGCGTTGGATGTTGTTTGGGCACCACTGCCTAAGGATGAAGAAAGTAGCTGGAAGAGGAAGATGAACAGAGGCAGAAGAAACATGAAAAATCCAAAAATATCGATGAAGATTCAAATGCTCGAAATTTGGATGTGAATGAGGCCACACTCAACACCAAAACATATAGTAGACCAACATTTTTACAAGAAAATCATGAGAACCTAGATGGACAGTTTGTGTCACTAGTGTCTAAAAAATGATGAGCAACACATCATAATAATTTCCATTAACAATAGGGGATGAAGTGTTGTGCGAAGGGGGGTCTCATTAAAAATGAGGAAAGGAAAGACTAGAGGAGCTATATAAAATCTACTTTCAATCAAATTGTAGGTACAGAAAAATGCATTGTTTCTCAGTTTTACAATCATCGATAGCTATGACAATTGACAAAGATTTCAAAATTAAGATGAGATATGTTTTCATAAATTCAGTACCGTCAAATAGACATGCATACGTAATGCAAGGGTGGCATGACACACTGTTTGCACTATGATGAACATCATATATATTATTAGACTAGCAAAATACCCGTGCGTTGCTACGGTAAAAGATCAAATATGTTTTTCAAACTAATGATATTTTTTATTTCCATCACTAATTTTTTATTCCACTTATTGGATGTTTACACATTTAATAGAAAACCAAAAAGAATTTTGACTTAATTATTTCCTTGAACTCCAATACCCTTAAATTAAAAAAAAATTATTCAAGCAAGAGAGTTAAATCAGCCTCCGATAGCCACCGACCGGGGAGGGGGGGAGAGTGTAAAGGCTAGTGGCTCTTGGAAATCTGGTGGGACGTTTTATCCCGGTTGCAACTAACAACCAGGACTAAAGGGAGCCTTTGGTCCCGATTGGTGTTTTCAACCTGGACAAAACGCCACCCCACACACAATACGCGCGCCCCACTTTCTCTCCTCCCTCTCCTTAATTCTAGCGCCGAGGCCTCCTCTCCTTAATTCCATTGCTATGAACCATGAGAGTGATGCAATAACCATCTAAAGGATCACATCTATCATACCCATGAGAGAAAAGGCTGGACAAGAGGAAATTCAATTCTTTGAGTTAACATGTGCTGTGAATCAAAATATTTTTTTTATACAGTGATGGTCAGGATATCTATCTCTAAAATAGTATACCTATCTCCTGGATATATACACCGAGTGATGAAATAACCAGATTTTGACAGTAATTTGAATGATGAAGTGAACTAAACATGTTCCGAATCTTCATCTGATCTGATCAGTGGTCAAGGATGAGTTGCTACCACCCCACCATCTGCCACAGCTGCTGCAAACTTTGCCAAGTGCCATCATGCAAACAGAAGCTTTTGAACATGTTAACAATTATTTCTTATCACAAATCTAGACTACTGCACAGTGACCGGATGTTCCTAGTTGAATGCACTCTTGCATACTGAGCATACAATTTCTACAGTTGTTGAAAGAATAAGGCATCTATTGATGGAAAATAATTCCCCATCTCTTATGAGCATTCTATCGAACACATGGTAAGCTTGAATTCATCCATGTTGACAGAGTATTTTCATGAACAGAGCAAGTAGAGGAGAGGAGGTAGGAGCATTGCTGACAAACTGCGACATTCAAGAAGAAATTATGTGCAACAAACGTGAAGCATTTGAACTAATCCATATGTAAATAGGGAGGATTGAAAAGGTACCTCAAGGATGCTCACACTTGAAGGACTGAAGGAGCAAATGAAGATACAGGCCTAGGCAGATTGTAGGGTATCGCCAGTCGCCCCATTGCCTGGGAAGATTGCAGGGCAGACAAGGAGAATAAAGGGGCGGGGGGTGCTACTTCACGGGATGAGGCCAAGCGAGCAGCAGAACGCCGACGCCGCAGACCCAATCGCTCCCAATACCCCCCAAGCTGAGATCCTGGGGCCAGCCGCATTGCTGTGGATAAAGGAGGGGATGGCGCCGCATCTGACCGGCGCGTCAGACTCGGCGGCCGCGGCAAGACGGCGCGGCGGCCATCAACCTGCGGTTCCACCACTACCACCACCACCACCACTGCCTGCTGTAACATCCGCGGAAATCACCAACTAAAATCACCTGTTAAAAATCGCCTTTAAAATCTTTTTACTGCTGAGCTCCCGGAATTCCAAAATTTTCCCGGTGAACTCGCCGTCTCGGCATCCGAGCCGACCCCTATCTTTTAGCTGTACCCGTAAATCTCGCCGCGTGCCGTCGACAGACCGCCGCACACGTGCTCCGACCGCGTGCCACGATCGCCGCCGGCCCCTCTATTTTCTTTCTCTTTTCCCTCCCCTTTTTCCTTTTCTTTTTTTCTTCCTTCTTCCTTTCTCTTCTTCTTCCTTCTTTCTCCTTCCTTCTTCTCCTTCCTTTCTCTTTCTTCTTCCTGGTTACTGGCGCCACTCCTCCCGGCCGGCGTCACCTCCACCAACCGACCGGCCCCCTCCCCAGCGCCACTAACTCCCGCCGGCACCCACACCCCCTGGCGCCACACCGTCCGGCCGCCTTGGGCCCACGCTCGGGCCACGTGCCGCCGGCCCCTCGGCCGGTTCGGCCTCGCCGGCCACTCCGCCCGGACCGGCCCCGCCGGCCACTCCGCCCCGGTGCCTGGCGCCCGACCCCGCGCACGCCCGAACCCAGCCGCGCCCGCGCCCGGTGCATTGCACCGGTCCTTCGGCCCCAGCCGGCGCGCCGCGCGTCGCCACCACTGGCGCCGCTGCCGGACCCGGCCAACCCGCGGGCGTGTCCGCCACGCCGCGTCCTGGCCCCGCTCCACGACGCCACCCGCACGCCACCGCCGGCCCCTACCGCTCTCCGGCACCGCCCGCCGCCCGCCGCACACCATCGCCGGCCCCATCGCGACACCGGCCGCCTCTCTCGCCGGCCTATAAAAAGGCCCGGCGCCCGGCCAACTCTCCTCACCCATCCACGAGCCGCCCAAAGCACCGCCACCTCCCGCCACCGCTTGTGCGCCGCCCCTCCCCGCCACCTGCACAACCGCCGCCGCCACCATCCGAGCTCCTCCACCCGAAAGCCGCCTCCACCAAGACAGCCGCCGGCCGCCCCACTCCCCGTCCTGAAACTTCAAGGTAAGGGGCCAAATGGAGCTCCCTTCCACCGCCACCCCCGACCCATGGCTCGCTGTCGGCGAAGCCCCGTCGGCCGGCCGCCGCCGGACCCCCAACTCCCCACTCTCTCTCTCCCTTTCCTTGGAAGAAGAAGTGAAAAAAGCTCTCCAATTCCGATCCGACCCCCAAGTTTCCCCAATTTACACATAGGTCCCTCCACCTCTCTCAAAGGCTATTTCACAGATCGGCCCCTCCACCCCAAAAAGTATTCGCAAATAAGTCCCTGGTTTATTATAAGTCAGTCCTAAACCCCCGTTTAAGCCCCAAATTCATGTTTAACCCGTCATTTCATGCGCCAAACTTCTCCAATTAATCCCAAATTTTACCACGTCATCCTCTAAAATACTTCCGCTGATCCATATCCAAATTTCCCAAAAATAATCCTTCTACCTATTTTCCGTTCACGTTTTCTGTTCGGAGCTCACGGTGAAAAACCGATCTTTCTTTCATTTATTTGTGTGTCCGTTTGTGTGTGCCGTAGATCGCGAATTGACCGAGGAGGATCCCGAGGAGGAGTTTGATCGCGAGCCCGAGCCCGAGGACCAGCAGCACGAGCCGGAACTCCCGGAAGGCTTTGAAGACGGCAAGTCCAATCTCACCCTTTGATGCATACTTAATACCTAGCTTTTCAAACACAACCTATTGGCCTATTTTATGAAATGCATATTGTTTTACTGCAAGACATGGTTGGATAGCCACCCCTTGATTGTTATGATCATTCCTTGTTATCCCATGCTTATCTCTAAATATGACTTGCTCTGTTTAGATGATAACCACTACTAGAACGCTTAGGAATTTGTTACACAACTCCAATCATTATTACAATGGTGTATTCAGAAAATAAATGTGTGTGTGTGTCCAAGTGAGAGAAATGGCTTTTTGGGTTCAAGAGAAAAGGATGTGTAGACAGGATGGATGGGTACTCCTTGCGTGGGATGCCAGGATGTTGTGCTCATACCTTGGTGGTTGAGCAATGTCGGGAGATATCCATCTTGTCGTGATTAAGGACCGAGTTGATGTGTCATCTTGCCTAACTCCACCATCGTGCAACCACTCGACCGTTGTATGGGCAACGGCTTAGCATAAATCCCACTAGCTGAACTATTAGCCTTCAGGGGTGCTGGTGAGCAGCGGGAGCCCATGGAAAAGGAGTAAGATATTGGTGACTTAAGTCCCGGTTACGGTCTTGTGGATGAGTCGTGAACCCCTTGGGTGCTTCCGTGGGGACTAATTAGTCTTAGCTAAGGTGGGTAATGGCTTTGTTAGGATCCGCGCCGACACTACGGTGATCGTGTTGCGGTACCCTACTTGTGGGAAAAGTGTACAACCTCTGCAGAGTGAAAACCTATCCGGGTAGCCGTGTCCACAGCATTGGACGAGTTATGGCTTGGTCACATAACTAGTTCTTGGGCAAGGATGTCATGTGTGTGTGTGTGTGTGTGTGTGTTGGATTTTGGAAGAGTCCGGCAGATGTGCCGTGCGCTATGGCGGATGGGGAGTCCGATAGCGATAAAGACTTGGATCCTTTGTGTAGGATCAACCCCACTCAATGTTTCGGGCACTAGAGGAAAGCTTTACAAAAACCCTTTCGAAAACAAACCCTTGCATATGTTGAAAATTTAGCTTTACCGCAAATAAACTCTAGCCTATCCTTGTTGTAACCTGTGCATAAACTTGCTTGTATCCCCCTCCGTGGATGGGGTTGGACTTGTTGAGTACGTTTGTACTCACCCTTACTTCGTTGCTATAGAAGAAGACCCGGACTTCATCGCCAAGGACCTTGAGTAGAGGTTGTGTCCGCACCCAACGCTGCCTGTGGTGTTGGCCTTTCCAAGATGCTGCTACTGCTGCCGTGTAGTCCCGAGTGCTGTCTTTTGGCAGTCGCTTGGTTAGCCGCTGTTCTTTATTTACTGCTTATCGCTGCGTGGCTTTCACGCCCACTCCCTCGAGAGTTGTACGGTAACTGAATTATCTGTCGAATAAATGTGCTATCAGCCTCCTGGGACTGATATTTGTATCACATTTAGTCTCTACTTATGTGGGGACGCTTCAGGTGGTATCAGAGCCGTCGTTGGCTGTAGGACGTGATCTTAGGACCGGATTAGCCCTTTTTGACCAAAATAAAAGACTTACAAAATTTCTGCCTACCTCTGCTCTATTGTGAAACTAATTTGTGCCCCGGATCTTTTCCAGATGGCCGAGGAAGGATGGGTCAACAGCCACTGCCTGGAGGAGCCTGGTTTTCCCAGATCACTGTTCGCCTGCATGGACCGCCTCGGGATTTATTAGCGTCCGGAGTACACCAGCAGGGAGTACGAGGACCGCGGGACCCCTCGGTGTGAGATGATCATCTACATCGGGCGGAGTAGCCGCTACCCCGACATCCAGCCATGGAATGTGACTGCCACCGGCTTTCGGCACAAGGATACTTATCAAGTGGCAGCCCGGAAGGCCCTCCGTTTCCTGTGCCAGATCTATGAGCGGCACATTGGCCGCACTCCAATGAGGTTCTACCCGCCGGTCAAGAAGAATCGACCGGTTTGGCTGGCCAGGGTGAGAACTTTGGAAGGACGTGGACAGCGCGAGGATGACCCCACCGTGCTGCACATGGCTGCCTACCTTCTCACCTTGGACGAGCTCTACGACGAGCAGGCTGCATAGTTGAAGCAGCAGACTCGTAGGGCCGAGGACGCATAAGTTATGGTGAGGAGGCTTCAGGTGAAGTTGGCCGCTGCCGAAGCTCGAGCCGCAGCCGCCCAAAGCAACGAGGCCATTGCTGTTGAGGCTCTCAAGGAAGCCGAGGACCGGCACTCCAAGGAACTGAAGGATGCCCACCTCACCATCCGTGCCAGAAGGAGGATGGTGGCCATTGAAGACGATGAGGCCCCGATCCTTGAAGGAATCCCCATTGCCCCGGGGCCCAGTAAGCGGAAGAGCCCGGATGCCACCCCGGCACCACCGCCTTCGGAAAGGAACTCCGAAGTGTCGGATGGAGTAGTGCTCGAGACCCCTCCAGCGGGCGGGACTCTGAAGGATGAAGTGCTGGCCCTTCTCCTTCCATTAGAAGACCACTCAGTCCAGGGAGAAGACTCGCCCCACGAGTAGTATGCCCAGCCAGAGTTGCCAAGGAATGAAGCCGTCATGGTCCATAGTTTAGAGTTGTATCCTTCAGTTGTGTTGCTGTAACCGGTCGTGTGGTACGTGTTTTGGCCTTACCCCAGCAGTATTGTACCCCCCCCTGGCAAAATAAATAAAACCGCTTGTGTTTGTTGCTTGTTAGCCTGTGTGTGTTGTTGACAGGAGGTGGATTCTGTCTCTTCGAAAATACGAATTAACCACTTTAAAGATCACTAAGATCCAAATCACACTCTCATAAAGTCTCACTCAATCTGCAGATGCTGCCCAAGCGTACCACCAGGACTTCCCCAAGTCAGGCCCATGCCACTCCCAGTGCTGAGAGGCAGCCAGAAGGGCAAGGACCACCTCCGGCAGCGCTTCCTGAGGAGCAGGAAGTGAGCCAGCCAGAAGGAAGGGGAGAAAGTCAAGTGGGAGCACAGCAGCCACCACCCCCACCGGTTATTGATTTGGTTCAAGTAATGAACAACCAGACCCTCCTACTGGAAGCTCTAGCCAACGCCATTACTCGCCAGAGGCCCCACGGGCAGAACATGAATGAGAAGTTGACGGACTTCCTCCGGACCAAGCCACCCACTTTTGGCGGGTCCGTCAACCCTCTGGACGCAGATGACTGGCTGCGCGTCATCCAGAGGAAGCTGGAGCCATTTGGTTGTGAGGGCAGGGACAAAGTTCTCTTGGCTGCCCACCAGCTCACTGGGACTGCCCTAGCTTGGTGGGAGAACTACTGCTCTGCCGCCCAGGATGCCTCCACTATCACCTGGGATGAGTTCGTGACGGAATTCCGTCGCTACCATATCCCCGCAGCCACCATGAAGCGCAAGGCGGATGAGTTCCGTGAGCTCCGCCAAGGCAACAGGTCTGTGGAAGAGTACACCTTCCAGTTCATGGAGCTGGCCCGTTATGCTCCAGAGGAGGTGGACAAGGATGAGAAGAAGCAGGACATGTTCAAGAAAGGCTTGAACACAGAACTGAGGACCCTGCTCACTCCCTAGATCTACCCCGACTTCAACACCTTGATGAACATGGCCATCTTGACTGAGAGGGCCAAGGCGGAAGAGCGGAGGGACAACAAGCGTCGGTTCCTGGAGAGCAAGGCACACCAGCAGGACCGATTCCAGAAGCCAAGGAGCTTCGGTCACCCCTTGCCCAGATCCCAAGCTCCCATGCATTATCGGACCCAGTCCCAAGCATCTGGCTCGCATCAGACCGCTGCCCCATTCAGGAGCCAGAACCCTATCAAGGCCCCATAGAGCAGCGCCAGCCAAGTCACTGGCAATGGTAGGGCATGCTTCAACTGCAGGGAGCCAAGACATTTCATCGCCAACTGCCCCTATGCCAACAAGCCAGCAGCATCAGCCTTGTCCAACTCAGTAGCTGGGCCCAGGGCCGCATTGTCAGGGGCCAACCGTGTGCCAGTCCGCAGCAGCGGCAACCCCAACAACAACAACGACCAGCAGATGAGGCCGCCCCAGCAGTCATTCGGACGAGCCCGTGTCAACCACATCGGCGCGCAGGAGGCTCGCGAAGCTCAGGGCGTGGTACTCGGTGAGTTTCTAGTCAGCTCAGTCTTGGCAACAGTACTTTTTGATTCTGGAGCATCACATTCCTTCATATCCTCAAGTTTTGTGGAAGAACATCATATACCTACAGTACTACTAAAGTTACCCCTATTAACCCGGACTCCTGGAGCCGACATTCAGTGTCGGCTAGGTTGTTCTCGGGTAAGGATCAATTTAAGTGGGGTAGAATTTCTAGCAGATCTAGTAGTACTTAAGTCTAAGGGGATAGATGTGATTCTTGGAATGGACTGGTTGAGCCTGCATGACGGTCATATAGGGTGTGCTGATAAGTTAGTGCACCTGACCAATCGAGATGGTGTGCAAGTGACCTGTCACACTCGAGGAAGTAGCCCAGACCCCATGGTGTTTAGCATGGAGACCAAGACCATAGAAGAAGTCCCGGTAGTGAGTGAATACCCGGACGTCTTTCCCGAGGAACTACCTGGAATGCCCCCTGACAGGGACATAGAGTTCGTAATTGACCTCGTCCCCGGAACCTCCCCTATAGCCAAGAGACCCTATAGGATGGCAGCCTCAGAGTTAGCCGAACTGAAGAAACAGTTGGGAGAATTGCAGCGGAGTGGCTTTATCAGGCCTAGCTCATCCCCATGGGGAGCCCCCGTACTTTTTGTCAAGAAGAAAGACGGGAGTATGAGGATGTGCGTAGATTATCGCGCACTAAATGAGGTCACCATTAAGAACAAATACCCCCTCCCCAGAATAGATGACCTATTCGACCAACTAAAAGGAGCCAAGTATTTCTCCAAGATAGATCTGAGATCAGGGTACCATCAGCTCAAGATCAAAGAGAGCGACATCCCGAAGACAGCCTTTGTCACCCGTTATGGTCAATTTGAGTTTACAGTGATGTCCTTTGGATTGACCAATGCACCTGCTTATTTCATGAACCTGATGAACAAGGTGTTTATGGACAAGTTAGATAAGTTTGTCGTAGTCTTTATTGATGACATACTTATTTACTCCAAGAGTGTTCAGGAGCATGAACAACATATACGGGTGGTATTAGAAAAATTGAGAGCCCACCGACTCTATGCTAAATTCAGCAAGTGCGAATTTTGGCTGGAGAAAGTGGCATTCCTTGGTCATATCTTGACCGCGGAAGGGGTAGCAGTTGATCCTGAGAAGGTTGAAGCCGTCTCCAACTGGTAGAAACCCACCAATGTTAGTGAGATCAGGAGTTTTCTGGGTTTAGCTGGGTATTATCGGAGGTTTATTGAATGATTCTCCAAGATAGCCCGGCCCATGACAGAGTTGCTCAGGAAAGATAAGAAGTTCACGTGGACCGAGTCATGTGAGCGGAGCTTCCAAGAACTGAAGAAGAGGTTGACGACCGCCCTGGTGCTAACCTTGCCAGATATCCAGTGAGACTTCGTCATCTAATGTGATGCATCTCGACAAGGATTAGGATGTGTCCTCATGCAGGATGGAAAGGTTGTGGCATATGCTTCTTGACAGCCCAAGCCCCATGAACAGAACTACCCAACCCATGACTTAGAGTTTGCAGCCGTAGTGCATGCCCTCAAGATCTGGAGACATTATCTGATTGGAAATAAGTGCGAAATCTACACCGACCATAAAAGCCTAAAGTACATTTTCACCCAGCCCGATCTGAACTTAAGGCAAAGGCGGTGGTTAGAACTGGTAAAGGACTACAACCTGGAAATCCATTACCACCCTGGTAAAGCTAATGTTGTAGCTGATGCCTTAAGCAGAAAGTCCTATGGACAGCCCAGACCCGAGAATGCCCATCTACAAGAAGAAGTGGCCCGACTGAATGTGCATATCATTCCCCAGAATACTAGCCGCAGGCTAAGTGTCCAGCCCACCTTGGAGGATAAAATCCGAGAAGCCCAGGGTTCAGACCAAGACTTAGTAAAAATCCGCAAGCAAACTGGAGAAAATAAAGCCCCGGATTTCAGGGTAGATGACAAGGGAACCTTGTGGTACAAGGACAGAATTTGTGTCCCCAAGGACGGAGAATTCCGGCAGACCATCATGGATGAAGCCCATAACTCGGCATACTCCATTCACCCCGGATCCACCAAGATGTATATGGACTTAAAGCAGAAATACTGGTGGAATGGAATGAAGGCAGACATAGCTCAGTTTGTCGCCCATTTTGACACTTGCCAAAGGGTCAAGGCCGAGCACCAGAAGCCAGCCGGCTTGCTGCAACCCTTGCCTATCCCAGTTTGGAAGTGGGATGAGATCGGCATGGATTTTGTAGTAGGCTTGCCCAGAACTCAGAAGGGAAATGACTCCATATGGGTAATAGTGGACCGACTCACTAAAGTTGCTCACTATTTACCCGTACGGACCACCTATGGTGGAGAAAGACTAGCCCGACTCTACGTCGACAACATAGTAAAGCTGCATGGTGTGCCCAGCAGGATCGTCTCGGATAGAGGGACCCAATTCACCTCCAGGTTTTGGAGAAGTTTGCATAAAGCCATGGGTACCAAATTGGACTTTAGTTCAGCCTACCACCCCCAGACTGATGGCTAAACAGAGAGAGTGAACCAAATCATGGAAGATATGTTGAGGGCGTGTGTCCTCACCTATGGAAAGGATTGGGAACAAAGCTTACCCTATGCAGAGTTCTCATACAACAATAGTTATCAAGCCAGCCTAGGCATGTCACCATTTGAGGCCCTTTATGGCAGAAAGTGTCGGACCCCTTTGATGTGGTCAGAAGTAGGAGAACGCTCCTTAGTCGGACCAGCTTTCATCAAGGAAGCAGAAGACCGTGTGGCAGAAATTCGAGAAAAGCTGAAGGCTGCACAGTCCAGACAGAAGAGCTACTCGGACAAAAGGAGACGGGAATTGTGCTTCAATGAGGGAGATTTTGTCTACCTCAAGGTATCCCCGATTCGGGGCACTCGAAGGTTTCAAGTGTAAGGAAAACTAGCCCCTCGATATATTGGACTATACCAGGTGTTAAAGAGAGTTGGAGCCGTAGCATACCGCATCCAACTTCCTGAGGAAATGTCGGATATACACCCGGTATTTCATGTCTCCCAGCTGACAAAATGTTTGAGAGTACCGGAGGAGCAAGTACCGGTGGAAACAATAGACCTGCAAAAGGACCTTCGGTATCAAGAAGTGCCTGTCAGAATTTTGGACACTGTCACCAGAAGGACGAGGAGTACAGCAGTCCGGATCTGCAGAGTGCAATGGAGCAGGCATGGCGAAGAAGAGGCCACGTGGGAACGCGAGGATGCGTTAAAGAAGGAATTCCCCCATCTCTTCAGGACTCAGTCGAATCTCGAGGATGAGATTCAATTTAAGTGGGGTAGGTTTGTAACATCCGCGGAAATCACCAACTAAAATCACCCGTTAAAAATCGCCTTTAAAATCTTTTTACCGCTGAGCTCCCGGAATTCCAAAATTTTCCCGGCGAACTCGCCGTCTCGGCATCCGAGCCGACCCCTATCTTTTAGCTGTACCCGTAAATCTCGCCGCGTGCCGTCGACAGACCGCCGCGCGCGTGCTCTGACCGCGTGCCACGATCGCCGCCGGCCCCTCTCTTTTCTTTCTCTTTTCCCTCCCCTTTTTCCTTTTCTTTTTTTCTTCCTTCTTCCTTTCTCTTTCTTCTTCCTTCTTTCTCCTTCCTTCTTCTCCTTCCTTTCTCTTTCTTCTTCCTGGTTACTGGCGCCACTCCTCCCGGCCGGCGTCACCTCCACCACCCGACCGGCCCCCTCCCCGGCGCCATTAACTCCCGCCGGCACCCACACCCCCTGGCGCCACGCCGTCCGGCCGCCTTGGGCCCCCGCCAGGGCCACGTGCCACCGGCCCCTCGGCCGGTTCGGCCTCGCCGGCCACTCCGCCCGGACCGGCCCCGCCGGCCACTCCGCCCCGGCGCCTGGCGCCCGACCCCGCGCACGCCCGAACCCAGCCGCGCCCGCGCCCGGCGCATCGCACCGGTCCTTCGGCCCCAGCCGGCGCGCCGCGCGTCGCCACCACCGGCGCCGCTGCCGGACCCGGCCAACCCGCGGGCGTGTCCGCCACGCCGCGTCCCGGCCCCGCTCCACGACGCCACCCGCACGCCACCGCCGGCCCCTACCGCTCTCCGGCACCGCCCGCCGCCCGCCGCACGCCATCGCCGGCCCCACCGCGACACCGGCCGCCTCCCTCGCCGGCCTATAAAAAGGCCCGGTGCCCGGCCAACTCTCCTCACCCATCCACGAGCTGCCCGAAGCACCGCCACCTCCCGCCACCGCTTGTGCGCCGCCCCTCCCCGCCACCTGCACAACCGCCGCCGCCACCATCCGAGCTCCTCCACCCGAAAGCCGCCTCCACCAAGACAGCCGCCGGCCGCCCCACTCCCCGTCCCGAAACTTCAAGGTAAGGGGCCAAATGGAGCTCCCTTCCACCGCCGCCCCCGACCCATGGCTCGCCGCCGGCAAAGCCCCGCCGGCCGGCCGCCGCCGCCCCTAATTCATGTTTAACCCGTCATTTCATGCGCCAAACTTCCTCCAATTAATCCCAAATTTTACCACGTCATCCTCTAAAATACTTCCGCCGATCCATATCCAAATTTCCCAAAAATAATCCTTCTACCTATTTTCCGTTCACGTTTTCTGTTCGGAGCTCACGGTGAAAAACCGATCTTTCTTTTATTTATTTGTGTGTCCGTTTGGTGTGCCGTAGATCGCGAATTGACCGAGGAGGATCCCGAGGAGGAGTTTGACCGTGAGCCCGAGCCTGAGGACCAGCAGCACGAGCCGGAACTCCCGGAAGGCTTTGAAGACGGCAAGTCCAATCTCACCTTTTGATGCATACTTAATACCTAGCTTTTCAAACACAACCTATTGGCCTGTTTTATGAAATGCATATTGTTTTACTGCAAGATATGGTTGGATAGCCACCCCTTGATTGTTATGATCATTCCTTGTTATCCTATGCTTATCTCTAAATATGACTTGCTCTGTTTAGATGATAACCACTGCTAGAACGCTTAGGAATTTGTTACACAACTCCAATCATTATTACAATGGTGTATTCGGAAAATAAATGTGTGTGTGTGTGTCCAAGTGAGAGAAATGGCTTTTTGGGTTCAAGAGAAAAGGATGTGTAGACAGGATGGATGGGTACTCCTTGCGTGGGATGCCAGGATGTTGTGCTCGTACCTTGGTGGTTGAGCAATGTCGGGAGATATCCATCTTGTCGTGATTAAGGACCGAGTTGATGTGTCATCTTGCCTAACTCCACCATCGTGCAACCACTCGACCGTTGTATGGGCAACGGCTTAGCATAAATCCCACTAGCTGAACTGTTAGCCTTCAGGGGTGCTGGTGAGCAGCGGGAGCCCATGGAAAAGGAGTAAGATCTTGGTGACTTAAGTCCTGGTTACGGTCTCGTGGATGAGTCGTGAACCCCTTGGGTGCTTCCGTGGGGACTAATTAGTCTTAGCTAAGGTGGGTAATGGCTTTGTTAGGATCCGCGCCGACACTACGGTGATCGTGCTGCGGTACCCTACTTGTGGGAAAAGTGTACAACCTCTGCAGAGTGAAAACCTATCCGGGTAGCCGTGTCCACAGCATTGGACGAGTTACGGCTTGGTCACATAACTAGTTCTTGGGCAAGGATGTCATGTGTGTGTGTGTGTGTGTTGGATTTTGGAAGAGTCCGGCAGATGTGCCGTGCGCTATGGCGGATGGGGAGTCCGATAGCGATAAAGACTTGGATCCTTTGTGTAGGATCAACCCCACTCAATGTTTCGGGCACTAGAGGAAAGCTTTACAAAAACCCTTTTGAAAACAAACCCTTGCATATGTTGAAAATTTAGCTTTACCGCAAATAAACTCTAGCCTATCCTTGTTGTAACCTGTGCATAAACTTGCTTGTATCCCCCTCCGTGGATGGGGTTGGACTTGTTGAGTACGTTCGTACTCACCCTTACTTCGTTGCTACAGAAGAAGACCCGGACTTCATCGCCAAGGACCTTGAGTAGAGGTTGTGTCCGCACCCAACGCTGCCTGTAGTGTTGGCCTTTCCAAGATGCTGCTACTGCTGCCGTGTAGTCCCGAGTGCTGTCTTTTGGCAGTCACTTGGTTAGCCGCTGTTCTTTATTTACTGCTTATCGCTGCGTGGCTTTCACGCCCACTCCCTCGGGAGTTGTACGGTAACTGAATTATCTGTCGAATAAATGTGCTATCAGCCTCCTGGGACTGATATTTGTATCACATTTAGTCTCTACTTATGTGGGGACGCTTTACCTGCCCCCGCGCCACCACCACCCGGCCCCCGCCTTACTCCTCTCCAAGCTCGCCTTCTGGTCCGTCTGCTCCCTCTCACTCCTCCTCGCCTTCCTCCTCCTCTCCCCGTCCTCGGCGCCCGCCCTGCGCGCCGCGCCCGAGTCCCCGTGCCTCTCGCTCCACTCCTCCCCGGCCGTGGCTGAGGCGGCTTGGGCGCGGCCGGGGCCGGGGCAGCGTGGGCGGCTGGGGCCGAGGCCGGGCGGCACGGGGACTCAGGCACAGCGCGCGGGGTGGGCAGTCACAACGCTCTCTGGATGGACGAAGAAAAAACAGTCGAGCCTATGACAGGTGGGATCCACGACGGACGAAATTTTTTTTAGCAGAAGCGTTATTTGCTTTTAATATTAGGTATAGATTAGCTCGATGGTATCAATGGGTGCGGTCTGTGGTGCCTCATGCCTGGGTGGTTACATGCCTAACCGGCTAGCTTAAAGCAACCAAGCTCTGTACTAGCAATTGGGCAGGAGCGCCCCTGCCCCACCTGTCTGTCCCCCCTCTGTGTCTGCTCCACCTGCCAAACTGCCTCGCCTTCTTTCCTCAATCCTCAACCGAAACAGGGCAGAGTGGAGCAGAGGAGGCCACACAACTCAACAACTGCAGGCTCGAGCAAAGCAGCGTGCGGAGCAGATCGGATGGCACCTCCGTCGCCCCCGTCGGGCGTGCGCGTGGTCGACCGGATCCGCGTGTTCTGAATCTAATATTTACCTAAAGTAGCCAATAGACATGCATACCTAATGCAAGAGTGCCGTGACACATTGTTTGCACTATGAACAGCTTATATAATTATATTAGCCTCCATGTTATTAGTGGTAGTGGGTGTGGTGCCTGGGCGGTTACATTGCCATTTGCCAAACTGGCTAGCTTAAAGCAGCCAAGCTGTGTACTTAGCAAGTCGGGCAGGAGCGGCACCTGCCCCACCTGTCAGTGTCCCCCTCTACTTCTGATTTCCCTGCCAAGCTGGCTGCCTCGCCTTCTTTCCTCAATCCTCAACCGGAGCAGGGCGGAGCAGAGGAGGCCACTCAACAACTGCAGACCAGAGCAGAGCAGCGGCGCAGAGCAGATCAGATGGCGCCCCCGTCGTCCCCGCCGGACGTGCGCCTGGTCGACCGGATCCGCGTCTCGCCGGCGCCGTCCGATTCCGCGCAAGAGCACGCGCTGCCGCTGACCTTCTTCGACGTGGCCTGGCTCTTCACCGGCCCCGTCGAGCGCCTCTTCTTCTTCCGCCACCCGGACCCGTCATCCGCGCTTCCGCTCCTCCGATCCTCGCTCCCCGTCGCACTCCGCCGCTTCTACCCGCTCGCCGGCACCATCAGGCCCCACGCGCCCTTCCTCTGCTCATACGCCCGCGGCGCCGACGCCCTCACCCTGGTCGTCGCCGAGTTCGACAGCCCCGACGACTTCGACCACCTCGTCGCCAGGGCGCCCAGGGACCTGTCCCGGATCCGCGCACTCGTGCCGCAGCTCCCGCCGCCGGGGGACGACGGGGCGTTCGCGCTCGCCGCCTTGCAGGTCACCGTCTTCCCCGGCCGCGGCCTCTGCCTCGGCGTCTCCGTCCACCATGCCGCCTGCGACGACGCCTCCACCATGCACTTCGTCCGCACCTGGGCCGCCGCCTGCCGCCTAGGCCTCGAGAGCGGCGACGGATCCGGGGACGCCACTCTGCCGCCGCCCCCGGTGCTGGACCGCTCCCTCGTCGCCGACCCGGATGACCTGCGCGGGAAGACGCTCGCCGGGATGGCGCGCCTCGCCCCTCCTCCGCCGCCTCCGCCTCAGCAGCAGCAGGAAGAGCAAACGCCGATGGTGATGGCGTCGTTCCTGCTGCCGCGCCACCAGATCGACCGCATCAAGGAGGGCGCGGCGGCGAGGTCGGATGCCAAGGCGTCGTCGTTCGTGGCGGCGTCGGCGCTGGCGTGGGTGTGCCTCCTCAAGTCCGGATCCGCGGGCGTCGCGGGGGCGGAGCGCAGCCACATGCTCTTCTCCGCCGAGTGCCGGTCCAGGCTGGCGCCGCCGCTGCCCGCCGAGTACTTCGGCAACTGCCTGCGCCCCTGCTTCGTGGAGGCCGCCACGGCAGACCTCCTCTCCGGCGACACGGCCGACGGCGTGGCCGCTGCGGCGTCGGCGATCGGGAGCGCGATCCGGGAGATGGAGCAGGGCGTGCTGGAGGGCGCGGAGGGGTGGCTGGGCAGGGTGCTGTCGGTGCTCCCGGAGCGGCCCATGTCGGTGGGCGGGTCACCCAGGCACGGCGTGTACGAGACCACGGACTTCGGGTGGGGGCGGCCGGCGAGGGTGGAGATGGTGTCGGTGGAGAAGACGCCAGGGACGGTGGCGCTGGCGGACAGCCCGGAGGGTGACGGCGGCATCGAGCTCGGGGTCGTGTTGCCGCCCGACGCCATGGACGCCTTCGCATCCTGCTTTGCCGATGCCCTCGGCGGCGCCACCATCTGACTGGCATTGCCGACCCGAGGTGCAGCTACATTCTTCAGCAACACAAAACCGAGATTGCATCCAAGCAGCGCAGTACCAGCATCTTTGAGTTTTGTATTTAATTTGCTTTGCTGGTTGAGTGAGCTTGATCTGGAAGTAGTACAGCATGCACTGCGAAGTGGAGTAATAAGCTGTTTGTAAGCTGATCGAATTGTTCGAAATCAATCGAACACACATTATGAATGAATTGTTTGCAATGTTCTTGAGATTATATCCACAGGATTACAGTATAAACATAATGATGATCCTGCAGCCTGTTGGGAACTTAGCTACAATGAAAATGGAGTTGCTATTGGAAAGGAAATTTCTGTTCCTTTGCTAGAACTGGGCTGTGGCGATGTATGTGGTCAGAATTCCTGTCCGCTCAGTTCAACAAGGCCCAACCCAACAGCCAGGAAGGAGCCCACAACTCATACCCTCCACCTGCGGCTTCGTTTGGCAGTTCGTGGGTTGAATCCACGGGACAACGAATCTCAGGGAGGGATCCGGTGGATCCCCTCCACCCACCCAATCCACGTCCACGCCAGGGTCTTTAGTCCATGCGGTGGGTTTAAACCCTGAGATGCTAATTATTATTTGGCTGAGATTGGGTAGACAGGGATTCCACTGTGCTAATGTAATTCGATCAAACCAGCATTAAAAAATCTTTAAAAATAAAAAATTGAGAAATTAAACTTAATCGTGATGCCATCATCCCATATTAATATCATCTAAGTTACATATATCGTAGGATTGGAAAAAGAGCAGGTGAACATGAAGTCTGCCTCTCAGTGAGTAGTACTATATCAATTAATCACCATTAATGCTAAATTTTCTAACTTCTCCAGCTAACAAAAATAACATAATCCCCATGGGCAACCGACAAGTATGAAGGAACATGCTGCTGATTCTTGCTCTTGCAGTTAGAACTGAGACAAATGTCAAACAACTTGACTCATGATCCTCTGCAAAGTCTGAATCACAACAGATTGAAGTATGTCAGTGCTTTTAAGTATGTCGAAATCACACCAAATAAGAAAAATTGTGATGAAGCAAATAGACAAGCAAAGAACCTAAGCCAGACACGACTAAGATTTTCAGTACAAAATTCTAATAATCTTTGAATAAGCCAATACCCTGAACCTACTCTGAATAAGCCTGCTAATCATACATTCCATTGCATTGCTAGCATATCGACAAGCAAAGAACCTACAACTAATCATACAGTGAAAAGCCATATATGCTAGATATATAGTGAAAAAGCAAGACTGACAGAGGTGATACATATACATTCCATTGCATTGCAATGCAAGAACTGTCAATCAGACACTTGCTTCCACTAGCTAGTTAAGAGTGTACATAATACATACATTCAAATGATAGGTTCATGGCAAAAAAAACTACAGGACCACAGGCTGACAAAAGAACAACAATATCAAGAATACAGATAATGGTATATAAGGTACAAGTAAAGGAACTATACTGACTGATGAAAGGCTATAACATCTGACAACTAATACTGACAGCAATATGCTTCGATTGAGTCGGCCAACAAGAATCAGGTTGCCATCAGAAACTTCCTCACTCTAAAAACATTGCATTCAGTAACTACTATACCTCACTCTGAACATTGCAATCAGAGACTACCTCACTTTGGACATTCAATCAGAAACTACCTCAACACGCCAACTAACATGATCTCAGACAAATCCACGCAGGGACCATAGGAAAGCTGAAAAACCTGTTGCTACCTCAAGGGAGAAGCCTAACAGTACCAACTCATTATCAACAAACACTAGCACGACATGTCAATTACCTTGATCCATCCTTAGAATCTCTAGGAAAATGCAAGAACTAGCAGTCGGACAAGCAAAGAACTCACCAAGGGTTAGAGGATTGGAGCATGAGGAAGAAGCCAACTGGGAACCAAATCCCGAGATCTGAGAGGGGAGTGGCTTCACGATCCATCCAGGGCGGCCTTGAGATGAGCGTCCTTGCCTGCATACATACACGTTGCCAGAAAAGAACATACAGCAGTCAGAGTAATGAGAGAAAAAACAAAAGAAAAAACTCAAAGGCAAAAATTCTTTAATAGGTGACATCATACTACAAATCATGAGAGAAACTTGCTAGGATCTGCCAGAGTTTATATGCAGCACGACATTGAAGCAAGATGTCCCTGGAGAGTAGAGATAGAACTGGTTACTGAAAGTGAAAGGCAGAAGAAGTCATTATTTGCCTGATAAGCAAGATGTCCCCAAAGAGTAGCAAGATGAACTAAAAAGGAAATTAGCAGACTCCTGAATTCTTTTGGAAAAAAATATTTCCCCAAAGACTAAGCATATAAGTGGCAATAAGCATCATCTGAATTAAGCACAAATCACTCTCATATGATTTAAGCACAAATCACTTACTGTTACATGCATCCAACACAAATTTATTATGCATACAACTACACAAGGGGAAATTAGCCCAGAAGAAGTAAAACGTCCGCAAGGAATTAGAACCTAGCAAGAAGCCTCTCCGGGCGGATCCAGGATAGGACATGAGCATGTGTTTAACCGTGCAAGAATGGAAGGAGAAGGACGAGAGGGGAGGGGAGGATATGCACTTGGTGAACTGGAGGAGCCGAATCGAGGTTGGTGTGGGAGGAGCAGGGGCCGTCGCCGCCGCCGTCACCACTGCCTGCCGAACCCTAGCAGCAAGAAAAAAGGGGATGAGGAGAAGGAGAAGGGGAGAGGATGAGGCGGAGGAGGAGGAGGAGGCGTACCTTCCCGCTGTCGCTGTGCTTGCCGCCGGCGCCGCGAGGGACGAGCGGAGGAGTCACCGAGCGGCGAGCGCGATGCGGAGCGGGGCGTCCTCCCCGGTGTGCGGTGACGGCGATGGATAACCGCGTGGATTGGGGGTGGGTCGAATCCGACCCCGCGGTAGGGTCAGCGACTGCGAGTTGCCTGATCTTACCCCTAATACCTAATACCTTTTAATACCTTAAAAAATTGAACTCCAAAAATCCATCCAAAACTTCAAAAATAATTAGCAACGCGAAAAAACACCGTCTCAACCTCGTATATTTTCGCAGCCACGGTCTTCCTCCAATCCCCCACGAGCTCCTTCCCGCGCCCGCTCTTTTTTTCGCACCCTCATCTCCTGGCAGCGCTGTCCTCTCCCGGCGGTTCCCTCATTTCCCGACGACAGGCGGGGGCGGCCCTCCTCTCCCGGTGGTGGCTCTCCTCTCCCGGCGACCGGTGAGCGCTAGGCGGCAGCGGGTTGGGACACGGACCTCCTCTCTCGGCGGCGCCCTCCTCTCCCGGCAGGCGAGCGCCCACCGTGCGTTGGCGGCTTGCATGAGCAACAGGTACGTCCGGCTCGAGGTTCACCAGTTGCTACAATGCGGATAATGTCTCACAATTTCGGTCGAGCGAATCGCCATCCCTAGATCGTCTTCGATTTGTTTGTCAGTAGTGTGCCTGGAAACTGAACTAGCTATATGCATGCTATCTACTTTTCTGACACTCTGTAGCAAGGAAGTTGTTCTTCTGCCGGGTTGCTATTAGTGTTAGAACAACTGGAAGCAGCGCTGACCACTGTCATCAGAAACAAAACCTACATTAGTAGCAGGGGCCGGGGAAGCCTTTCTTCTAAACAAACATTCATTAGTATGTACATATGTATATCCCACCAATATCTCCACTAGATGTTTGGGGGGCATGGAAGCATAAAAGTTCTTATAATAAATATGCAACCAATTGAATAGATAGCTAGCTCACCAGCTGCAGAACTAGGCTGAAAAAAGATGGCGAAGGTGTAGCTGATTCCCGTCACGCAGACGAGGGCCAGAAGAAGCACGTAGTTTTCCCATATTGATGACCTCGGGTTGTTAAAGAAGTAAAACATGGAGAGGTAGACAATCGGCTTGATAATTGTGTTGAAGTGATCTATTGTATGTTTGGACAAGAAGTATGCCAGTGAGCTCATGCCGGATGCTCTCTCCCTCCAGTAGTGTATTTTCTCCAGTGAAAATGACCTCAGGGCCCCAATCTTGCACAGCAGAGCTGCAGCCAAAAGAAGTGCAGCCAACAGAAGCTTATTCGCAAATGAACCTAAAAGTTGTGATTATTGCTTACAAAGTTCAAGCATACAATAATTGCAAAATCATCTCCTTTCCATGACAGGTTCAGATTAATTTAGAGTCCTAAGCATACCTTACTCAACTTACCAGTTTGATGCATACCATTTGTACAAATATATGTATGCCTTCAACTTAATTTAGAGTCCTAAGCATACTGCACTCAACTTAGTTTTCCAGAAGTTTCTTATTCATCCATGTACCAAAACCAGATTCTATTTATATTACAATTTTCCAGTTGTTGCTTTCTTTGCATCTCCGCATGGTAAGTCTGCTGGATTTTTATCCTTTTACATAGTAGGATGGACGAAGTCACGCAAGCCGTTGAGAATCTGAAGAAAGAATGGAACTAAGCGGTTTTACAGTTTGAGGAGAGCATTGCTGCAATCAGATCATGTGGAATTACTTGTGCATTATTTTTTTGGAGAGCAATTACTTTTGCATTAGTTGCGGCATACTTTGTACAATTTTGATGAGCTATACTGATTTGAAAGATACTGATCTGAAGCTTACCCCAAAAATCACCGCAGATTTTAATTCCTTTTGTTGCTTGTGCAAATGCAGGCACCACGGCCAACCGCTCCTGTCCGGCAGGGCCAAGTAAGGCGTGGCGGAGGGATGCTTCAACGGCGCATGGTGGTCGTCGGCGGCCAGCACCCTCAATGGCCCGGCGGCGACCACATGCCTCAATGGACCGACGGCGGCACAAATTTGCAGAGGTGCAGCGTCGACGACCTCGACCTGGCCAGTGGTCCTCCGATGGCAGCCCTTGCCGGCGATGATTTCAATTCCGTATCCAGTGACCCCTATGCTGCCTTCGAACAAGCAGTCAACGACAACTCATTTTTCATTTGGGAATAGTATGAATCATAAGTTACTCATTTCAATTCTCTAGGGTAATCCGAATTAAGCATTGCCTGTCGGCTTATTAAAGTTTATATCTCAGAGTTGATGAGTAAGAGTTTGACATGCAAGCATATTAGCATTGTCTGATATTGTCCTATGAATTTTACCTATTAAAGCAATGCTGTTGTCTGATGCAGCATATTACCATTTGAGTGAAATTGTCTTACTGAATTAACTCAGTCTTACTAGGCAGTAGAAATTGTTGGGTTAGGATTGTGATGGCTGCCACTGATGGATGTTAAATGTCACTGGTAATTTTTTAGACCCCTGCTAAAATTCTTGATGTTTATTTTCTACCTACTGGCAGGAAATGGATATTTTTCCAACATGATGATGGATGAAACCAATCTAGGGGATTCTGATTATTATAGCAACACATTTGTTGACCAACAGTCACAGGCAATTGAAGTGGGTCCAATAGCGCCCTCCGCGAGACCAAACCATAAGAGATCAAAGAATTTCAGTGACCACGAAGATGAGATTTTGGTTTCAGCGTGGCTGAATGTAAGCTTGGATCCGGTCGTAGGCAAAGATCAAAAAGGTGGCAAGTATTGGTCTTGTATCTATGAGTACTTCCATGAACACAATACGTGCACCTCAAAGCGTACCATAAATTCTCTCATGCACCGATGGGAGACCATACAAAAATGTGTGAACAAGTTTTGTGGATGTCTAGCACGGATTGAGTTAAGGTGTCAGAGTGGTAGTACAATGAAAGACAAGGTACTTACTCACTACGCAATACCACGATTTGTTTTGACTATTTTATTTTATATATCGTATATGAATATCCCTTGTATGTTGGTGCGTGTAGGTTGCAGAGGCATGTGCTTTGTAAAAGTCCAAAGACGAACATCAGAAATTATTCCAGTTCATGCATTGCTGGAATAAGTTGAGAACACAACCAAAATAGCTTTCTAAAATTGATGAATTGGTTGCTGCTAAAACATCTAACAAGAAGCAGAAGACAAGCTCAACTGTTGACCCGAGTGCAAGTTTACTTAGTGACATAGGACAAGGTGAGGTTCAAGCTCTAGAGGATAATGCATTGACAAGACCAATTGATAAGAAGAAGGCAAAAGCAGCATTGCTGCAAGAGAAGAAAAAAAAGTGTGACAACAACCTTAGAAAATATGTGGGTACAGAAGAAAGAAACTGATGGGGAGAAAGAGCTAAAAAAAGAGGAGACGTTCAACAAAGCTTTTGCTTTTGAATAGGATTGAGTTGCAAATGAAAAACTACTTCTTGAGGTTAGGAAGCAGGAGGTCCAGTTGCAGAAAAGGAGGGATGAAGATAGGATTATGATCATGGACCTTACTGCCATGCCAGATGAGTAAAAGAAATACTACATGTGCTTGCGGGCTGAGATCATGAGCCGAGTACTTAATTAGAATTTGATTCTTCTAAATAGTATTAGTAGCTACTGTGATGTTTTTTTGATATGGTATTGTGTGATGTTCGAAACTTAATTAGTATTTGAATCTTCTAAAGTGTAGTATTTCCATATGGTACTGTGTGATGTTCGAAACTTAATTAGTATTTGAATCTTCTAAAGAGTAGTATTTCCATGTGGATTTGAAGCGTCTTGTGTTGATTTTAATGTTTGCTCAGTCAATATTATTAGTGATGTTTTGTTCTATGTTGAGCCAGCGGCTGCAGGTTGCAGCATCTGCTCGAAAGAAGCATATATTACAGCCTGATCATCTTCAGTAATAATAGAGAACCTGAAATCCCCTGCAAACGTGCTATTCAGCTCCCAAAATGGAAAAGAAATGTGCTATTCAGTAATAACCAAAAAGAAGTCCGGCGGCGTGCCGTGACGAGGGCCTGGAAAAAAGAAGCCTGGTGGCGTCAAGGGGAAAAAAAGAAGCCTGGCGATGAGCGAGGGGTCCTAGGCTGCTGCAAAAAAAAATCCTAAAATGGACCCAAATAACGGCGTGGTCTCATTTGAAATATTAGGAATTTTAGTGTTCTGCTGTGGGTTGATATATTTTTTGGAGAAAATTTTTTAGCATAGCTCCCAATATCTTATTTTGGGGAAGAATTTTTATGGAACTCTTGGAGTTGCTCTAAGGGGGTGTCTGATACCAGGGGCTAAAATTTAACCAATTTACATCGGAGGTTCGGATGCTAGTTAGGAGGACTAAATATAAGCTAATTATAAAAACTAATTGCAGAATCCCCAGGCTAATTCGCAAGACGAATCTATTAAGCCTAATTAATCCATCATTAGCAAATGGTTACTGTAGCACCATATTGTCAAATCATGGACTAATTAAGCTTAATAGATTCATCTCACAAATTAGACTCCATCTATGTAATTAGTTTTGTAATTAGACTATGTTTAATACTCATAATTAGTATCTAAATATCTGATGTGACAGGGCTAAACTTTAGCCCCTTGAGCCAAACACACCCTAAAGTGAAATAGGGCCTAAAGCCAAATGCGTGTTTTTGTCAAGTCGGGAAGGTAAACCCGTCGTGGGCTTGGTCCCCCGCGACGCAGGGTTTTGGCTCCAATACCCCCTATCCACGTGTTCCCAAATGAAGCCTGCACAGAAATCCTATCCAATTATCCATCTTCCGGAAGAAAGAAGTGAATTTATTTTGGTGTTTGACATTCGTGCTTCCACTATTGGCCTTTGGATCAGCTACTTCTTCACCCCCTCCCTCCTAACCCTAGACGTGACTTCTGCGCACCGCGCCGCCGCTGTCCTCTCGCACCGTGAGAAGCCAAGGGATTAGGGCTTCGGGGTTGATAATTGGGGTTCTCCAGGGTCTGCAGGCTTAGAAAGGAGCTTGGGAGCCGCCGATTTGCCTGGCGGTGGTGGCAGGCGAGATGATGGTGGGTCGTTGACGGGAAGACATCCGGATGGGCAAGGTTGACAGCGGGTGTGGCGATTTGCCTCGGTTATTGGTGGGCGGTGTCAGCATGGTGGCGGCAGGAGGTGGGCAGCGCGGTGAGGTGGTGGGAGCCGCTGGCCACAGGTGGAGGAAGGGAAGGGAGAGCGTAGTGGGGCAGCTGCGGCGCCGGTGAGGCGCCAGCGGCTGTGGCGGGAAGTGGCAGGACGGGCCGGAGGCGGGGGCGACCTAGTTGGACGCTGTAACATCCCACTTTTAGAGCATTTAAAAATACGAACTTTTAAAAAAAATTCTTTAAATTGAACACACTTTCTTTTCCCCAAACATTTCAACTCTTTTTATAAATAAAACTTGCATGAATTAGGAGCATATGTGTTGTACTGGAAGCTCTAGGAATTCCTAGACTATCTTTTTTTCCCAATTCTTAGCAAAACCCTCAATAAACTCTTCCTATAAAACCCCTAGAATTAATATCTGAACCCTACTATTAATCCTATTTAAATCCTATGTCAACTCCTTTGAATATTATCCAAATATCATATTCAAATTCTTGACCTTGTCTTTTCATCAACGAAATCTTAAAAGCCTTTTCGAAACTTTTCTAAAAACTCTAAGCCTAATATTCAAATTAATATTAACTTCTAAATCAAACCCCCAATACAAACCCTCATCCATCCTAGTCATATCTTAAACCCATCTTAAAAAGGCCGATTTCTAAGTTCTAACCAAGCCCACACTTCAAACTCTATCTAAGTTTGAAATCCAACTTAAATTTAGAACCAAAACCCTTTCAAACAAATGGAAAATCCTTTTAAACTCTCGTGGGCCAGCAACCCACCATTTGGCCTGCTCCTGTTTCCGGCCCGACCTTCCACCTCTCCCGTCGCTAGCCGGCCTGCTCCTCCAGTCAGCCCAACCCCACACCAGCCCAACTCTGTGCTGTGGCCTAGCCAGCCCACATGGCCCAGCTCGGCTTGCACACGCTAACACCGGCGGCGGTGGTGGGGATTTCCCCTAGCGCCGCTACGGTGAAACTCCACCGCCACCACGGTAACCTGCCACGCGACCGCAGATCCACTCCTTCCCCTCTCCTCTTCCTTCCTCCCATTCTCTACCGACCAAACCATGTGCGCACTGCCTTCCCTGCCGCCTCACTACGCCACCGCCTGCCACCACTGCCGCCTGCCTTCAGCCCCAATCAGGCACCCCCATCCCTAACAACTGTGTCAGCTCGCCCATGCCAGAGCGAAGCTCCCGGCCACCTTATCCACCCCGGCCACCCTACACTTATCCCCCACTGCCAATAATTCCGGCCACCGGGACATTTCTTCTCCCCTCCCTCCTTCCTGCGCAGCTAAGCGTGCTGGTTGGCCTCATCCGTTCCAGGTGACATGGCCACCTCCTGTCTCCTGGCTATAAATAGCCTCACTCTCCTCCCCAGAGCACACACCTCCGACCGGCTGCACTCACTCATTCCTCCCGCGGTGCTTCGGCCTCCTCCCTACCTCCACAATATCACCAGCATGCTCCCCTTGCTCTCCTCTCTCCTCTGGTGGTGGCCATGAGGTCGGCGACGACCGGGACCTCCAATTCGGCGAACTCCCGATGTCCCGCCCGGCCCCAGCATAGCCCCGGATGTGCCGTCAACTTCCATCCTGTAACATCCTTGGTAATTAGAAAAGCAAATTGAGAGTAATCAAGTGATTAAGCAAACAAATCATACTACACTCAAATTTGCCACTTGCCAAAATTCAAAAGACTTTTCAAATCTCTAACGGTTGAAAATGTCCTAAAAAGCACCTTTTGGGGGCAGGAGTTGAAAACCAATTTTTATATAAGAACTTAACTTTTGGCCAATATGAAAGTTGTAGAAATTTTAAAAACAAAAAACTTTTGTTATTTGAGCTTTCACTTATTTGGAGTGGAAGACACTCAAAAATTGAAACAAAGTTTGGCCAGAGTGGGGCAAGTTCAATTTCAGCCAAGCCAGCATTCCACCAAAGTTTCACCCAACTTATCTCAAATTCTGTTGATAATTTCACCCATAGGCTTTTGTAGAAGTTGAAGTGTATAGTTTAGACTACAACTTTTATATTTGAAGTTTTTGAAGTTTGAAATTGAAATTTGGAGAAAAACCAGCTTGAAGTCCCTGCCTACACGCACGCACACGAACGCAGCTCACCCGATGTGCGGTCACCATGCGCGCCGCGTGCGATGTTGCCACGCGGCGCCGCCTGCTTGGCACAGCCCGTCAGCCACTCGCCGCCGGCGATGGGACAGCACGTCCCCGGTGCTCACCCAACCGCACACGTGCGTTATCCTCCCCCTCCGATCGGCCAATCTCCCCCGACTAGTGCCCAGCGCGCGAGCCACGCCCCTTGCTCGGTTCGCCGCCACATCGCCACCCACCCTTGGCACTCCTCCACCCAGCCAATGCCGTCAGTGATGTGACCCAATGCGCGCCCCTCTTTTCCACTCCACACACGAGGCAAACCAGATTCTCCACGCGAGCAATCCTTCTCTGCTAATCCTTGCTGCTCACCCATGCGTGCTCGCCGCCATGGCCAACCGCCGCGCTGGCGCCTCTGTTCCGCAAGTCGCCGGCCAGCTCCTTCCCCACCCAATCACCACCTGAGCTTCCCACGACTCCTAAGCCTTTCCTCACCCTCCTGCTGCCACTATAAAAGGAACCCCTCGCCCGCTTGCCGGCACTACTCACCGCCCTTGCTCCTTGCCGCGCCACCCATGCCACCTCACCATCGAGCATTCCTTTCCGAACCCCACCGGTGCCCCAAAGCCTTCCAGTCGACCACCAGTGCCCCACTCCAACTCTCTGAGCAGCTCCGCGGCCAGCTTCGCCATCGCTGTCGCCAGAGCAGGAGCGCCTCCACCGCACCCACTGCCTCGCCGTCGACAGCCGCCACTGGCCACCCTCCGCCCGCGAGCCCCCCCACAGCGCAACCACCCTAGATGAGCCCCTAATCACACAAGTAGCCCTAGCTCACCCCCTCCCCATCAGACTTTGCTGGAATTTCGCAAGCAAGCCGCCGGTGAAGCCTGAGGGGGACATTGCAAGCCCCCAATTAGTTCTAGGGTTTAAACCTTGAAATGGAAGGACCTGGTTGTGAAACTTTAAAAGTCTCAAGGGCTTGGGTGTAAAACGCGTTTATCCTTTTTGGTTTAAAATTGAATAAAAAGGCTGAAACTTTGAAAATGTGTAGAGAAATGTAGAAAAATGCTAAAATTGTGAAACTAATTTTGTTGGACTCCAGATGATGTCTAGTTTCAATGAAAAATATTCTTGAGCATGTTACTATTCTGCATGTCACATTAGATTTTATTTTGTATAAAACCCAATAAATACCTTATAAATCATAGAAAGCTCTGAAAAATATGAAACCACTTTTGTTAGTTTACTCTTGGCATGCTTGTTCTAGAGTTGTAACTTAGGCTATTATATTAGATGATAATCACACTATTTTAAGTTCAAATGCTTAAATGCTAAGTTGGTTGGTTTAATATTCAGAAAGAGGATAACTTTCCAATTGAACGTTGAGCAACCCCAAAATGACCCCACCTTTCTTCGTGAATTCTAAGTTATTAAAATCTTATATGTGTAAACAATGACCATCAAAATCAAGTTCGAGTTTTAAATTGCAACACACCTTACTTCACAAAGAAATAAAAGTTCGAAATCTTGTCTAGGTAAGTGTGGTCGAAATGCAATTTTATACTGCAATAGATCGTGAAATGCAACCTGCATATGAAAACATGGAAAATTGAACTCTTGTATATGCATATCATTTAGAAACAAATCTCACCAACGGTACCTACGGGCTTGTTCCGGCAGCTGAGGAGGAGCCGTCTGCAGAAGTGAACCAGATCGATGTTGTGCAGGACCCTAGTCAAACTTCAAATGACCCTCAGTCTAACCTAGTACAGGAAGGCAAGCCTCGGAGCATAACTTTATTTTCTAAAGTTGTGCAATACTCCTGTTACTTATGTTCGTGCATTAAGTTTATAGGCGTTGTTTGAAACCCTAGTTGCATGATCCTAGGTACCTATGTTTGTATACTAGTATGATAGGTCGAATAGTTGCAATGCTAAATAGGGACTCGGTAAAAGTCGAGTGATTTCCTGTCACTCGCAAGTTACAGGAGTTGCCTATTTACTTATGTTGAAACCACAAGGATGACGGGCGGGGCCGAGCAATATGTTCTGAATTGGTGGATTGCCCCGTCTGTCTAGAAGAAAGCTGTTAAGGTCGAAATGTGTTTAGAGCTATGGTCAAGTGTTTGAAAGTACTAAGCTCATACCTAGTTTGGGATAGGGAAGCCTAGTACCTGATTGAACTGGGATGTGGGCATACCTTCCCACTCTCTCTGGAACTGGGTTCCCTTGCTACATCATGTGGGTACAAGTGCAGTCACGGTACGGCGACGTTCCGGGACCATGGGGTATTGTATCCAAGGGAAGTGGCCTGACCACGTGCCTAGGGATTGATGGGGACGGCTGACATGTGTGGACCTGGTGCGGTGCGCATATGTCATGGGTTTAGGTTGACCTTGGAAGGTTAAGAAACTCGATTCGAATCGTCTACCTCTCACAGTTTGAGATTGCTTGACTGCACTTCTGCACTGAGTAAGAAAAAGAACAAGTATGATGAATAATACTAATGCTTGATTAATTTTGCTTGATCACCATGCTTACTTAGAATAAGTGCTTACTTAGAATGGATAATGAAATAGAACCTGATGCTAAAATTTGAAAGTAAGGACCTACTTTAGATGCTTTTGGCAAAACGAACCCCTCAGCCAAAAAGCCATGCACATCTAGAGGTCGGTGGATTGGTTACCACTTGACGGGTAAGTCTTGTTGAGTATTAGTATACTCAGCCTTGCTTGTGGCTCTGTTTTTAGGGTTGGATATTAATGAGTTGGCTGCTAGTTTGACTTGGTTGACCCAGCTTCCTCTGGGTTGGATGCTCGAGTGGGACCTGTCCTCGGTCGGCGAGGAACGTGGTGTTTGATATCATGGCAGTCTTCACCATGGTATCATGTATCAACCTAGACTAACGTTTTAATTCTGCTGCTTCAAACTCTGAAACTCTACTTTTATGCTTTTGAACTTCTGAGTTGTAATAACTGAATTTGGGACCTGTAATAATTATCTGGATTGTTGTAATCTCTAGACTCGCCTTCGTGTGAGAATGCTTTGTTTCGATCCGAGACAAGTGGTTTATCGCGTGAAACCCGACAAACTATCATTTTAATTTGATTAAAGTGACCATTCGCATTTGAAGCGAGGTTGAGTACACTTTAGCTAGATTAACTTGGGTGGTTCTGCCATAGCTCCCACCCCTGTCTCCCCTCCTCCCTTTCCTCTAACCTAACGTGCGGGCCTGGCTTAACGCTGTCAGGCCACCGTCACCCTACGTGCGCATGGGCTAGGTCCAATGGATCGCACGCACAGCCACGCTGGTCCACGACGTCACCCGAATCGGCACACAACACAGTGCGTCGGGCGGACCCCACCCGCGCCGCGTTAGCCCTAAAAAATTGCTAAAGCCCCCCCGGTGAGTGTACCCACATCCTTGCTTGGAGCCTTTCTCCTTCCCCAAAAATTCCCAAAATTTCTCCAAAAATACTACAAAATAATCTAAGCACATCAATGTCCTTCTTAAATAGAAAATCTAGCCCCCACTTAAATAGAAAATCCTGTATAAGCATACCCGAAATTTCGCGTCTTGCCCGTTTCAATTCCAAAAACCCTAAGGAAAATTCCTAAAAAATATCTTAGGGCAACCTAAGCCTATTTCCATGGTCACCTTGCCCGGGCTCTGCCTCAATAGCCGAAGTGAGTCTGTCGAGCAAGCTCTGACCTTGATTCTCCATCCGCCTAACCTTGCTCGAGCTCCACCCTAGCGGTTGAAGTGAGTTCATCGTGCAAGCTCTCCGGCTTCCACTTGATTTTGCCTGATTGCTATAACATCCCTAGTAATTAGCAAGAAAAATCTAGAGTAATCACAGTGGTTAAGCAAACAAATCATAACTAAACTCAAATTGCCACTTGTCCAGTTCAAATGCACTTCAATTGATCTAAGTGTTGAAAACACCACTAAAAGGCACTTCTTTGGGCAGGTTTTAAAAAACATTTATATAAGAGCTTAACTTTTGGCCAATATAGAAGTTGTAGAACTTTTTAAAACAAGGAACTTTTGTTATTTGAGATTTCTCTGATTTTGAGTGGAAGGCATTCAAATTTTGGATCAAAATTCAGCCAATTGGGGCAACTTCAAAAATCAGCCTAAGCCGGTGTTCTACCAAATTTTGCTCAGCTCAAACTCCAAATCGGTGGAGAATTTCACTAGTTAACTTTTGTAAAAGTTGTAGTCAGTCATGCCATCTCCAACTTTTATATTTGAAATTTTCAAAGTTTGAATTCGAATTTTGGAGAAAACGTAGCTCAAAGTCCCTAGCTACACACACACACCCGCGACACCACGTGCACGCGATCAGGGGTGATCGTGCACGGCGTGTCGTGGCACGGCACATCACGCTGCCCGCTTGGCGCAATGCCGCCAGCTAGTTGCCACTGGCGATGGGACGGCACATCCCTGGCGCTCGCCTAACCGCACGCGCGCGCCATCTTACCCTCCTGACCAGCCTATCTCCTCCGGCCAGTCCCCAGCCGCGCGCCCACACGCACCTACCAAGGCTTGCCATCGCGGCCGCCATGTCGCCACCCGCCGCAGGCCTTTGACGCCCGGCCAATGCCCGCCGGTGACGTTTCCTGACGAGTGCGCCGTCTCGCCTACTCAGCGCGCGAGACAAACCAGCTACTCCACGCTAGGATCCCTCCCCGCCAATCCTTGCCACTCGCCCATGCGCGCGCACCGCCACGTCCAACCACCGCGCCCACACTCCTGCTCCGCCAGTCGCCGGTCGCCTCTGTGCTCCCCGGTGGGCCTAAGCTTATCCCCTCCTCGCCCTCCAGCTAGCTATAAAAGCCACTCCTCTCCGAGCTCACCGGCACACGCCTCTTTCTCTCCTCCGCCGAAGCTCTACCACGCCGCCCGTAGGACCTCACCGTGGAGCCGTCCCCTCCGAGCACCTCCGCCGTTGCCTAAGCCCTCCGGTGGACCACCAGTGCCCCATACCACCTTCCAGAACCCTCCCACAGCCATCTTCGCCACCATCGGTGCTGAAGATGACGAGCCTCCACCGTGCCCGAGGCCTCGCCGTCAAGCTCCACCGCCGATCACCCTCCCCCTTCGACGCCCACAGCCCACAGGCCCTAGGTGAGCCCCTCATCACGCCCAGAACCTTCACTCGCCCCCTCACCGCTGGTGCTCGCCGGAATCAAGCTCGCCGCGCCGCTGGCCGAGCCTAAGGGCCACATTGCAAGCCCCTAATTCTTTCTAGGGTTTAAACCGTAAAAAGATAGGACCTAGTTGTGAAGTTTAAAAGTCTCAAGGGTCTGAATGTAAAACACGTTTAATCTTTTCTATTTTAAAAGGGTTTAAAATGACTGAAACTATAAAAATTTGTAGAAAATGGTAGAAAAATGCTAAAAATGTGAAATCAATTTTGTTGGACTCCAGATGATGTCTAGTTTGACAGAAAAATATTCTTGGACATGTCACTGTTATGTATTTCACCTAGGTTTTATTTTGTATAAAAGCTAATAAATGCATTATAAATCATAGAAAACTTAGAAAAATATGAAACCACTTCTGTTAGTTTACTCTTGACATGCTTGTTCTAGATATGTAATTTATGCTTCTGGTCTAAATGATGATCTTACTATTTTAAGTCCAAATGCTTAAATGCTAAGTTGATTGGTTTAAAATTTAGAAACAGGATAACTTTCCAAATGAATGTTGAGCAACCCCAAAATGACCCCCACCTTTCTTTGTGAAGTCTAAGTTGTTAAAACCTTATATGTGTACACAATCACCATCAAGTTAAGCCCGAGTTTTAAATCGCAACACACTTTACTTTACGAAGAAATCAAAGTTTAATTCTTGTCTAGGTGAATGTGGTCAAAATGCAATTTATACTTCTGCAATAGATCATGAAATGCAACCTGCATGTAAAACCATGTAATTGAAATCTTGCATATGCATCTCATGTAGAAGCAATTCTCGCTAACGGTACCTACGAGCTGATCCCGGAAGCCGAGGAAGAGTTGCCAGTTAAGGTGAACCAGATTGAGGCCGCACAAGACCCAAGTCACGCTTCAAACGAGCCACAAACTAACATAGTATAGGAAGGCAAGCCCCGGAGCATAACCCTGGTTTCCAAATTATGCAATACTTTTGTTACTTATATTTGTGCATTAAGTTCATAGGAGTTGCTTGAAACCTTCGTTGCATGCTCCTAGTACCTATATGTTGAATACTAGCATGATAAGTCGAGTAGTTGCTACGCTAAATAGGGACACGGTAAAAGTCGAGTGATTTCCTATCACTCGTGAGCTATAGGAATTGCCTGTTTACTTATGTTGAAACCATAAGGTCGATGGGCGGGACCGGGCAATTGGATCTAAATTGGTGGATTGCCCCGCCTGTATAGAAGAGGAATGTGCTAAGGTCGAACCGTGTTGGTGATTGTGGTCAAGTGTTTTAAAGTACTAAACTTATACCTAGTATGGGATGGAGAAGCCTAGTACCTGATCGAATCGGGATGTGGCATACTTGCCTGCTCTCTCTGGAACCTGATTCCCCTGATGCATCATGTGGGTACAAGTGCAGTCATGGTACGGCGATGTTCCGGGACCGTGGTGCATTGTATCCGAGGGAAGTGGACCTGACCACATGCCTAGGGATTGATGGGGACAGCTAACATATGTGGACCCGGTGTGGTACACATATGTCGTGGGTTTCGGTTCACCTTGCAAGGTTATGAAACTCAATTCAAATTGTCTGCCTCTCACAGTTTGGGACCGCTTGATCACTATGCTGCACTGAGTAAGAAGTAGAACAACTATGATGATAAATATTGATGCTTGAATTAAATTGCTTGATCACCATGCTTTCTTAGAATAAGTGCTTACTTAGAATGGATAACCAACTAGAATTTGCTGCTAAACTTGAAAGTAAGGATCCACTTTAGACGCTTTTGGCAAAAACAAACCCCTCAGCCAAAAGCCTTGCATGTCTAGGAGTCGGTGGATTAGATACCACCTGACTGGTAAGTCTTGCAGAGTATTAGCATACTCAGCCTTACTTGTGGCTATGTTTTTAGGTGATATGGATGTTAATGGCTTGGTTGCTAGTTTGACATGGCCGACCCAGCTCCTTCTAGGTTAGACGGTCGAGTGGGACCCATCCTTGGTCAGCGAGGAACGTGGTGATTGATATCATGGCAGACTTCACCATTGTATTTTGTATCGACGTTAGATGTATCATTATTTCCGCTGCTTTTGAACTCTGAACACTACTTTTATGCATTTGAACTATTAGCTTGTAGTAACTTAATTTGGGACCCGTAATAATTATCTGGATTGTTGGAATCTCTGGATTCGTCTTCGTGTGAGTATGCTTTGTTTCGATCTAAAACCATTGGTTGTATCGGGTGAAACCCGACAGACTACCATTTTAATTCGATTAAAGTGTCTATTCGCATTTAAGGCGATGTTGATTACACTTTAGCCGAGTTAACTTGGGTGGTTCTACCACAGCTACGTCTGTAGCCATGTGTACTATCCCCTAGTACCAAGACAGTCCAACGGTCGCACAAGCTCTCAAGTTCCACCCCTACCCTAGATAAGGAAACTTGACCAGCTCCACCCGTCGTAGGGTCGAAGCCGAGCCTGTCGTACAAGTTTCCTAGCCTTGAAACCCATTCACAGCACCCAGCACCCAAATTATTCCTAGAATCTACTCCAAAACCTAGTCGTTGTGCTGCCCAATCCAAACCACATATATTGACCTAACCTAGCCGAAGTGCAGCCCAATTAAAACTCTAGATATTGATTAAACCCTAGCCGTTATGCCGCTCGTCCAGAACCCTCAAAAAGCCATTCTTAATTTCTTAGAATTCTCTTATAAATTCAACAAATTTATCAATTAATTATTTAAAGACTTATTTCTAAAAAATTAATAAACCATTCATCCCTTACCTGGGGATTATCCTTTAGAAATCTGATAATTCCCAAAACATCCATTATCCATTCTTCTTCCATATTCTTTAGTTATATATTGATTGCTAGGAATTGATTGTTAAACTATTTGTTTGATTGCATGCTTGTGTGATCCAAGGATGCGACCAAGACCCGGCCAAGGATCAAGAAGATATGAAGCTGAAGGGCTGGCCGTCTAGAAGACGCGTAGATATGTTAGCCTGGCCAGGCTCCAAGCTTCAACTCTGACAAGAAGATCCGAACTCCATAGATTCCAACGAAAGCTACGACTCCAACAAGAAGCTGAAGATCAAGAAGACGAAAAGCCAGGGCCCTGGTCAACTTAGGAAAAATGCACTAAGGACTTTTAATGAAGGAAAGTCCTAGAACCCACCCCTTAATCATAACTTTTATCCTATGTTTACATAGATGTTAAAATTTACCAACATAATAATTTCACTTGCATCTTTTTAAAAACCTATAGGAGCAACCCACATATGTTTTTCTCTCACCTTGACTTGAAGCTGTTTCTAGCTACAAAACCTATTAATATTTTTATGGAAATCCTAGAAGATGTGAGGTTTTAATAAAATGAACCAACTAAAGAGTTAGATACCATTAAGGACATGATAAGGGAGTAAGGGGGCAGCCTTGATAGAGGACCCTGTCCCAAAAGCTTACTCCTGTCACATAAGGGCCGGCTCGCGGGAAAGTCTTTCTAGTGAATCGTGCAACCATATGTGCCAAAAAGGTACAACGTTCAGGAGTGCCTAATCATGTGAGGCCTTGATTCACACCCCACCATCTGAACCTAGCAAACCATCCCAACGGGCAATGACAGGCAACAGGTAGGCTAGAGTAGGACCTTCGCATAGTCCTAGGTCCGGTCGGCATGGGCCATAGGTTGAGGTTCAGAGGACCTGGTGGCATTGTATGCCACATTGTGATGCATTTGTTTTTCCCGAGATAGTGTCCCTAAGTGGATGTAGTATGGCTCCTGTTTAGACCCCAATCATACCTGTGGATGCAACTAGGGAATGTTGTCTAGAAATAGACGCCGGTATAGTGTCCCTGAGTGGATGTAGTATGGCTCCTGTTTAGACCCCAATCGTACCTGTGGATGGAACTAGGGAATGTTGTCTAGAAATAGATGCCAGTAGGTACGGGTCTCCTAGGTCAATACCGCCTATGATCAAGGTATGGGTTGATCGAACGTATGGGTAAAGTGTACACCTCTACACAGAGTCATAATCTATCTGGATAGCTGAGGCTCATAGTTATGAGCCCACATAGTAAAAGCTCCCGTTGACTAAAATCATAACTTGAGTGTGGTAAAATGGGGCCAAGACCCTAAGAGAGTAATTTGGAATAAGGCATAAGCCAGCCCAGTAGGACCCTGACAACCTCCAGTGCCCTTTAAAACCTGGGAACTGGCAGGGGAGGTGAAATTCCTCCTCCAGGGCCATCAACTTAAATATTTTTACTTCCTCTTCCTTTTCCAAAACTCACCTCACCTTGCATAAAATTGGTTTATAAATAAAATCAAACCTCATACCCTTTCCTTGATTTTTCTTGCATTTAATATAATTTCAACGCTAGGATTTGTAGAGTACCATTCATAAGTGTACTCATGCTTGCTTTTCATTTATACAGGATTGGGACTTATCTGGTGCCCTAAGTTCATTCTTGAAGAATGGGTGTCAACACCACTCTCCGTTGCGTAAGGTGAAACTTAATTTCTATGATTATATGCGTATTTTATTGTTATGGTACTAATCTGTGATGAGAACTATCTTAGCCTACTGATTCAAGGATTAATACAGGTAATCAGTGGGACCTTCAGATTAAGGCCCCCACAGGGGTGGTATTAGAGCAATAAATAAATTAAGGGGACCATATAAGCTACCCACTAAACCCCGAGAAACCTCAAACTCTCTATTCTGCTCATATTTTTTGAAATTTTTCAAAAAATACCGCTCTCATCCCCTCGTATTCCCTGTATCTCATGCCTAACTCCTATTAAATTACTCTGGTAGGTATTGATCATGAGACTAAAGTTTGGTTGATGATCCACAATATAGAAAACTTTGAGGAAAAAGGTCGGCTAAAAAGCTGAAACTACCAGAGTAATTAGAAATCAAATCGTAGTGGTATTAGATGTTCTATAGGAAATAAGCCTAAAACCTTATAGTGACGTATTTTTGATTGAATAATGTTTGATTACACCTAGTTAATAGACCTCTCCCATGTAACAGCCGTAGATTTGTTTGGTAGTTGATTGTAAGAATTGTGTGGATAAGGCTTCCTTTTCCAGGAAACTTAAGGATTTTCCTTTGGCTTTTACCAATCCAAACCTTCCTATCAAGATAGGACACCAGAAATAAAGGGAGTTTGTAGAAGATAACCACAAAAGTTCCATATGAAATACGGGTTTGAATCCCCTTAAGTGGGGTAGATCCCAAAGTAAATGGAACTTTGAACTCGGAAAACTTAGAAACATGTTAAAGTGGGTTCCATAACCCACATGTCCTAGGAATAATATGGAAAATCATAGGAATTGTATGGGACAAGTCTATACTCCTAATGTGATAAGGTTTGAAATCCTGGATAAATCTCGACAGAAAATATAGATAGAATCTCTTAAAATTAAAGAAATAAAGAAGAATAAAAGAGATTCCATAAAAATCAAGAGATCCTCGGCACTAGAATCTCTAGATTAGTAGAAACCTAGAAACCATCATAGGAAGAAGAAATTTGAAAATCCTTAAAACGGAATAAGGAACCCTTAACCTAAAAGCCATAAGATGGAATTTAACCGGTAAACATCATAGTTAAATGGTTAAAAATAAAGAAGGATAGAATCAACTAAAAATCATCAAAAGAAATCACCATATCAAACTATTCTAAAACAAAGATAATCTTAAAAAACACCTTATATAGGGTAGCACCGCATAAAGGAAATTAAAAAAAAGGACATAAGTTGAATGAACATATAGAGATGACTAAAGAACCTAAAAAAGGAAATATAATGATAAATATAAATAAAATTAACTTATACTTAAGGTAAATTAATAAAATAAATACGAACACATATAGGCAACGAAGTCCTAACCGAAGAACCTGTAACACTGTAAAAAGATCCAATATAAGTATAAATTAGAAATAAGAAGCATTAGAAATAACAACAAGAATATGGCAAAAAAGGTTAAAAATACATATGCATACAAGGACTTGCGCATAAAAGAAAACCAATATAGGTCTGCATATAAGGATAACTAAAACTCTAAAAAGTTATAAATATAAGAATAAAAGAATCTAAGGAAATAATCCTACCAAATATGGGTCAAAAATAAGAGAAGAATATAGAACAAATAAATAAAATTAAGAAGATAGGAAACACAAGTAGAATAAAATAAAGCCAACCCTACAAATAGCACCCACGAAAAAAATATACACCTTGGGTAACTAAAAGCTTTGAAAAATAAGGAAATAAAACTAGTCTTAAGAGACTAAGCTTAAACTAGAAATAAAAAGTAGAAGAGTAAATAGACGTAAGAATAAGAAAGTTGAAAAAATAAGGTTAACAACTGCTGACGCCAGATTTTGACACATGTGTAATCGGCGTCAGGGAAAGAAGAAATCAGAAGAAACGACGAGACACAGGGATGGCGGTTGGAAATCAGCCGATTGGTGCTACAGTTATGGATCGGCCGATTGACCTTTGGAGTTCCGCCTCGCCCGACCCTACTGGGATCGGATGTGCCCAACCCTCCAAGGGAGGATCTCCGCCTCGCCCGATCCCAGGGTCGGAGTAGTCTGAGCCCTTGACACGCGGGTCCTAATTGGTTGTCCCTTGCCGATGAGGTGAATAGAAAATGGCCGATTAGGAGGTTGGAATAATTGGGCCGGTGTGGGCCTAAAGAAGATTATGAAGATGAAGAAGGAATCAGCCCATGAAGAGCGTGATAATCGACCTAGTACGAATCGTACTTGTAAATATTCGTTTTCTGTTTAAGTTTAGGGATAGAGTTCTAATCGGATAAGAAGTCGTTTGTAACAGGCTATAAATAGCTGCCTTTGTAGATCTGTAATCATCATCAACTCAATACAACAAACTACTACTTCCTCGTACTTACTTTCAAGCCGGCGACTTCGCCAATACTTTTCTCTTTCCACGAGTTCGTACGGGTTGGCGGGGCTGCATTAACTTGACCTCCGGCCGATCTTGTAAGTTCCGCTTATCGAATAATTTCTAAGCTTTAACTTCGGGCGCATCGCTGTTGTTTCGTTTAGATTTATTCATCAATTATCAATATTTACTAGAATTTTAGGTTTTACCTGTTGTTCTGGTTTTATCACTAGTTATCCAGCTAGGAATCGGCAATTTCGGTTTTTCTTGTATTTCATCATTTGATCTATTTATTTCACGCATAGCCGATTAGATCTGTTCCTAGTGTTGTTACTGTAGCGTTGTTTAGATTACTCCAGTGGTTTTCTTTATCGACGTTGCCTGGTAATCGGTCGCATTATAACCGATTTCCTCAATATAGCAAATCGGCCGATTCGCTGATAAGCTTTCTCGAGATCGGAACTTTAGCCGATCGCTACCTCTGGGATTTGACACGTTTCTCTCCTTGCCAATCAACAGGTCAGATTGGCTAGCACGCCGCGCGAAACCGCACCAGGGCGATCACCTGAACAGGAGCTAAGCAGATTCTCCCGGGTCGTGTGTCCGATGCTAGGGATTCGATCAGTCGATTTCTAGTGCCAACACACTTTTGGCACGCCCGGTGGGACCGATACAACCGCTACTATGTCGAAAGCTGCTGAAGTCTCGGAAGATAACGTCATCGAAGTGACAGAAGCAGACCTCAGGGATGACCAGAGGGAAGAATTAGAGAAGCAGACGGCATACTACCGGAAGACATGTCTGCAGTCCTTCAGTCGCACCAGGAGTGGAGAGACTGTCAAAAAGACTCCGTTTCCAACTCCCCGCCAGATCACAATCACCGAGGACTCGGACAAGATGTCCGAGATGGTTCAACAATCTGTCTATCAAGCTTTCATCGATCAATCCCCGGTGATTTCTAATACGGTATACAATGTCGTCATCAGCTCCTTAGCTAGCGGCGTATCTCAAGGGTACCAGGGGCCGGCATATGCTCCACCAATTACAGCTCCGAACAAGAGTTATTCAAATACACCTTATTCGGCTGCTCAGCCGACCCAAATTCCAGTTGGAGGTTCTGGCGCTTCCTCATCATCGATCCCTATGGGGTTTAATGGTGCGCAATATCTCCAGCCGCGTCCCATTCAGTTGTCCTCCTCGCAGTTTCCTCCGTTAAATCCAGCGCCTTGGGGGGCACCATCAGTGACGGCCGCCTAGGATCAACCGGCCAACCATGGAAGTCCTCAACTCCAGGCATCTTTCCAGGCGGCCGCTAGGCCAATCATGCCGCAGTATCAGCCTGTCGCACCGGAGATGAGCAGGGCGGCAGAAACAACGAAGGTACTTCGGGGCGTTGCACCACTCGTGCTGTATGACGAAGTGGGCGGCTCATTCAGGCAGCCGATCCTGACTACGCAGCCGACTATGACACATCAGACGCCGCACATTTTCACTCAGCATCAAGTCACCCCGCCGCCGGTATACCAGCACGTACCAGTTCCCCAGCCGATAGCTCACCAGCAACAGCCAGACTGGACGGCGCGCATAGCGGAGGTGATTCAAGAACAATTCGGCTTAAAACCGAAGGTGCAGACCTACACATACAAGACACCATACCCGCCTACATACGACTCGCTGCCGTTTCCCCATCGGTATAAAGTTCCCGATTTCACTAAGTTCTCGGGGCTGGATGACACTTCAACTGTGGAACACGTGAACAGATTCATCATCCAATGTGGGGAAGCAGCGGCGCAAGATGCTCTACGGGTGCGCCTTTTCTCGTCATCCCTGTCTGGGTCGGCCTTTCAGTGGTTCACCACGTTACCGCCCAACTCGATAATTACATGGGCCGATCTGGAAAGGCAATTTCATAAATACTTCTACGCTGGAATACATGAGATGAAGCTGTCCGATTTAACCAGCCTCAGACAGAGAAGCGACGAGCCGATTTCCTCATATGTGCAAAGGTTCAGGGAAATCAGGAACAAGTGCTACTCCCTAGCCCTGACCGATGCGCAATTGGCCGATATAGCCTTCCAGGGTCTCCTGCCTCATATCAAAGAAAAGTACGCTTCGCAGGAGTTTGAGAGCTTAAGCCAAATCGTCCATCGACTGTCTGGTCAAGAAGTACGCCCTTTTGATCCACGGAGAAACTTCCAGAAGAAGGTGGCATACTTAGAAGGGTTTGAAATGGAAGAAGAAACAGAGATCGGCCTTGCAGAATGGATTAAAGGGAAAAAGCCGATATCGTGTCCATTCGGAAAAAAGGAGCCGGAAACGTTCGGATTTGACACATCAAAGGCTGATAAAATTTTTGATCTTCTCCTCCAGGAAGGACAGATTAAACTCTCGCCGTAGCATACGATTCCGTCTGCCGAACAGCTGAAGAAGATGAAATATTGCAAGTGGCATAACGCCACCTCCCATGATACGAATGAATGCAAAATCTTCCGGCAGCAGGTACAGTCGGCCATCGAGCAAGGCAGACTCAAATTTGAAGTTCCAACAAAACCAGCCAAGCCGATGAAGATCGACCAGCACCCCTTCCCCACCAACATGGTTGATACGGGGAGGAATTCGCTCCAAACCAAGGTACTGACGTCCGAATCGGCTAAGCAAAGCGGCGCTGTGGACCCCAAGAATCAAGCAACACCCGAAGACGTCAAGGGAAAACGGCGAATGGAAGATGATGACGACGGAATGGGAGAACCACGTAAGCCCATCACTTCCCAATTTCTGCTCAATAAGTATCAGCGGCAACATGAACGCTCGAGATCCCGGGAAGAGGCGATGCGGCGACATGAAGATCACTGGCGATGTCCGTTCTTCATCCACTGTTGGGAAAGCAACCTCAGGTTGCCATCGGCCGATAATTGCCCCGAGTGCAACGGCCCGTATCGTAACAATCGGCCGTTCAGAAGGTCTCGCTCCAGAGATGGGAAATCAGAGCCGATCAGCAGGAACTGGCGCGACCAAGAAGACCGGCGCCCTCCAGTACGTGATCGACTGGGGGGCAGAAATGAACGATATGACCAGTCGGAAGGCAGGCGCGAGCGAAACGATAGGCCGGGGGGCAGATTTGATCAACATAACTGGCCAGAAAACAAGGTTAGCATCCACAATCGACTTGAAGAAATGGCCGATGCTCGGGTATCAGACGAGAGTCCTTTAGGACGTAAACTAGAATGGGAACGCGCCAGGCCACAAACCAAACTAGTAAACCCCAGGTGGTGCCCTGATGGATTGACCAAATCTCAAAAAAGAAGAATCCAACGTCTCCGCCAATGGGAACAGCAGGAAGAAGAACAACGGCATACGACGGATGAGAAAAACAGCAGGTCTCAGGTCTGGTGCCCCAAAAGAGGCGACAGGGTATACGACGAATCGGCAGCCGACATCGGCATGGTTTTCATACTGCCGATGGAGTTCATGACTCCTGCCGACCGACAGAACATGTCGGCAATAGAAGAGTAGATGGCACAATTGGCTTTAGAACCAATGACAGCCACGTTCGAGAAACCCGAAGATGACAAACGACAACACCTGAAGGCGTTGTTTCTTAAAGGGCATGTCAACGGCCGACCCATCACCAGATTACTGGTGGACGGAGGAGCTGCAGTTAACATCATGCCGTACGCCATGTTCCGGAAGCTAGGGAAGAGCGATGACGACCTGACCAGGACAGATATGATGCTCAAGGACTTCGAAGGCAACGTATCCCCCGCTCGCAGCGCTCTCTGCGTCGACCTCACCATCGGCAGTAAGACCCTTCCTACTACTTTCTTTATCATTAATGGCAAGGGGGTCCTACAACATGCTACTCGGCCGAGACTGGATACATGCAAATTGCTGTATCCCGTCTACAATGCATCAATGCCTCGTGCAATGGGTCGGCGACAATATCGAGGTGGTTACCGCCGATTCCGCATACAGCGTCGCGGCAGCCGACACGCATCAGTGGAGCTGCGAGAACGTCAAGTGCATATCCGGGAGAATATGGGACACTGATTTCTTGAAGGTGTCCGATTTTGGCCTGCAGCCGATCCAAGCAGTCGGCTCCGAAGACTCCGACTAAATGGATCAGTTCCCCCGAGAAGATGGGAAGCTGGGACACGGATTCACGTCGGCCGATTCATTAGAAATGATAGACTTAGGCGATGGCACCAAACCAAGGCCGACATATATTAGTGCAAATTTGGATCCGGAATACAAATGTAAATTGACAAATTTATTAAGAGAATTTAAGGATTGCTTTCCTTGGGAATACCATGAGATGCCCGGATTAGACCGATCTATTGTTGAGCATCGGTTACCCATAAAGCCGGGGTATCGGCCGTATCAACAGCCTGCACGGCGATGTAATCCTAAAATCCTACCAGACATAAAAGCCGAAATAACACGGCTAATTGAAGCGAAATTTATTCGGCAATGCCGTTATGCCGAATGGATCTCCAACATTGTACCAGTATACAAGAAGAACGGAAAGCTACGCGTATGCGTTGATTTCAGGAACCTCAATTAGGCCACACCAATGGACGGATACCCCATGCCGACGGCCGATGTACTGATAGATGCCGCCGCAGGACACAAGGTTATTAGTTTTATGGATGGAAACGCTGGGTATAATCAGATACTAATGGCCGAAAAGGACATATCCAAAACGGCCTTCAGATGCCCGGGTCACCTTGGTTTATTCGAGTGGGTGGTAATGACTTTCGGTTTGAAGAACGCCGGCGCTACGTATCAGAGATCCATGAATTACATATTTCACAAACTTATCGGCATACTAGTAGAAATTTACATCGACGACGTCGTAGTCAAATCAAAAGGACACCAAGAGCACCTGGCCGATTTGCGACAAGTACTGGAATGCACGAAGAAACATGGGTTGAAGATGAACCCGAATAAATGTGCCTTCGGCGTATCCGCCGGACAATTCTTAGGATTCATGGTGCATGAGCGGGGAATAGAAATCAACCGGAAGACCATAGCGGCCATCAATAAAACTCAGTTGCAATCTCTAATCGGCAAGGTGAATTTCATAGGAAGATTCATATCTAATCTGTCTGGGCGAATCCAAGCCTTCACACCATTATTAAAGTTGAAGCCCGACCAGGAGTTCATATGGGGGAAGAGCAACGCAAGGCATTAGAAGATATCAAGCAGTACTTGGTCTCACCACCAGTATTGGTCCCACCTCAAACTGGTAAGCCGTTTAAACTATACTTATCAGCTGATGAACGAGCTATCGGGTCGGCTCTGGTCTAGGAGTTCGAGGGAAAGGAACGAGTAATTTATTATGTTAGTAGAAGACTTCTAGACGCCGAAACAAGGTATCCTCCAGTAGAACGGTTGTGCCTATGCCTTTACTTCTCATGCACCAAACTCAGGCACTATTTGCTATCGGCAGAATGTGTGGTCGTATGCAAAGATGACGTGGTAAAGTACATGCTGTCATTGCCGATCTTGAAAGGACGAATCGGAAAATGGGTTTTAGCTTTGTCGGAGTTTGATCTTCGATATGAATCGGCAAAGGCCGTTAAGGGTCAGGTCATGGCCGATTTCGTTGCCCAGCACTATGGACTAGAGGCCACCTTCGTGGAACCAGTACCTTGGACCTTATACTTTGATGGATCATCATGTGGGGCTGGGTCAGGAATCGGCATCGTCCTCATATCGCCTCGGGGGGCAAGCTATGATTTCTCTCTGCCGATAGAAGCATCCGCCACTAACAATCAAGCAGAGTACCGAGCTGTACTGAAGGGGTTACAATTATTAAGGGAAGTCAGGGCTAATTCTGTCGAAATTTTTGGGGATTCCATGCTTATCGTGGATCAATTAACAGGGAGGTCCGAATGCAAGGACGATGTGTTGAGGATTTATTACGAAGATTGCCTGCGGCTTCTGAAAGAATTCAAGTCTGTAGTTATTGAGCACATCCCAAGGAATCACAACGAGGATGCCAACAAGCTCGCCCAACATGCATCTGGGTATCGGCCGATTCAAGGCGCTATGGCTCTAGAGCTCGCGGCCAATGACTGGCGAAAAGAGATCGCCGATTACCTGAAGGATCCATCTAAGAAAGTGGATCGGCGGGTATGATTTCATGCTACCAAATATGTGTTACTGGAAGACAACTTGTTCTACCTAACAATTGATGGCGTCCTACTCAAGTGTCTAGGAACGGAGGAGGCTAAGACTCTGATGGGAGAAATCCACGAAGGAGTGTGTGGAGCCCACCAATCGGCACATAAGATGAAATGGACGATTAGGAATAATGGGTACTACTGGCTGACGATCCTCGAAGATTGCTTCAAATATTATAAAGGATGCCAGGATTGTCAGAAATACGGGAATGTCCAACGTGCGCCCGCATCGGCCATGAATCCCATTATCAAACCATGGCCGTTCAGAGGATGGGGAATAGACCTCATTGGCCAAATCTATCCTCCGTCAAGCAAAGGGCACAAGTTCATTCTGGTGGCCACAGATTATTTCACCAAATGGGTGGAGGCGATTCCGCTAAAGGCCGTAACATCGGCCGCTATGGTTGACTTTGTAAGGGACCATATCTTCTACTGTTTCAGCATTCCCCAGACTATCACGACCGATCAAGGAATGATGTTTACGTCAGGAGAATTCGAAGAATTCACGGCCGATATGGGAATCAAATTGTTAAACTCCTCTCCGTACTACGCCCAAGCTAATGGCTAGGCCGAATCTTCCAACAAAGGGATAATTAAGTTAATCAAGAGGAAGATAGAAGAGCAGCCGAAAAAATGGCATTTATGTGTGACCAAAGCCCTATGGGCATACAGGATGGCTTGCCACGGGGCCACCAAGATGTCCCCTTATCAGTTGGTGTACGGTCACGAAGCAGTGCTACCATGGGAACTGAGGACGGGATCGAGACGCACTTCGCTCCAGGACCAGTTGGCGGCCGATGACTACTCCTCACTCATGAAAAGGGAACTTGATGACTTGGCTGGCCAACGATTGAGAGCTTTGATAAGTATTGAAGAAAACAAGAAGAAAGTGGCTAGATGGTATGATAAGAAGGTCAAAGTCAAGCAATTCTCTCCGGGAGATCTGGTATGGAAGTTAGTGTTGCTGATCGGGTCAAAAGATCCTAAATTCGGTAAGTGGTCCCCTACGTGGGAAGGGCCATATAAAATCGGCAGATGTGCTTCAGGAAACGCTTATATTCTGGGAACGATCGAAGGAGAAGAGTTTACTAGGGCTTTGAACGGAAGATACTTGAAAAGGTACTACCCTAGTATATGGGTCGGGGCATAAGGATCAATCATAACGAACAAACACAAAGCCGATACAAAAAGAATCGTCTAAAGAAAAAACATAATCATCCAAATCGGCCGATATATTATTCGGTTCGGACGATGGGTTACACGGCCGATACGGTACAAGTCGCCCTTAGAACAAAAAAATAATTAACCATGCCTCTTCTTAAGCTCTCTCTCAACCCGACCTAGTTCTATCAGAAGACGGATGTGCCGTTCTTCTATCTCTTTCATCGCGGCCTCCGCTTCAACTTGACAGGGGAGAGGATGACTCCGGTCCATTTCCGGACGTGATGTTCCTGCTGCTGCATCTTCAAGGATGATTTGATGAGGAAGCGCGTGACTTCTGTCGGCTTGAGGTCGTCGGTGGTCGTAGCCGTCAAGGAAGTCCCAGATCCGTCGGATGTCAGCAGGAACGTGCTCTTTGAGTTCATCACGATGGGCCCTGATTAAATCCTTGTCTTCTTGTGACAACGGTTCGTCGGAGTACACGAGTCTGATGGCTCGCTCGAGCTCAGGACTAAGGCGGCGCAGCTGGGAAAAGCAACAATATACATATGGCCGCCGAAGATGTGATTCTCTTCAGAGGAATTAAACTGAGAAAGAGAATGAAGGCAAATCTTTTACTTGATTAACGGAGGAAAAGGAAGAGGATGAAGAAGACATGACTGAAAAGCGCGCCGACAAAAACAAGTCAGGGAAAGATGAAGCCGAGCTAGACGGGTACTCTCAAAACGGGGACCTAGGCCGGTGTTTATAAGAAGAGAAGGCGTGGATGTTTGGTAAGACGCGTCCCATCGGAAGTAAAAAGGGTAATAAATAAGGGGGCATCGCGAAGGGCGGGCAAAGGAGATATTAATGTTCGTACAAGACTACCAGTGCTTTTACAGGTCGCCTAGAAGGGCGTTGATAGCCGCAATCGCTCGACGCCGGATCTGATCGGCCGAATCCAGAACCCATTGATCATCCTCCACCGATCCAGGGACTTCTGACATGTGGCGGTGGAGTTTGAGAGCTTCGTGAGCCAGGTGCTGCCTCTCCCGTTTCAGATCGGCGATGACGGAAGGAAGTTCCTGAAGCCTCTTCTCTTCGGCGTTTATTGCTTTGGTCACCTGCTCCATCTCCTTGGCAAGCTCTGCTCTTCGGCGTTTGAGGCGATCTATCGTGCCGACGATTCCCGGGCGAGAGTCTTCCAGAAAGTGGATCCGTTGATGCACCTCTTGAGCTTGACGCTTGTACATGTCTTCTTCTTCACGAGTCTTGGCCAACTTGGCGTGATCGGCCATGTGACGCAGGGCCCTAAAGACCGGAATCCTCATTGACTCGACATACGTGGCCGGCGCCAAGGCTTCTTCCGCTTCTTCTGGTACTCGCCCGCTGACGTAACCAAAAAGTTGCCGAATCGGCGAGGCATCTTCTACTAATCGGCCGATGTCCTCTTGAAGGAGAGATCGTATGCTTGCAAGTTTGGCACGAACGTCATCAGGAACGGAGCTCAAAGTGACCTGACGGGAGGCGACTTCCTCGTCATCGGAGAGTGTGACCGCGAACGAAAAAAGACTGTTGTTGGGGGTGTCCTGTTCCTGGAAAATAGTAAATCAAAAAGAAAACAAATCAGCCGATGGTGATAGCAAATCGGCCGATTAAGGGTGGGGAATCTCTTACCTCCTTGAAACGGATTTCTTCAAGCTGTGTTTGAGGGACCGTTACCCTCAACTCTGGGACTGGAGCCATTGGCTCGTCTGAAGAAGAGGACTCAACAACGATCGGCGCTCTGCTCGGGCCAGCTTCTTGAGTAATGACTGATGGTTGATTAGGCGGGGCGCTTGATGTACCGGTAACCTGTATCAAAATTCAATAAGAGCATCATCCAAATACTAGAAGAATGGGCCGAAGGATGGTATACCTCGGTAGATGGAGGCGCTGGCGTTTCGTCGACCGCTTGGGCTACTGCCGATTGCTGGGGGTCCACGAGGGTGATTTGTGCAGTCTAATATAAGAAGAGTCAGCATAAGAGATGGCGGTCAGAAAGATCGGATCACAAGTTTACCTGCATGGCCTCTACCAGTAATGACGCAGCGGCTGCTCTGGCTTCTGTGGCAACTTGAATGTCGACTTCTCCAGCAGTTGAAAGGGGCGGCGCGACCGAAGTTTCTACCGATGTAATCATAGGAGGATCGGCCGATTCTATACGAGCTCGTACTCGGCGACTGGTCTTGACAACCTTCTTCTGCGATTGCTTCGCTCGACCGGCAATAACATCCACGAAAGGAGCATGATAGCCGATAAGGGGGAAGGTGGTATATGGATAACGGTCCTCTATCGGCCGGCCACTCCGGCTGCGTTTTGGGGGAACGCGGTTCTCAGACTGAGTCAACAGCAAGAGTTAGTATATACGTTTAACAACATTAATAGGGAATGAAAATCGGCCAGGAAGAAATACCTCAGCATTCGGGTCGATGTTGGCTGGATCAAGAAGGTTGCAGTATGTCGATACAGAGGTGCAGAACAGGTACTGTTTCCATTCGGCCCACCATAGCTTGAATGGTTGAACGGCGAAGGGGGCTACTATCCATTCATTCAGGTCTATGGTACTGGAGTCTGGGATCCGATCTCGCAGCCGATTATAGTCAAGGCCCTTGGTGAGTTCATCTCTGAACTTTGCTCGGCCGGCGAAGTACGCCTGAATCGGCAATTGACCCATGCCGAACTGCCGTGCCGCAACGGAGGGGTTGTAGAACTCATATGTAGGAGCATCTTTCCCCGAGAAGAAGTTGGCCGGTAAGATTCCCGGTTTAATTAATTCGTCTGTGAGATCTTCGTCGAATCAGCCAGTAGTCGAGTCAAAGCAAGAAGGGAGCTCAAAGATTGGATCATCTCTCTGATAAGGGAACCAGACGGTTGCGTCTTCACTAAAGCCGTTGTAAAAACACCGGAAGTATTCGGCCACCTTGGTAGCAGAGTACGAGCAACCGGAGAAGGCCGATGCCGCTTCGCCGAAGGATGTACATCAGCGTCGGACAGTGGGATTCTTTGCCGATTCAATATTGGGGAACGTCATGTGCTCCTCTCGTTGCTGAGAGATCTTGCTCATGTACAGGTTAAGCCATAAGTTAGTAAACCACCAGGGTCCACCTGGGTTTCCAATCGGCTCCCCTTGGGATAATTTGACGCCGATTTGGTGAAGCATGTGGTAGGCTGCTCCCAGTAGGTGCTTTCCAAGGGGAACGGAAGTCCGTATCGATAATGCCTCGGCCAGAGCTTGAGTGTTGGTGGATGGACCAGCTGCTCTCCCACAGAAGAAATGTTTCTCTAACCACATCATCAGGAAGGCCGTGTGTTCTCTGTTCTCGACTGATCCGGCCCTTCTGTTACATCTGATGAACCCCTTCCATCCGCCGATTCCCCTTGTGTCCAGCCGATGAGTTGTCGTGGCTAAAAGGCGAAAAGGGGTGTCCGGGGAGGAATTGTCTAGGCCGGTCAGCAAGACTACATCGGCCAGAGTGGGGGTCATGGGTCCGTGTCCAAAAAGGAATGCATTGAGAGCGTCGGACCAGAAGTAAGAAGCTGCCATCACTAATGGCTTGTTCCGTTCCATTTGGGACAAGGATAGATCGATGCACTGGCCGATTTTGAGCTCATCCCATTGGACCTTCTTGGAGGCGGCTATCCGCTGGTACCATTCCCTCCAGCCGGGAGTTTCATTCGGCCATGACCTAAAGGTACCCGACCAATGATCTAGGTCCATAGTTGATTGCTTGAAAGGGATCCTATGGGTTTCCAAATTGATTAAGTCGGTTGGATCTGAGTATCCCATGGGACCAAGGCAGATAAGGCCGGGAGTTTCTGTGAGGCGAATGGTAATGTGATGCCTAACCGCCTAAAAAAGGAAAAAGGGGGTGCAGGAGTAAGAAATAGATCTAAAGTAAATGCATTACTGATAGGGAAAGTTTTGGTAATGACCTCCGGGATGAACCTCCTCGTAATCAGCGGGATCACCGGTGCAGCTGCAGATGATGAAGCCGCCAATGGGATTTCGGTTGAAGTCCCAACTTCCACTGACGGAGTTCCTTCTCCCGTCGATGGAGCCATCGCTGTTGCTGCTGGAACCTCCGCCGAAGGCACCATCTCCGGAGCTTTGGGTGCTGGTGAAGTGGTTGAGGGTGCCGCCATTGGAGAAGTGGGGAGGAATGGAAGGAAGGAGGCACTGGAGAAAACTGGAGGACTAAGGAAAGCGCCCGAGGAAGAAGAAGACCGGTGCGTTAAAGGAGGAAGATGTGAGCTCGTACGGGGAGTACGGGGCGTACTGATATTTAAAGGTGGTCTCAGAAGGGGTAAAAGTGTAATTTTTACCGCGCTGGCGTTTCGATTTTTTCGGGAGGAGTGGTTGTCGTGGGCGCCCGTTTTGAAAAAATTGCAATCATCAGGCTGGAGACCGCGAAACGGAAGGATATTTTCAATGCGTTCGTTTTGGAAGGGAAGTTGAAAGGAATTTCGAAGTAAAGACTATGTTTTACTCCAAATCTGGGGGGCATGTGTTGACGCCAGATTTTGACACATGTGTAATCGGCGTCAAGGAAAGAAGAAATCAGAAGAAACGACGAGACACAGGGATGGCGGTTGGAAATCGGCCGATTGGTGCTACAGTTATGGATCGGCCGATTGACCTTTGGAGTTCCGCCTCGCCCGACCCTACTGGGATCGGATGCGCCCAACCCTCCAAGGGAGGATCTCCCCCTCGCCCGATCCCAGGGTCGGAGTAGTCTGAGCCCTTGACACGTGGGTCCTAATCGGTTGTCCCTTGCCGATGAGGTGAATAGAAAACGGTCGATTAGGAGGTTGGAATAATTGGGCTAGTGTGGGCCTAAAGAAGATTATGAAGATGAAGAAGGAATCAGCCCATGAAGAGCGTGATAATCGACCTAGTACGAATCGTACTTGTAAATATTCGTTTTCTATTTAAGTTTAGGGATAGAGTTCTAATCGCATAAGAAGTCGTTTGTAACAGGCTATAAATAGCTGCCTTTGTAGATCTGTAATCATCATCAACTCAATACAACAAACTACTACTTCCTCGTACTTACTTTCAAGCCGGCGACTTTGCCAATACTTTTCTCTTTTCGCGAGTTCGTACGGGTTGGCGGGGCTGCATCAACTTGACCTCCGGCCGATCTTGTAAGTTCCGCTTATCGAATAATTTCTAAGCTTTAACTTCGGGCGCATCGCTGTCGTTTTGTTTAGATTTATTCATCAATTATCGATATTTACTAGAATTTTAGGTTTTACCTGTTGTTCTGATTTTATCACTAGTTATCCAGCTAGGAATCGGCAATTTCGGCTTTTCTTGTATTTCGTCATTTGATCTATTTATTTCACGCATAGCCGATTAGATCTGTTCCTAGTGTTGTTACTGTAGCGTTGTTTAGATTACTCCAGTGGTTTTCTTTATCGACGTTGCCTGGTAATTGGTCGCATTGTAACCGATTTCCTCAATATAGCAAATCGGCCGATTCGCTGATAAGCTTTCTCGAGATCGGAACTTTAGCCGATCGCTACCTCTGGGATTTGACACGTTTCTCTCCTTGCCAATCAACAGGTCAAATTGGCTGGCACGCCGCGCGAAACCGCACCAGGGCGATCACCCGAACAGGAGCTAAGCAGATTCTCCCGGGTCGTGTGTCCGACGTTGGGGATTCGATCAGTCGATTTCTAGCGCCAACAACAACTAATAAGCATAGTAATTCCTGAAAATAAGTATCAACATGGGTATACATACGAAGATGATCAAAACCTTAAAATTATAGTGTCAACACCCAAGGAAATATGTAAAAAAAAGGGCTCGGTTAATTAGGACCAAGAATAAGAAACATAGGTAAAGAAAATAAAACTAAACATACCAATGAATTATACCCTAAGTAAAACCTTTAGGAAACAAGGTGGAGTAACAAAACGTGAAACTAAAAATGTAATTATATACCTCCAACAAATACAACCATAAGGGTAAAAAAATAGGGGTAAAAACAAACTAAGGCTAATAATGGTAATACATAACTCACATGAAATAAGGAGGGGAAAAGTAACCTAAGGAAATTAGAAATAATACTAATAAAAACTCATGATAAAAGGGAATAGAGAAAACCTAAAGAACTCAAGGATAAAAATAAATACTAGAGCATGACCAAACCAATAAATAAGAGAATAAGATTAGAAATATTAGTAAAATGAGAAGTAGTAATAATAAACCTATGGAAAACCCAAGGAATAGATAACATCCCGACCTTTTCTCTTCAACCCTCATGTCACTAAGGCAATAAGGACAGAGATCCTGGAATAATTTTACATAGGATACCCTTAAAGCCAAGGAGGTAGGAATGATAATAACAAATAGCCCATAAAAAGTAAAGAGAATAAAGTCAAACCAGAAGTCATAAAGAAGATAAAATATGTACACATACTAGGGAAAAGAAAATGGACAATAGGATACAAAAAAGAGAAAATCCCCCCTTAGAGGTCGATACAAAGAAACAAATTCGATAGACTACCATATCTAGATGAGAAGAAATTAACCTGGAATCAAATCATCGAGGAGTTTGTTTGCCTCGATGAATAGGAATCCTGCCACTCCATCCCTTAAGGACAAACCCACCCAAATTCACCCTGAATGATAGGAGACACCATGAACAAGAAAATTGTGACCACCACTTCATGTTGGAAAGAGTATTAATAATTTAGATGCTCAAAAAAATCATCATACCAAGTTATGATGAGAAGTGGTCACCCAAGTTCATGACCCTAGATTACATGTCTCCGATCCCAAACCTAAGGAGAAGGAAGTATCAAGCCATAAAACCCACTAGAAAACTAAAAATAGTTAACCCTGGAGATAGAAAGAAATAGTGATGATTGAAGAAAAATCATCTTGCCAAATTTAGAATAGCAAGTTAGATATTAGAAGAACCACCACACAAGGTTTTAGGGGATAAAAATATGGTCAGGATTTATAGGAAAAGAAGATCGATGATGCACATGGATAGATGGACATAATCCAGACTATATCTAAGGATAATCTAACCCCACAAGGCTCAACCATCCTAGGAAAGATAGAGTTACCCAAAATCCTACATTCCCTTAGATGACCTTCCCTCAGCTTAGTGACCAAAGAGACCTACCATGCAAAATAGGAATCTATTTGGAACCAAAGTAGGCAACCCAAAGCCGAGATAATGATAGCTGAAGGAAGGTCATCATATTAAATGGGAATATTAACTATGGTGGAAGAATCACCATACGGATTTTGGAAGGATAAGAATGTAGCTAGGGTTATAAGAAACAGAAGATCGGTTGCCCAAGCCGGAAGAATAAACATAACCCTGACCGCACTCAAAAGGCACCCCTACTAAGTGTAACTGCCATAAGTGGGGTAGAATCGCTGGAAGAAAATAGTAACCTAGAATTGGTACCTCATCCATGATACTAACCTAGTGGCATAACACCAGAATAAGAATAGGTAACACCAGGATGGTACCCATAAACCAACCCAAGAATGGAGAATCATAGGGATGGTACACTTGGTACGTACCACAAAAGAAACCCATGGAATACCCAAGAAGAAGCCTTGGATGAATTTTGGACGAAGAAAATTGCCTAAGATGAAGAAAATCTTGGGTAGTTGCAAAAATAATCTGAGAAAAAGGAAGTCTTAGGATGGAATTTAAGAAGACCCCAAGTTGAGTTTCCTTAAGTGGGGTAGTAACCTAGATGAAAAAAGGATAATCAGAACTCAAGAACTTGTTGATTAAAACATGAAGAAGAAGGAAGATGTCCACTCATTCACCCAACCCAACCAATATCCCAGATGGCCAAAATATGTGGAGGAAATGGATGGCAGACGAAAATAAAGGAAAATATTGGATACAAGAATAGGCACAGGGATAGTATAAGGACCTCTAGAAGAGAACCGCAATGCAAGAAATACGGTGCAACTATCAAGAAGAAGCCAAGATAACCCGAGCCTTTCTTTCTAACCCTTGAATCTCGAGGACGAGATTCCCTTAAGTGGGGTAGATCTGTAACATCCCACTTTTTAGGACATTTAAAATATGGACTTTTTAATTTTTTTTCATTAAATTAAACACACATTCTTTTCCCTAAACATTTCAACTTTTTTTATAAATAAATCTTTCATGAATTATGAGCATGTGTGTTGCATGGAAAGCTCTAGGAATTTCTAGTCTATCTTTTTTTTCCCAATTTTAGCAAAACCCTCAATAAACTCTTCCTATCAGACCCCTAGAATTAATACCTGAACCCTAATATTAATCCTATTTAAATCCTATGTCAACGAATATTATCCAAATATCATATTCAAATTCTTGACCTTGCTTTTCATCAATGAAGTCCTGGAAGCCTTTTCGAAATATTTCCTTTTCTAAGAACCCTAAGCCTAATATTCAAATTAATTTTAAATATTAACTTCTAAATCAAACCCCCAATACAAACCCTCATCGATCCTAGTCATATCTTGAACCCATCTTAAAAAGGCCCATTTCTATGTCCTAAACAAGCCCACACTTCAAACTCTATCTATGTTTGAAATCCAACTTAAATTTAGAACCAAAACCCATTCAAACAAATGGAAAATCATTTTAAACTCTCGTGGGCCAGTAACCCACCATTTGGCCTGCTCTTGTTTTTGGCCCGACCTTCCACCTTTCCTATCACCAGCAGTCCTGCTTCTCCACTCATCCCAACACCACTCTGGCCCAACTTTGCGCTGCGGCCCAGCTCGGCTTGCGCCCACCAGCATCGGCGGCGGGGATTTGCCCAGTGCCGTAGCGGTGAAACTCCACCGCCAACGCAGATCCACCCCCTCCCCTCTTCTCTTCCTTCCTCCCCTTCTCTATCGACCAAACCACGTGCGCACCGCCTCCCCCGCCACCTCACTGCGTCGTCGCCTACCACCACTGCCGCCCGCTATTAATGGCCAGTGCGGAGCACCCCCTCGCCCGCCTTTGGCCCTAATCAGGGACCCCTATCCCTGATACTTGCGTCAGCTCGCCCGTGCCACAGCAGAGTTCCCGACCACCTTATCCACCCCCGTTGCCCTACCCTTATCCGCCGCCTCCAATAATGTCAGCCGTCAGGACATTTCTTCTCCCCCTCCTTCCTTTGCAGCTAAGCATGGTGGTCGGCCTCATCCATTCCTGATGATGTGTCCACCTCCGGTACACCGCTCCTAGCTATAAATAGCCTCCCCCTCCCAGAGCACACACCTCCGGCAGGACACGCTCACTCATTCCTCCCGTGGTTGTGCCCCTCCAACCTCCTCCCCACCTCCACAACATCACCAGTGTGCTCCCCTTGCTCTCCTCTCTCCGCTGGTGGTGGCCGTGAGGCTGGTCGCCACCGGGAGCTCCAATTCGGTGAACTCCCAATGCCCCGCCCGGCGGCGCTGCTTGGCCCTAGCATAGCCTCGGATGTGCCGTCAACTTCCGTCCCACCCCCGTCTCCCCTCAATCCTTTTCCTTTAACCGGATGTGGGGGCCTGACTTGACACTATCAGGCCATCGTCGCCCTCCGAGCGCATGGGCTCGGTCCATTGGACCGCACGCACAATCGCGCTGGTCGACAACGCCCACCGAGCCGGTGCACAGCAAAGTGCACCGGGCGAACCCTACCCACGTCGCGTCAGCCTTGAAAAATTGCTAAAGCCACCCTGGTGAGTGTACCCGCATCCTTGCTTGGAGCCCTTCCTCGTCCCCAAAATTCCCAAAATTTCTCCAAAAATACTACAAAATAATCCAAGCATATCCATATCCTTCTTTCCCATATTTCATCCCATATAGAATGTTTTACAAAAATCTAGCCCCCACTTAAATAGAAAACCATGTATAAGCATACCCAGAAATTTGCATTTTGCCCTAACCTGGAAACCCATTCACACCACCCAACACCCAAATTATTCCAAGAATCTACTCCAAAACTTAGTCGTTGTGCTGCCCAATCCAAAACACATATATGAACCTAACCTAGCTGAAGTGCCACCCAATTCAAACCCTAGATCTTGATTAAACCCTAGCCGTTATGCCGCTCGTCCAGAACCCTAGAAAATCCATTCTTAATTTCTTAGAATTCTCTTAGAAATTCAAAAAATTTGTCCATTAATTATTTAGAAACTTAAATAAACCATTCATCCCTTACTTGGGGATTATCCTTTAGAAATCTGATAATTCCCAAAACATCCATTATCCATTCTTCTTCAATTTTCTTTAGTTATATATTGATTGCTAGGAATTGATTGTTAAACTATTCATTTGATTGCATGCTTGTGTGATCCGAGGACGTGAGCAAGACCCAGCCAAGGATCTAGAAGATATAAAGCCGAAGGGCCGGCCATCAAGAAGATGCATAGATACGTTAGCCTGGCTACGCTCCAAGCTCCAACTCTGACAAGAGGATCCAAACTCCAGAGATTCCGATGGAAGCTACGACTCCAACAAGAAGTCAAAGATCAAGAAGACGAAAAAGGTACATCCTTTAGGAGTGCCTAATCATGTGAGGCCTTGATTCACACCCCACCATCTGAACCTAGTAAACCATCCCAAGGGGCCACGGCGAGCAACAGGTAGGCTAGAGAAGGACCTTCTCATAGTGGTAGGTCCGGTCGGCATGGATGATAGGTTGAGGTCCAAAGGACCTGATGGCATTGTATGCCACATTGTGATGCATCTATTTTTCCTGGGATAGTGTCCCTAAGTGGACGTAGTGTGACATCCCGTGTAATTAGGAGCCAAATCAAGAGAAAATTGAGATTAAGTCAAAGCAAAATCAAAATGGTTAAGTGTAAAACACCTTTGTAGTGATGCGCTTGGGCAGTAAATAAAAATAGATTTGATATAAGAGCTCAAACTTTAGCCAATATAAAAGTGGTAGATATTTTAAAATGGAGCAACTTTTGTAATTAGCATTTTTCTTGATTTTGAGTGGAAGGTGTTTAAAAACTGAGTTGAAGTTCAGCTGAAAAATCAAATCATTTTCAAAACCAGTTTTGTCCGGTGTTCCGCCAAAATTCTCCCAAGTTTATCTCCAAATCCATAAGTTTTTCATATGTGGGCTTTCACAAAAGTTGTAGCCTATACTTGAACTCCAACTTTTATTTTTGGAAATTCAAACACGTGGTTCAAAATTTGTGAGAAAATTCACGTTGAAAAATGGCACTTTCGCATGCCACGCATCATGTGCATCATTTGTGCATAATTGAGCATCATGAGCATCATTTGTACATAATTGAACATCTTGGCCATGCATTGTTTAAGTTCACATAATTGTTGTTTGTTGTTGAAATTCAAACTTGTGAAGCAACTCCGATTTTTACTGTGCAACGGTGCCTTCTGTTATTTTATTTAAATACTAGATGCAGTTTGATGATTTTACAATATTTTTACTTAATTTTTTCAGTGATGTTTCCTTCTGTTAAATCTTCATTTAAGTTTCAGTTTTGGCTATTTTCTTTTGTCAATTTTGTGAAAACCTGAGCAGTTCTTAAGGTGATTGTTGTGGCATTGTATTCTTTGTGATTTTATCTTTCAAATGAGTATTTTTGGGAGATTTTTGAGTGCCTGTAGCTGGGTCGTTTGAGTGGGGAAATTTGAACAGTTTAAAATTCACTGGACCCACTCATCAACGGCTTCTTCCTCATCACCTGCACCTAGAAGCTCGCTGGTTGGGCAGCGCCAGCAGGCTGCCCAGCGCTGGATTGGCCACCATGGCCGGTGCCATGTGAAATCCCGTCGCTGCCCCCGCTCCCCCTCGCCTTTTAAGCAAAGCTGCCGGCTTTCCCCAAACCCTACGGCCACCACCCCATTGGCGCTGCCATCTTCTCCTCAGAACAGAGCTCACCGCAGGCCTGATTTGCCATGGTGGGAAGGCCTCCATCTGATTCTTCGTGCCCAAAGCTTCCTCGTGAGCCCGCGAACCTATTCCTCCACTCGCCTGCCGCTCTCCTCCGCCGTGCAGGTCTCCCGCTGACCGCCTCCGTCCTCCAGTCTGCACCACCTCCTCCTCACCACTGTGCCGCCGCCGGTGAGCCTCGCCGCCTTGGGATGTGGCCCCGCTGCTCTCCCCGCTGCTGCTGCATCGTTTCTCCCGCCGCCGTCTACCTGGGCCATGGCCGGCCAAGTGCACCGCCTGTGCTATTCCATGTGTGCGCATAAGGGTCCTGTGTGGGAGAAGAAGAAGAAAGAGAGGGGGGTACGGGGAAAATTTTAGGGGTCAAAGTGCAAGATGCTAATAGATCTAAGGGCTTAGATGCAAAATAACCTTGGTTTTCTTTATTTCCTAGAGCTAAATGGTTGCAAATTTTGGAAATGCATAGAAATATTGAGAAAAATGCTAAAAATGCAAAACTTATTTTGTTGTGTTCATGTTAATATTTAATTTATTTCAAAAATGATTATGTGCATGTTCCTATTGCATATCTAATGCTATAATTTATTTTGTTCTAGACTTGTTAAATGCTTTATAAATCATGTGATGATCCATTTATGATCTAGGTTCCAGATCCGCAACTTGTGTTAGTGGAATCTATGGTTTTCATGCTGTTTTAAATATATTTCTTGTTTGCTGTCTTAATTTTGTTATTTGCATGATAATTAGTGGAAAATTGATAAAATATTGAAACCACTTCTATTTGCCTTTTTTTCCACATAGAATTGAGAAAAAATGATGTTGATGCTTTTCTGGTTTATTTACAAGACTTTTTGGATTTAATGTGCTTAAGGGTAGTTTATCTTGTTTATTTTATATCTCCACCTTAAAAATTGATTTTGATGTGAATCCAATTCTTATGATTTTGTATTGTTGTCTTCTGCCAGTGCAATTGATTTCATAATTGTTTCTCAACAGATGATTTAATCTTGCAATTTCGTGCTTGCTTGGCTTATCGTGCAAAATAGTTTCTCTCATTGTTCTTGTATGATTTTGTATTGTTTTCAGCAAGATTGTTCTGTTAACAATTAATTTCTTACTATTTCTTTTTATTTTTCATGCATTTCATGATCATTTGCACTCATAACATCATCTCTAATGCATGCACGCATTTCATTCTTTTAGAGAGCGATTTGCCAGAGAACGTGACCCTTGAGCCCAAAGTCGAGGCCGGCATAAAGGTCGAGTTTGAGTTGAAGAGAACCAACGCAAGCAGCTAAGCATAGTTGTCTCCTTTTTGAAATAAAATTGTTACTATGTATTACTATGGGTTGCATGTGGGTTATCTTGTTGCATTATCAGAACCTATGTTTTTGTTATTATGGCCTCCCTTGCTTTGTTATCATATACCTTGTCGCTCGAGTAGTATGGGTTATAATAACTTAATCTTGCAATTGCTTAGCCATGCTTGGTCATAGAAGGATCACTTGGTTAGCGAAATGGTTATAGGTTAATCAACACCGTTTCTAATAAGGTTCTTTAATGTTGTTGAACAAATGAACATGATGGTTAATTTTGGATACGAGATTTGAGTGGTGTGTAGGGTCACGAGAATGGAGTCTCAGTAACATAGGCCGCTCAAGTCGATTAAGGACCCAATTGCAATTTAGGTTTTGATTTTAGGATCCTTAGTGCAAAACTCAAGGGCGTAGTTGTAAACATTGAAAAGTTCTAAGGGTCGTTTTGTAAAAGAGAAAATTCAAGTTTGAATAAACTGCATAGAAAATGGCTGAAATTTTGGAAATCCGTATAAAATCATAAAAAATGATAAAAATATGAAATAAATTTTTCTAGTTTCCTGATGCTCATATATAACTAGTAAAAATATTCATTGTTGTGAAATATGTCTTTTGGGTTTCTTAACAAAATACATGTTGTTTAATCTCCTTATTGTGGAATAAATAGTTCTCTTGCTCATAAAATCCAAAAAAATTCACAGTAGCATATGTTAGTATAGAAAACCCTTGTGTAAAATTTGTGGAACTAAACTGATGATAGAACTCTAGTTATAAATCATTCTTCATGTCTGCAGTTTAACCTTATTTGATTTTTTTAGTAAATTATGTGGTTGTCAAATCCATCTCAAAATTTTACAGTAGATTTCTTGTGTAGGGGCAAAGCTCCTGTAAATCATTCATGTTCATATACTAGCAGATGCTTCCTGAGCATTTAATCAGGTTAAAAGCTAGTTTATTTAGTAAAGATAATTATTACTAGGATTCGTAGGCTCACAAATGATTATTTATGCTCTTCATCAGTAGCAAGATCATCCTTAAAATATTTGCTAAACAGTACCAAAACACCACCACCTACTGTCCTTTGAATAATAAATTTCTAAAAATTTTATATGTGTACACAATCACCATCGAAATGAAATCTATGTTTTCTTTCCGACCAAGCTTGTTTTGAGAAGAAAAGAAATGTTTGTAAACATGTCTAAGTGAATGTGTCGAAAAGAAAAAGAAATGTTTATAAACTTGTCTAAGTGAATGTGGTCAAAAAAGAAATGTTTATAAACTTGTTTAGGTGAATGTGGCTAAAAGAAAATACACCCCATGTCTTTGTAATGGTTAACGAGATGAAACCTACGTCATCAAACATTATAAAAGAAATCTCATGCATATGCATCTTGTGTAGAAGCTAACCTCGCCGACGGAACGTACGAGCTTGTCCTAGAATGCAAAGAAAAACAGCAGGAGAGTGAGCTGATAGTGATTGAGGCAAACACAGACCCAAACCAAAGTTTGGAAGAGCCCAAGTCTGACTTAGGATAAGAAGGCAAGCCCCGGAGCATAACCCTGGTTTCTAAATTTATACAATATTCTTGTTACTTATGATTGTGCATTAAGTCCATAGGAGTTGTGTTGAAACCTTAGTTGCATGCTCCTAGTACCCATGTTTGAATATTAGCATGTTAGGTCGCGTAGTTGCTATGCTAAATAGGGACACGGTAAAAGTCGAGTAATTTCCTGTCACTCGCGAGCTATAGGAGTTGCCTATTTACTTATGTTGGAATCATAAGGATGACGGGCGGGGCTTTGTGTGATGTTCCTGAAATGGTTGATGCCTCGCATGTATAGAGGAAAATTGCTAAGGTCAAAATGTCTCGGTATTCGTGGTCAAGTGTTCGAACATACTAAACACATGCTAAGAGTATGGGTAATCAGTAAGCCTAGTACCTGATTAAACTGGCGTGGACCTTTACCCCGCTCTCTTTTGGAACTGGGTTCTCTTGGTGCATCATGTGGGTACAAGTGCGGCCACGGCACGGTGTCATTCCGGGGACCGGTGGGGCCTTGTATCCAAGGGAAGTGGGCTCTGGACAAGCGTCAGGTATTGATGGAAACTGTTGATAATATGTGAACCCGTCGCGGTACGCATGTGTTGTGTGTTTAGATCCACCTTGCAAGGTTAAGAAATTCGATTCGAATCGTCTACTTCTCACAGTTTGAGACTGCTTGACCGCTATGCTGCATTGAGTAAGAAAATGAACAATGATGATGCTTAATATTGAGGCTTGATTAAATTGCTTATTCTACCATGCTTGCTTAGAATAGGTGCTTACCTAGAATGGTTAATCAACTAGAATTTGATACTAAACTTTGAAAGCAAGGATCTACTTTAGAAGCTTTTGGAAAAAACAACCCCTCAGCCAAAAATCCTTGCATGTCTAAGAGTCGGTGGATTAGATACCATTTGACAGGTAAGTCTTGCAGAGTATTAATATACTTAGCCTTGTGGCTATGTTTTCAGGTAATGACATTGATGATTTGGTTGCTAGTGTGACTTGGCCGTACCAACTCCCTTCGAGATGGACGGTTGAGTGGGACGCGTCCTCGGTGGGCGAGGACCGCGGTGAGTGATGTCATGGACGGCTTCACCATGATATTATGTATCGTCATTAGAACTATCATTTCTTTTCACTGCATTTAAACTCTAAACTACTTGATGATTTGAACTCGGTTTGTAATAAATAATTTGGGACCTCTATAATATTTACATCTGGATTGTTGTAATCTCTGGGCTCGTCTTCGTACAAGTATTGTTTGCTTGTTTTGATCGGAAATACGTGGTTGTATCGGGTAAAACCCGACAGACTGCCATCTTGATTCGATTTAAGTGTCTAATCGAATTTGAGGCGAGGTTTAGCACACTTAAGTCGGATTAATTTGGGTGGTTCTGCTACACGTAGTATGGCCCCTGTTTAGACCCCAATTGTACCTATGGATGGAACTAGGAAATATTGTCTAGAAATAGATGCCGGCGGGTACGGGTCTTGTAGGTCAGTACTACCTATGATCAAGGTATGGGCTGATCGAACATATAGGTAAACTGTACACCTCTGCGTAGAGTCATAATCTATCTGGATAGACGAGGCTCACGATTACGAGCGCACATAGTCAAAGCTTCCATCGACTAAAATCATAAGTTGAGTGTGGTAAAATGGGGCTGAGGTCCTAAGAGAGTAATTTGGAATAAGGCGTAAGCTGGCCTAGTAGGACTCTGACAGTCTCTGGTGCCCTTTGAAACCTGGGAACTGGTAGGGAAGGTAAAAATTCGCCCTCCAGAGCCATCAACTTAAAATATATTTACTTCCTCTTCCTTATCCAAAACTCATCTCACCTTACATACAATAGGTTTATTAATAAAATCAAACCTCATACTCTTTCCTTGATTTTCACTGCATTTAATATAATTTCAACGCTAGGATTTGCTGAGTACCATTCATAAGTGTACTCAGATTTGCTTTTATTTATACAAGATTAGAACTTATCTGGTGCTCTAAGTTCATTTTTGAAGAATGGGTGTCAGCACCGCTCTGAGAGCTGCGTAAAGCGAAATTGAATTTCTTTGATTATATGTGTCTTTTATTGTTATGGTATTAATCTGTAATGAGAACTGTGTAGTCATTAATACTGGTAATCAGCCCAGATTAATGCCCCCACAGATGCACCGGTCGCTATCGGAGGAAAAAGATGGTGAACAGTGAGTTGCTGCTTGGGCCGGAAGTTTCCATGTTTCCGTTCGATTGATAGGGACGCCCCCACCTGCACGCCAGTAAAAAAACACTTGCTGTTGTTGTATAATTTCTATTCATATGTAAACTTTTGTTAGATCATAGAAAAAACTCCCGGCTTTTACTTCTAAAATTATAACACGGTAACTTTCCTACAAGTGCAGCAAGGCTAAGGTATTGTCATCTCACAAACAGTGATGGGAATAGTAAATGCAAAATGTGCTCTGAAATTCTACAAAACTCCTACGTTGAGAGGGTATCAACTTCAAGCTGCTCGCCATTATTGGCGGTGCTTTGTGGGTGGCTGCTCCTATCACAAGCGCTGAAGGCGATCGGAAGTTCCTTGCAAGGATTTGGATGGAACTTTTATTTCTTCCAAAAAACAAGCAAGGACAATACGCCAAATACATAACATATCAAAACTTGGGACCAGCCACCAAAAAACCCAAAAATTTGGATTGTTCGTTCAGTTCGATTCGGTTTTTTGGTTTATGTGGAAATCTGCCCATCCCTATATGAAATATTGTCCATAAAACTTTTAGAAAACTCTTCCTAGAGTATTATTTTAATCTACCAGGGATCTATTTTACAAGACTTATCTTTAAAAGTTAGAGACAACCACTTATCTTTCAAAGAAGAAGAAGAGAATGTCTTTATGTAACCATGCAAGATACCCACGGATCTATTTTACAAGACTCTGCCCATCCCTATCACAGGAGCCTGTTTGTTAATTATACATCCCACTTATATAATCTAGTCCATCCATTCCAAATTGTAGATCATTTTGATATTTTTAGATTCATAACTTTTATTACATGTATTTAGACATATAAACTACTCCCTCCGTTCCAAATTACTATTCATTGTAGCTTTTCTAAGCACATAGTTTTTGTTATGCGCCTAGATATATATTATATCTAGATACATTTAGAAAAGCCAAAACGAATAGTAATTTGGGACGGAGGGAGTACGTGGATACATAGTAAAAAGTAGGAAGATTTATGTTTCTACCCCTATTTTCAAAACCAATGGTGATTTTACCCTTAGTTTTTATGGTTTGTGAATTTGCCCCTACTTTTTCAAAACGAATCCTCTGTTTACCCTGGTTTTAACACAGGTAGGACCCGATTAAATGAATTAAGAAAATTAAGAAAACACTGAAAAATAGCGGAAAAGATAGGAATACCCTTGGGTACTTATCCTCTTCCTCACCCTCACCCACCCACCTCATGGTCCTCACCAGTCGCCACACCCGTGGCGCCCCTCCCTTTCCAAGTTTCAATGAATATGGACGCCGGCATGGCGGGAGCAGGCGAAGGCGTGGCGGCGGCGGCGCGTACGGGCTCGGGCCGGGCATCATGTTCGACGCAGTGGCACACAAGGTCAGGCGGACGCGGCAGAGGCAGGTGGAAGGCACGGCACGCGGGGTTGAGGGAGGAGGCGCCGAGGTGGCACGCAAGGTTGGGCGGGCGCGGCGGAGGCAGACGGAAGTCGCAGCACGTGGGGCTAGGGGAGGCAGCGGTACGCAGGGCCGGTCGCGGCGCCGGGGCCGTGTCGGCGGCATGCGGGGCCCAGCGGGCGCATCACTGGCGGGCAAGCAGAGTTGCGGCCGCGGCGAATGTGGCTGGGCGGTGGCGCGGGACTCCGCAGTGTCGTAGCAGCCGCCGTCACGGGCTTGCCGGCTGTCGATCTGGGATTCTGGGCACAGAATTGTGTAGGGCCTGCGGCTTCTTCTGTTCCAGAAGCGTCGACGCAGCAAGCTCGGCCACCCACAAGTTCGATGGCGAGAAAAAAATGAGTGCTAACTCGCGAGCTCGGCCACCCACTAGTTCAATGCCGACATCAATTAGGATTACTATTAAGCACATAATTAGTTAATTGATCCATTATTGTCAAATTGGTACTAACTCGGAAAAAAAGTTGGTACTAGAATTTGAGAGAATTACTTCGCAGAATCAGTAGATTGTTTGGAGAGCTGGATCTGAATTCAGCAGAGAATCAAATCTAACTATAAAGCTGAATTATGTAAGGCACATGAGTAAACAGACAGATCCTTAGTTACTGTAAATTCACCTATACGGAGAAATAGATACGGTTCGTACTTGGTATGCCTGACATCTGTTGCAGCTAACAGGATCGAAGCAACCAGAGCTGAGGCGTAGGATGACGTCAGCTCTTCTGTAGCTACCCTTAGGACGATTGGGTTAACAGCCACGAGTGGGTTTTCTGGTGCAGAAGATCGACGATGTATCATGACAATAGATGTAAGGAATGATGTTTGGTGGCGTAAGCAGTAGAGTGTTGTCGTTGCATGGACGTTGACACAAGAACACAGTTATTTGTACGTGCGTGCGTAAGATCACACGTGTCATACCTGCTTTAAGTCTCCATCGGCGGGTCGTTGCATTTGCAGCAACGAAGCTAAAAAGGATCACTTCACTTGCGTTGTTTGACTAACAACTCAAACACACGTTCCTAACTAACTTGCTATGTCTTTCGGGAAAAACAAACTAACTTGCTAGATGGAACATTGTATAGATGCTATGCGTAGGATGACGCTGTGCTTGGAAACCAACTGATTTCCTGCGTTAAATTTTCGATGAAATTACTCTGTTTCTTGTAAATTCCTGACTCCAAAAATATTAAAAGTGTTAACTGATGTAAAGGAAAATTGCACGCGGTGGGACAATTAGGCCCCTTCTAAACATTTGAATTTAAAAGAAATATTACAGTAACCTTTTTAAGAATGGCTCTCTATTTTTAAATACAAGTTCTGAAGTTTTCTTGCATTCTACGGTCTTGTGGGTCATTAAGCCGTTCCATAGAATTTTAAAGGAATTCGAAGAGGCAGTGCCATTATATTGTTCCAAATAGCTTATTCTCACAGCTTCCTTTTACGTTCGTCTCATATGTTCATCTGATTTTTTTTTTACTTTCCTCGTATCAGGCGCCCCTCTGTTGCTGTTGACCCACCTCTATTTACCCATAAATTTGAAGTGTCTCTCTTGCCCTTAAATAACTCCCTGGTGCTCCATACATAGGTTGACTTCGGGGACCCTGTTGTATCTCTAAATAATAAGCGGAGTCAACTATTATTCTTTGGGAAACACAAACTATGCACATTTTGGATTTTGGTTGGAAAAATAGTGTAAAACCTAATTCAATTGAATTAGCTAGCTTAGCTTGCTCTACATGGCATATTTTGTGTTGCCCAAAAGAATAATTAGTACTAGATACATATACTTATAGTGGTAATTAATAGAATGATTATCGATAGATCTATGTGCATGCGTCCTTGGCGCCGATCGAACGCTGCAGGAACCGGCATGCATGCGCAGACGCCAGCAGGAAAGCACGTAGAGAATTCTTGGAAGCTTCGGAGCGCAGCCGGTATGGTACATGCTCTCGAGTGTTCTGGGGCCAAATGCACCCGGCCGTACCACACAGAAAAACACATCATCACTGAGTATTAACCCCATCCTCTTCTATCTCTGTGTAATATAAGCACGTACAAAAAGATCGATTGATTATTTCTTTAATGATCAAGTAGTTGGCGATCAAATGATTATTGATCCACGATCGGGAGTTATAATCATCATGCATATACAACTAATTACGGGAGTTATAACTTGGACGAGTTAGTCGATAATATATATAGTATATATGCCACTGCATGCAAAAACTAATTAAGGGCTATCAACAATAGTATTGCTTAGCCGCCGGGTGTGTGTATAGAAATAAGGGGCCAGCCGGGTGTGTGTATACTGCTGGCCGCAGCTCCAAATTAAGGTCGTCACTGCATGCGGCGACAATGTAACAATCCACGCAGACGTGGCGGCATTCTTCTGAAGTCGGATCGACGATGCACACATCATGCATGGCAGACCGATGCGCGCGCGCTACTTCTTCTTCCGCGCCGACGACGGGCCGCCGTCGTCGTGGTTCCGGAGCATCTCCTGCAGCACCTCGTCGTCGAGGTACTCGAACTCGATCACGTCCCTGCCGCCGGGCTGCTGCTGCTGCTGCTGCTGCTGCCTGGAGGAGGAGGAGGAGGAGCCGGAGCCGCGGGCGGCGGCGGCGTAGACGCGCGCGTCCTCGGGGAAGTTGAGGACGGCGTTGGCGCCGCGCATGGAGTAGGCGGAGCGGTCGTACGCCCTGGCGGCCTCCTCGGCGGTGTCGAAGGTGCCCAGCCAGATGCGGACGCCGTGGCGGCTCGAGTCGCGGATCTCCGCCGCGTACTTGCCCCACGGCCGCCGCCGGACGCCGCGGTACTTAGTCGGCTCGCCCTCGCCGTCCATGCCGATCGCTACTGATGGCCGATGTGGCGAACGGCTTCTATATATCTGTTGCGAATCGAATTGGCGGACGGTGCGGTGGCGGGAGGTGGTGGCGGGCAGCAACGGGAATGGAATGGAAGAGGAAGGCGCGCGGGGCGGGGGTTTAAAAGGGCCAGGGAAGGTGCATGGGAAAGGGATATCGGGGGTGGGCCCGGCACGTGCCTGCATTGGTTCCTTCCTTTTGCTTCCAAAAAAATGTTTACAAGATTTCGCCCGCTATTCCACCATTATATTTATGATGATGATCTGTGTGGAGGGGAAGAGACGGGGAATAGAATCGATCTCGGCTGAACTCACCACAAGTACTGCTGCCTCCGTGCTTTCATTTGCTATCAAACAGAATCGATTCATCGTACCTCGATCGGTCGTCGTCTCCTTTTTCCTCACTCCCAGCTTGGTGGCTGGCTGCTGCTGCGGAATAGCCGGTCCAAATTTCTCTTTTTCAGTTCTTCTCAATTCTTTTCCGCCCTTTGTATACTGACACTAAGTAGCAACAACGTGTTTTATTTCTTTCCCCGGCAATATGTGCCCGGGCCTACAGTATCTTGTTCTTGTACTTAGTCTGCTTTGAGATTGGTGCATGCCGTTCTCCTTTTCGCTACCCTAAAAAATCCAATTTCCCTAACGGTGCAAAACGGGGAAAGAGGAAAAATAACAGGAAAATATGGGAAGTTATTTCTCTAACGTTGTGCTATGTGCAATACCAATAGGGAAATTACTTTTCGTGTGTGTTTGATTTGCTCGAACCTACATGTTAATGTGTAAGTTTTCTACGTGTTTGTTAATCGTCTGTGCATTTTGCGAAAACCGACAAGATATGTAAATTTCTTGTGAATTCATCTTTAAAAGTAAAAAACTATTCGTCACACGCAGGAATATCCCGGTTTTCATTAGTGTTCCTAAGAGACAGCTGGTCTAGCCATGCCATCTGCTTCCTTCAAATGGGAAATAAAGGCCGCACTCGCAATTGGTAAAATTCTTATTCTAGCTATTAGAATTGAAGGAACCTAAATGTAACCATGTAAACATGCGTTTTGAAATACAAGCAAATTAGCAAAAGTTTTATTAGCATTGTGTTCTCCTAGCGAAATGGCTGATGTATGCAATTTTATACTAACCTTAAATACATACTATGAGCCACGCCTTGACAGATTACAAACATTTCTACTTGATAAAAAAGAAGACCCCATTCAAAATTTAAAACATTTTGTGATTGAGTTTTAACTTGGCAGAATCAACCCATTTTGTTTCATAAAGGAAATAGCTCTATACATGGAAGGCTAGATCTGAGTATTTGTTAAGGTGGGCCGAAAAAAAAGCTTGGTTAGTTTCAAGCAAAAAATTTGTGCCCACAACCATCCCATTAGCACTGTCAAGAGGAGCGTACACGTGAGAGACCATGATGCTTGGTGGTCTGAGTGGGGAGGGAGAAGGCGGGCTGGCCGATGGATCTGTAGAGGCGAGAGTGCAAGGGGCTGGGAGCTCCAACGCCGCACTCACCTTGCCTTCAACAGGGAGGGAGGATCAAGGGGTGGAGAAGAAAGGAAATGAGATGAGGCACTGGCACGTGGGTTCATTCGCCAGGCTGGATAATGGGGTGTATTTTTAGTAGTCTCATGCAAATCATGAAATTAGTATTAGGGCACTAAGGTAGGAATATGAGTTATTTTTGGACCGGTCGGTATATAGATGCTCTAAGGTAGGTGTGTGATCTCGGCAATTGCAAAAGTAGTCTTCATCTCTCCACCCCGTGGCAGGTTGGATGGTTCCTGATCCAGCTCCAAAGAGACAAGGTTTAAGCCAGCGCAGCAAATTGATGGATGTGCAAAAATCCAAATCCGCAACATATAAAGGTCTCTCTCGCTGATAGATGTATCCGTCAATTTAACTGGAAGATCGGAGTCCAATTGCACAGGTACCACATATAATACTCCATTATAAATCGTCTGATGATGGTGACAATAGTGACAAGGATTCAGAGGAATGGATTGGTGACGGTGACGCCATCGGTTAAAGTAACTGTCGTACACTGGATCCAGGCGTGGCGCTTTGTGGAAGCCATGGAATTGTAGTAGTGGCTGACTGGGCGATCGAGATTAATCAGTGAGGGGTGCACCCGCGCAGGTGCATATGCAGGTGCAGCCGTGCAGGCAGGGGCGCTTGCTGGGTTGTGATGCTCCTGGAGGCCCAGCTGGGGTTGGCTGCTTCGAGCAGCATTAGCAGCGGCTGAGACAACGAGAGAGAGACCCATCAATATAATGATTGCGATGTGATCTATCTAAAAGAGAGCGATCGCGCGACGTGTATTTCGAAGAAACGGAGGATATGATGATGCGGTGCAATGAACTAGCTACCCAGGCAGTGGTGGTGGGATCTTTCCACTAAAATTCATGTCACGTCAAATATTCAAAAGTTAATTAGGAGAACTAAACATAAGCTAATTATAAAACTCATTACACAGATGGAGGTTAATTCGCGAGACGAATCTATTAAGCCTAATTAATCCATCATTAGCACATGTTTACGGTATCAAATCATGGAGTTATGCTTAATAGATTCGTCTCACAAATTAGTCTCCATCTATATAATTGATTTTTTAATTAATCTATATTTAATACACCTAATTAATATCTAAACATTCAATGTGACCGGAATTTTATGAGCGGTTAAAGAACAAACATCTCCTTAGTTAAGCCTTTAATTTCACCTGATTTGAGCATGTCAGTATATAGTAAACTAGCTAAAGCACGTGATTAACCGTATCATCCATCATGCATGTCAGGATATGATGATGCTTGACCGTCCCGTCGAGAGGGGCCAGGTGGCGCGCCGGGAGCCGCCAAAGCGGGGAGCGGCGACGACGTCAACGCCGGCCGGCAGGGGCCCATGCGTGTGCGCATGCATCGCATCGAATCATCGTGCGGCTGTCGTCGACTCATGTCGGTGGCGGCAAGGCGTCTTGGTCAGGTCGCTGCTTCTTCCTTGGTCGCATCGCCGGCCTTGACGCCGCCGTGCACCCCACCACCATCCCTCTCTCTGTTGGATGGATGGATGGATGGATTCCATTTCCACACCCCCACATATCGACGGATGGATGGATCGTTAGCTGTGCGATCTCGCGCCAAGTCGTACAAAAGTTGTGAGAAGCGATTTCACTGGCGTCCTGGTTAGTGTTGTGAAAATTTGTACGACTTCTTAACCATGTCACCAACCACAATCATACAGGTTAGTTTGGTCAGTCTAAAATATATACCAATCCCTAACATGCATGTATGAGTCATGTGCCATGATTAATTATGTATATGAGATCAATTCTAATTTGATCATGTGTTTTAACAGCCCGCAGAGCCGATCCTGCAAAACAAACCTAGCTCTTCTGTCATGCTGTACCTGGATCAAACATGTACGTACATAAGGAATATTCCAATAGAGTTGATCATAGTTAATTCCTCTATTGTATTCCAACACAAACGTCCTTGCACTACTGGAAAACTGAGCATTGGTCCTAGCCCTTGTTACTGGTTGGTTTTTGACTTGTGTAGGGGGGAAATATTAACGACCCCCTAATACGCTGCTTAAAGAAACAAACATGGAGGCCTAGGCCCACCAAAGCATGATCAAATCTCCACCTCGCCCGACCCAGGCGTCAGGATCGGGAGCGCCCGACCTCCCTCCGCAAGGCCTCCGCCTCGCCCGACCGTAACCCCAGGGTCGGGAGCGCCCGACCCTGTACCGCGAAAGTTCCGCCTCGCCCGACCCCGAGCGAAGGAGTCGGGCACGCTGAGGTCCACGGGGTCAGAATCCCCCTCGGATACGATCCGCATAAACAGGACAAATCCTGTGGGTCCCCCCGTCGGCCTCACCATAAATGCACCGCAGAGTTGGCAGAGCGCAGGGCGACCGCGCCCCTCACGCAACCCGGCGCAAGTACCCGTGCACGACCGGCCTGTGCGAGCTATAGTGCCGGCGGCCGGTTTCTGTTCGTCGCAGGGTACTCATGACCTGCGGCGACCGGAGCAAAGGAGGGAGCGGCCCCGTCCTCGGGTCCCGCACGCCCTCGGGCCCCGCGCAAACGGCAGTACAGGTGTAAAGCTCCCCCTCTCTACAAGCCATCGCCGGAGCAGCGGTATCCACCGTCCTCCCTAACGGACGGCGGGGCGACGACGAAACCGCCTCATCATGACCTAACCTGGTACCTACGAACACCGAAGTAGCTACCTACGGGGAGCAGCGACACTTGGCGTCTGGTGAACACCCATCCCGGCATGCACGACGGCACGCGTTCAGGGTCGGTAGGACATCGGGCGCCTAAAGACCTCTCCCCTCCCCCCTGTCGTACTTTTTTACCATCTTACTCTTTACTCTTTACAGACCTTTTTACTCGATCCCAATTGTAACTCCGGCCGCCCCCTTGCGATATAAAAGGAGGAACCTATAGCCGGAGGGGGGGGGATCGATGAACCAGCCTCTTCTCTAGTACTCCATTGTACACTACCGCTCTGGGGAAGAACACCAAAACCAAAGAGACTTGGGACCTGTCCCTCTCTCGCCAATCTGTAACCCCCTACTACAGAACCCCCGCACGGGTAACACAAGCATCCTCGATACTGGACGTAGGGCTTCCTTTGCCCGAACCAGTCTAATCCGTGTCTCTCGTGCAACCATCTGAGGCTCACGCGCATAAAAGAAATTTACTAGTCTAAAGTCTAGATCCGCTGATCTTGACAACGACAGTTGGCGCGCCAGGTAGGGGACCTTTGCGCGTGCATCTCCAAGTCTCAGATGGCCAATCGCGATAGCAGCTTTGCTCCGGGCTCCCTGATCCATTTCGGGAGCCTGGACTTCCTGGCCACCGGGGAAGGGATTGAGCTGATCCCTATCCACGTCCTGCCCGCTCGTTCCGCTGCCCCCGGTCCCGCTACCAGGACGGCGGCGAGCGGTCGGACGCCTTCCAGAGGGGCCTCACCAAAAGGATGGCTCTTCGAGCTACGCAACGCCGCGGGGGCTCACGGTCGCCTCCTAGCGCGGTCCTTGACCACATCGCCGGCAAGCAACGAACCCGTGGGCGTGGCAAGGACAATCTCCGACACCGGCTCCAGTAACGAGAGCCCCCGCCCCTCGCGCGAATGCCTTATGGTTGACGCGCACTCCGAGGGGTCCAACGGCGATGGTACCGAGGGGAGGCAACGGGCCCTCCCCTCACGCGCCGCGGCTACAACTGGGGCCTTACCCGGGGCCCCAGAGTGCTCTCAGCAACCGGAAGCGCACGTGGGCGCTCGCCAAGAAGTTGAGCACCCCTACCACGAGGGGGGAGCGCGACAACGAGCGCGCGACATCCAGGAACGCATCTGTGCGGATGGAGAACGTCCGCCGCTTTTTGCCCGCGCTAGCCAGAACGTCGCCGCAGCGGCGGTGTTGCTCCGACAGCTCCCCGAGCCAGCGACACCCGAGGAGCGACGGGCACGCCAAGAGATGCGCAACCTACTCGAGTGCGCCGCCGTCCAGCAGGCGGAAAGTTCATCGTCTCGACGACGCGGCCAGAACGCCAGCCGGGCAATGCATGGCGCGCCCCCGGACCCACGGGGGGAATCTGTTCATCAACCCCCTCCGGTGGCGAATCCGGCTGCAACCGCCCGACGAACACCACCACCCGCGGTAGACGAGGCCCGATCTGTTCACCAACGCGTCGGTCTCGTCCGAGACGCCCGCGACACCCTAAACGCGCGGAGACGCTCCCGCGCGGACAGGGGGGACGGGGCAGATCGAGGCTACCACGTCCACCGTGGCGGGCGCTACGACAGCGGGGAAGACCGCAGTCCGAGCCCCAGAGTGACCGGACCTCGGGCCTTCTCCGCGCGCATTCTGAATGCGCCCTTTCCGCTGCGCTTTAGGCAACCCACGAGCATGGCCAAATACTCGGGGGAGACCAACCCTGGAGTATGGCTCAGCGATTACCGGCTTGCATGTCAAGCCGGCGGGGCGAACGATGACCTGTTCATCATCCGCAACTTACCTCTGTTTCTGGCAGACTCCACGAGAGCCTGGCTAGAACATATCCCTTCAGGACGCATTCGCAACTCGAACGACCTGAAGGAGGTTTTCGTAGGAAACTTCCAAGGGACGTACACACGCCCTGGCAACTCCTGGGATCTCCGGAGCTGCCGCCAGGGGGCAGACGAGTCCCTCCGGGATTACATCCGGCGCTTCTCCAGAAAACGCACCGAGCTCTCCAACGTCGCCGACGCCGACATCATAGGAGCCTTCCTAGCAGGGACCTCTTGCCGGCCCCTCGTCCACGAGCTAGGGCGCCGAGGTCCGCGAACCACGGAAGAGCTCCTCAACATCGCCACTAGCTACGCTTCTGGTGAAGAGGCAGTTGGAGCGATCTTCGATCGTTCCAAAGGCAAGGCGAAGCGGGAGGAGGACGCCGACGAAGGCACCTCCAACCGCCAGCAGCAGAAGAAGAAGGGCAAGCAGCGACGCGAGGCACCGCTCGTAGCCGCAGTCGAGCGCAAGCGGGGGCAACCGCCCCCCGACGGCGCTCCTGGCTTCTTCGACAAGCTGCTCGAGGGGCCGTGCCCGAACCACGAGTTCCCCGTCAAGCACGCCTACAAAGATTGTAACCTCATGAAGAGGTTCTTTGTGGGCAATCCGGTGAAAGGTGACCGGAAGCGGAAACCCGACGAAGAAAAGAAGGGTGACGAGGAGAAGGAAGACGGCTTTCCTAAAGTGGACGGCTGCTTCATGATCTTCGGGGGCTCCGCAGCATACGACACCAGGCGCCAGCAAAAGCTAGAGCGCCGGGAGGTCTACGCGGCCGAGCCCGCGACCCCGGCTTTCCTCGATTGGTCCGGACCGGCCATCACTTTTGATAGGTCCGACCACCCGGGACGCGTTCGGCATCCGGGGCGCTACCCACTCGTCGTCGACCCCATCGTCGGTACAACACGCCTCACCAAGGTACTCATGGATGGGGGCAGCGGCCTCAACCTCCTCTACGCCGAGACCCTCGACGCCATGGGGATCGACTGCTCCCGTCTCCGTCCTAGCAAGGCACCCTTCCATGGCCTCGTGCCAGGGAAGCAGGCGACGCCTCTCGGGCAGATCGACCTGCCCGTCATGTTTGGGACCCCTTCCAACTATAGGAAGGAGGTCCTCACCTTCGAGGTGGTAGGGTTTCGCGGAACCTACCACGCCATCTTGGGACGGCCATGCTACGCGAAGTTCATGGCGATCCCCAACTACACCTACCTCAAGCTCAAGCTGCCAGGGCCTAACGGGGTCATCACCGTCGGCACAACCTTCCAGAAGGCATACGAGTGCGACGTCGAGTGCTGTGAGTACGCCGCGGCCATCACCGTCTCGGGCGACACGGCGGCCCAACTTGAGGAGACGATCGAGGACCGGCCCGACGCCAAGCAGCCAGGTACCTCCTTCGAGCCCACCGAAGGCATCAAAGAAGTCCCCCTCGATCCCAGTTGTCCCGATGGAGGGGTCGTGCGCATCAGCGCGGCCCTATCCTCCAAATAGGAAAGCGCGCTCGTCGACTTCCTCCGCGCGAACAGCGACGTCTTCGCGTGGAAGCCCTCGGACATGCCAGGCATCCCGAGAGAAGTCGCCGAGCATTCCTTGAACATTAGGGCCGGCTCTAAGCCAGTGAAGCAAGGCTTGCGCCGTTTCGACGAAGAAAGGCGCAAAGCCATTGGCGAAGAGCTCCAGAAGCTCCTGGCGACCGGATTCATCAAGGAAGTACACCACCCCGAGTGGTTGGCCAATCCTGTTCTTGTACCAAAGAAGAATGGGAAATGGAGGATGTGTGTCGACTATACCGGACTCAACAAAGCGTGCCCGAAGGATCCGTTTCCTTTTCCACGCATAGATCAAATAGTTGACTCAACCGCCGGGTGCGAAACTCTCAGTTTCCTCGACGCATACTCCGGCTATCACCAGATTGCGATGAAAGAGGCCGACCAGCTCACCACCTCCTTCATCACCCCCTTTGGCCCCTACTGCTATGTTAAGATGCCGTTCGGCCTCAAAAACGCGGGGGCTACCTTCCAACGATGTATGCTTAAGTGCTTCGGAGACCTCATCGGGCGGACCGTTGAGGCCTACGTCGACGACATCATTGTCAAATCCAGGAAGGGCGATCAGCTCGTTCCCAACCTGGAGCTAGCCTTCGAAAGGCTAAGGGATAAGCGCATCAAGCTTAACCCCGAAAAATGCGTGTTCGGGGTCCCAAGGGGCATGCTGCTAGGCTTCATCGTCTCCGTGCGCGGCATCGAGCAAACCCAGAGAAGATAGAGGCCATCAACGACATAGGGCCGATCCGGAACATAAAGGGAGTACAGCGCGTCATGGGTTGCTTAGCATCCCTAAGACGCTTCATTTCGCGCCTCGGCGAGCGAGGACTTCCCCTGTATCGGCTCCTGAAAAAATCCGACCGCTTTGAGTGGACCAGCGAGGCGCAGGAGGCACTTGACCGGCTCAAAGACCTCCTGACGAAGGCCCCAATTCTAGTTCCGCCGGCCGACGGCGAGACCCTTCTACTCTACGTCGCGGCGACCACCCAGGTGGTCAGCGCGGCCCTAGTAGTGGAACGGGAGGAGGAGGGGCACGCTCTTAAGGTGCAACGCCCGGTGTACTTCATCAACGAAGTATTGTCCGAGTCCAAGTCACGATACCCGCAGATCTAGAAGCTCGTCTACGCCATCCTCGTCACGAAGAGGAAGCTGCGTCACTACTTCACCTCCCATCCGGTAACGGTCGTCTCTTCATTCTTGCTTGGTGAGGTAATCCGGAACCCAAATGCAACAGGAAGGATCGCGAAGTGGGCGCTTGAGCTTATGGATCAGGGTATCACCTACGTCCCCCGCACCGCCATTAAGTCCCAGGTACTCGCCGATTTCGTGGCCGAATGGACAGAGGTACAAGCACCAACGGCAACAGAGGAGCAGGAGCACTGGACGATGTACTTCGACGGGTCGCTGATGAGGGCCCGCACCGGAGCAGGCCTCGTCTTCGTCTCTCCGCTGGGCGTACGCATCAGGTACATGATCCGCCTCCATTTTCCTGCATCCAACAATGTCGCTGAGTATGAAGCCCTGCTCAACGGGCTCCGCATCGCCATCGAGCTGGGCATTCGTCGACTAGACGTCCGAGGCGATTCCCAGTTGGTCGTCGAACAAGTCATGAAAGAATGGAGCTGCCATGACCCTAAAATGGCCGCCTACTGCAACGAGGTACGTAAGCTCGAGGACAAGTTCGACGGGTTGGAGCTCAACCACGTCGCAAGGCACTTCAATGAAGCCGCCGACGAGCTCGCAAAGGCGGCGTCCGGCTGGATGCCCGTCCCCGACGGCATCTTCGTTAGCGACCAGCTGAAGCCTTCGGTCCGTTACCCGGAGCCAGCAGGGGTCGGCAGGGCATGCCCAGCCTTGGGGGCGGGGTCCGAGCCAGGGGAGGTCGGCAGCACGCCACCTGTCCTGGACCCGAGCACCGATCCCAAGGGAACCAACGCTGCCCCACCCGACCCGGCCCCGGAAGCCAAGCCTCCCGACCCCGTGGTTATGGAAATCGAGGCGGGCCCCGCGGCGGGGGCCGACCCCTCGGCTGATTGGAGAGCCCCGTACCTCGACTACCTTATCCACGACGCGCTCCCGACCAACAAGACCGAAGCCCGCAGGATCACGCGCCATGCGAAATCCTTCACCATCATCGACCAGGAGCTTTACAAGCGAAGTCACACTGGGATCCTCCAGCGCTGCATCCCGATCGAACAGGGAAAGGCGCTGATCCAGGACATCCACGCCGGGGCTTGTGGTCACCACGCTGCGCCAAGGACGCTTGTGGGCAATGCCTTCCGACAAGGTTTCTACTGGCCAACCGCGGTCGCGGATGCTACCCAGGTAGTCCGCACTTGCGAAGGATGCCAGTTCTTTGCCCGCCAAACCCACCTGCCCGCGCAGGCGTTACAAACCATCCCCATCACGTGGCCGTTCGCGGTCTGGGGGCTGGATCTCGTCGGACCCTTCAAAAGGGCGCCCGGGGGCTTCACCCATCTACTCGTCGCCATCAACAAGTTTTCCAAATGGATCGAAGCAAGGCCTGTGGCGCAAATCAGGTCCGAGCAGGCGGTGCAGTTCTTCACCGACATCATCCACCGCTTCGGGATCCCGAACTCCATTATAACCGACAACGGTACGCAGTTCACCGGGAAAAGATTCCTCCAGTTCTGCGACGACCACCACATTCGAGTGGATTGGGCGGCAGTTGCGCACCCCCGCACGAACGGGCAAGTCGAGCGAGCCAATGGCATGATACTTCAGGGTCTCAAGCCACGGATCTTCGACCGCCTCAAAAAATTCGGCGGACGATGGGTCGCGGAGCTCCCAGCAGTCCTCTGGAGCCTGAGGACGACCCCCAGCCGGGCGACAGGATTCACCCCGTTCTTCATGGTCTACGGATCAGAGGCCATCTTGCCCACCGACTTGGAGTATGGGTCGCCGAGGGTCAAAGCATACGACGAACAAGGAAACCAGGCGTCACTCGAGGATGCACAAGACCAACTCGACGAGGCGCGAGATGTAGCCCTGCTACACTCAGCTAAGTACCAGCAGGCCCTACGGTGCTACCACAGCCACAGGATACAAGGCCGCGCCTTCAACGTCGGAGATCTAGTGCTCCGCCTCGTCCAAGACAACAGGGGTCGGCACAAGTTGATTCCCCCATGGGAAGGCCCGTTCATCGTCGCACAAGTGCTGCGGCCAGGCACCTACAAGCTGGCAACTCCCGACGGGCAAATCTTCAGCAACGCCTGGAACATAGAACAGCTAAGGCGCTTCTACCCATAGCTCTCATTTACAAGTTATGCATGGTCTTGCCATCTTTTCCGTTCTTTCGTTTAAAGCTCAGGGGTATCCGACCCTGGCCTGGCTCCAGGGTCACATACCCCTCGGGGGCTACCAGTTTTGTTCTTCTGCGAAAAAGAAACCCTGAGCCACTTTGGCTCAGTTCCTTTCGTTTAAACTCAGGGGTATCCGACCCTGGCCTGGCTCCAGGGTCGCACACCCCTCGGGGGCTATCAGGGGTCCCGACCCCAGCCGCTGGGCACCACTAAAAAGAAAACATTTCTTCTTTTTTCAAAAAACCGAACACTCCCTTTCGAAAACCTTTGGACGCAAAAACATAAGGATGCGTGAACGGTACTCAGCCAAGTTGCGATCGGACTGCGAAAAAGCCTATGCCCCAGCGGCTACGGTACCTTTGCTCATCAAAAACTTACTGACGCACCCGGCAACGCATCCAAAAGCTTTCAAGACCAAAGGAATAACAAAGGGAAATGGTTTCCTTAGCGCAAAATAAAAAAGTCATAAGAACAGGCCCGTATGGCCAACACAAACAAGTTCAAAGCGACTGACTTAAGTACAAACTTTTTTTGGGGACAAGCCCGGTACAGCTAATTAACAGGAGGGTCGGCTGGAGCAGTGGTTCCGGGGTCGGCTGAAGCGGCGGCTTCGGGGTCAACAGGAGCGGCGGTTTCAGGGTCGGCGACGGCGGCGGCCTCAGGGTCGGCAGGAGCGGCCTCAGGATCGGCAGGGGGGACGGCTTCACCCTCCAGGAGCTTCGCGAGGGCCTCCGCCGGCGCGGTCACCACGGAGTCGATCTCGTCCAGCTCGGCGTCGGTGTAGCCGGCACAGTACCCCTCACTCATCGCGACAAAATTAATGTCGGCATAGTGAGAGCCGAAGACCCCGAAGGCGCGCCGCACACCAAGGTGAAGCGCGTCCACGGCGATCTCGCGGCGGCGACGGCGCACCTCGAGGACACGAGCCGGCAGCGAGCTCGACCCCTCCTCCGGAGCAACGCCGAAGTCCTCGCAAATGACGCGGACCGCATCCCGCAGGGCGCTATGCTCGCCGCGCTCCTCGTCGAGCAGAACCCGCAACCTGGCGAGGTCATCTGCAGGAGCCACTCAAGAAATCCCACCAAGTCAAAGGAAGCGAAACACCAACGACACAAAAACGCAGGAGCAGAAAGAGCCTCACCGTCGGCCTAGGCCTTCAGCTCGCGCTCCCGGTCGACGCTGCGGGACAAGGCGGACTGGAGCCCATGCACCTGCAAACGGAATTGGTCGCGTTCCATGCGGAGGGCTCCATTCTCCCCCCTCAGCCGCGCCAGTTCCTCGGCGTCTTGGCGGGCCCGCTCAGTAGCCGCGGCTCTTAGCCCCTCGGCATCGCGGCGGGCCCCGTCCATGGCAGCCTGGAACTCCTCGAGGTCGAGGCGGGCCTTCTCCACAACGGCGTGGAGCCTGGCCTCGGCACGCCGCGCCCCCTCTAGCGCCGCCTGCTCACGCCCTTCCAGGTCGCGAACGGCTCCCCGGGCGGCGCCAAGCTGCAGGGCCAGATCCCTGGAGCGCTCCCTCTCGGTGTTGTAGTGCTCCCAGAGGTTCCGCTGCCGCCGGAGGAAGTCAGACTTCTCCCGGCTGCCCTCTTGGAGAGCCTGCAAAGCAGCATGCCGTTAAAACAAAAAAGTAAAGAGAAGGAATTCATCGCCGAGCGGCAGGAATAAACATACCTGGCTGCCAGGGACCACGGTGTTGGCCAAAACTCCCAACGCCAAGGTCAGAGCCGCCTGAACCTGGGCGACGCCGCCGTGCATCGCCTGCCACTTATGCCACTCGGCGGCATCATCCAGTGCGTAGAGGCGCCTCGGCGGGTCGTCGCGGGACGTCCAGCGGAGGACGTGCCCTCTCCACACCCCAGGAACGGAGGAAGCCGATTCTGACGTCGCCGTCGATGACGACATTACGACGCCAGAAACCTCTGGATCCGCCGACGGCTCTGGTGCCTGCGCGCCCGTCGCCACCACGGCCGCTAACGGCACCTCTGTGGGCACCTCCGTCTCGGCCGCCCGAGTCACCCCCGCAGGAGCGATCGGGATGGAGACCCCGGCCTCCGGCACCGATGCCTTCGGCGCCGCCGCGTCCTCGGGAGCCAGCGCCCCCTCTGCCTCCGACCCCGCCATGGCAGCGGGGGCATCCACCCTGCCTACCGCCGTCTCCGCCTCGTCCGCCTCATCGGCGTCAAGATCGATCACCTCCCCGGCTTGTGGGCCCGGGGGAATCACGACCCGAGCCGGAGGGGCGATCGGTGGGGCCGCAGGCGGAGTGGAGTCCGCTCCCCCTCCTGCGGCTGACTCCGCCGCCGTCCCGACGACCGGCTCCTCAGCGGCCACCTCCGCCGGGGGACCTGTGGCCACACCAGGAACCCCGCCAATCGCCGCTGGCGGGGCTGCGGCCCGCCCCCCGGAGGAGGACGACGTCCGCAGCATCTTCTTGGGCGCCAGCCGCAGGGTGATGCCGCGGGGAGAAGTACTGCACGTCGACGGTCAGGCGTCAGCAAAAACAAATGGAAAGGAAGGATGACACGTAGGAAGAGTTAACTTACGCCCTCGAAGCGCAGGGACGGTGCGCGCGCTTCGACTCGGAGCCGGACGCCGACCCCGGGGCATCTGGTAGTGGCCGCTTGTCGCCACCCCGCTGCCCTCCACCTCCAGGCACGGCGGAGGAGGCAGCCCCCGCGGATCCCCGAGGAGCCCCCCGAACGGACTCCTGGGAAGCGCCCCGCGCCGGACCCAAGGCGGCACCGGGGGCGGACTCTGAAGGCCCCGGAGGGGCACTCCGTGTCGACACCGGGGCGGCATCCCTCGCCAGCCCCGAGGAAGCATCCCGCGCCCCTTCCTGGGGGAGGCCCTGCGCCGACCCTCGGGGAACATCCCGCGCCGCCCCTTGAGGGGCAGGCCGCACTGGCTCCTGAGGCGCGCGCTGCGCCGACCCCTGAGGGGCGGTCCGCGCCGGCTCCTGGAGCACGCGCTGCGCTGACCCCTGGGGCACAGCCCCAGGACCCGAGGGAGCCGGATCTCGGGCGGACGCTCCCGCCGCCGCACCCCCTGCAGCCGTCTGCAGGGGTGCGTCACGAATCACCAAAGCCCCCGAACGGGGGGCAAACAGCTCTTCCTCTTCCTCCTCTTCCTCCTCTTCCTCTTCTTCTTCTTCTTCTTCTTCGTCTTCTTCTTCGTCGTCGTCGTCGTCGTCATCGGACACGACCACCCCTCTCCGCCGCCGCTGGAGCTCCTTGGCGGCCTTCTTCCACCGCTTCTCCGTCTCCTTGTCCTTGCGGCGCTTATCCTTCTCGGCCTGGAGGCGGTTACGAGCCCTCCGCGCGGCATCCTCCGGCACCGGCGGGAGGGAGTCCGCGACCCGGGTCAGCATGCCCTGCCAAATGTAAAAGAGGATCCGCATAAGAACAACAAAACAACGCGACGGCAGGAGGGAGAAGCGGTGACCCAAACACCTTACCAGGTCTACGAAGCCTGGCTCCGGGCGCATCGGCGGATGCCCGGGGATCGGGTAGTCGACGTCCTTATCCTCCAGCGCCTCCTGGAGCCGTTGCCGGATCTCGGAGGCAGCGAGCGCGCCTGTCGCCAGGACGGAGCCCTCGGTCGGCATGTCGGGGGACATGATGCCAAGCGGCCGCACCCGGAGCATCAGCGGCGCAACCCACCGGGCGTGGTACACGCCGATGACCCCGGCGCCGGTGAGCCCCTCCCGCTTCAACTAACCAATGGCCTGCAGCAGGTCGGAGATCTTCCTCTTCTCCTTCTCCACCGGCCCGTACGCCCACACGTCGGGCGCCGCGTCGATGGTGCGGCCGGAGAACGCCGGCAGGGGGGAGTTCGGGTAGTTCTTCACGTAGAACCACTGATTGTGCCACCCATTATGGGACACCGAGGTCTTCACCGTCATGTACTCCTTGGAGCGAGTATGACGGAGATGGATCCCGGCGCACCCAATCGGCACCGGAGGCGACCGCTGCTGGCCCCCGGCCTTCCCCGCCTTCTGGTACAGGCTCACCGTGAAGAAGTACTTCCACAGCTCGAAGTGGGGCTCAATCCCCAGGAATCCCTCGCACAGCGCGACGAACGCCGTGATGTGCTGGATCCTATTGGGGTTGAGGTGCTGGAGCTCGAGCCCGTAGTAGTGGAGGAGCCCGCGGAAGAAGCGGCTTGGGGGGGAGGCGAACCCCCGCTCGTGGAAGTGGGCGAAGGAGACGACGTAGCCGGCGGGCGGCGACGGAACCTGTTCCGGCCCCGGCAGCCTCCACTCGTCCGCTGCCGTCTTCTCGCAGAGGAGCCCCTTTCGCACCAGGCCCTCGGCGCGGTTGGCGGTGAAGTGGGAAACTCCCCAGGAGGCCATCACCGAAGAAGGAAGGGGACCGACGGAGGCGAAGATGAAAGCACGCGGAGTGAAGCGGCGGGAACGAGGCGAGCGAGGCGAGCGCAGGTGAGCTAGGAAGGCAAGAAGGCTCGAGCGCGAAAGGAGAGGAACTGGCGCGGCGTGCTTCTACTTTTATAGGAAGAATGCCGGGGAAGCCAAATCGACGCCCCGGCCGCCATAAATGCGACGCCAGGTACGCCCCTGCCACGCCCGTTTCCTTTTCGAAAACCGCACGCACGATCGGCCGCGAAAAACATCCTATCTTCCTCGATTCACGGGACGACGCTTCCATAACTCCACTCCCCGGGTATCGCGCCCACGACGCTCCCCACGATCGGCCCTGGCACACCAACCGCTCCGCTCCGGTCCAAGGCCCACAGGGAGGTAAGAAGGGGATACGGGGCTGAAAACGCCCCTACAGCCCAATACGGTCCAGGGGATCGAAAGCTGGCCCAACACGGGTTCGACAGCTGCCCCAGGACATCCCCGAGCAAGGGGTGAAAAGGGACGGGCCCGCTAGCGGCCAACACCCAGGCGAGCGAACGCCAAGGGCGCCCCAACCTCACGTTCGAGTCCCGCTCAGTGTAAAGTTCATGGTTTTTCCACGGGGAAAGGCAACGAGCCCTCAGATCCGGTCGAACGGATCCGAGAACTATATGAACTGACCGACGGGAAATTGGAGTACGCCACCAGCTTGGCCCGAGCCGGACCCCCCCGAACGGGGACCGGGACTCCACTCGAACTTACCCGTTTGCAGCTCAAACGAGCACCACGGTTCGTCCTACGCGGATAACGTGGCCCGGCTCAACCCCTCCGTCCTAGCGAACAGACGCTTGAGGGGCAACGATCAAAAAGTCGACCTGGCCTCCCGATCGGTTTCCTGCAACGAGCAGGAGCTCGGGGGCTAGCCTCGCAAAAAACTACCACACGTGTGGTCACAAACTGACAGGTTCTCTCAAGCATGGCGAAGATGAAACAAGCGCGCCATAATACAGGAACCGACGGCAAACAGAGAAAGGAGCCTCCGGAGGAGCACTCCTGCTCCACCACAGGCTCGGGGGCTACTGTAGGGGGGAAATATTAACGACCCCCTAATACGCTGCTTAAAGAAACAAACATGGAGGCCCAGGCCCACCAAAGCATGATCAAATCTCCGCCTCGACCGACCCAGGCGTCAGGATCGGGAGCGCCCGACCTCCCTCCGCAAGGCCTCCGCCTCGCCCGACCGTAACCCCAGGGTCGGGAGCGCCCGACCCTGTACCGCGAAAGTTCCGCCTCGCCCGACCCCGAGCGAAGGAGTCGGGCACGCTGAGGTCCACGGGGTCAGAATCCCCCTCGGATACGATCCGCATAAACAGGACAAATCCTGTGGGTCCCCCCGTCGGCCTCACCATAAATGCACCGCAGAGTTGGCAGAGCGCAGGGCGACCGCGCCCCTCACGCAACCTGGCGCAAGTACCCGTGCACGACCGGCCTGTGCGAGCTACAGTGCCGGCGGCCGGTTTCTGTTCGTCGCAGGGTACTCATGACCTGCGGCGACCGGAGCAAAGGAGGGAGCGGCCCCGTCCTCGGGTCCCGCACGCCCTCGGGCCCCGCGCAAACGGCAGTACAGGTGTAAAGCTCCCCCTCTCTACAAGCCATCGTCGGAGCAGCGGTATCCACCGTCCTCCCTAACGGACGGCGGGGCGACGACGAAACCGCCTCATCATGACCTAACCTGGTACCTACGAACACCGAAGTAGCTACCTACGGGGAGCAGCGACACTTGGCGTCTGGTGAACACCCATCCCGGCATGCACGACGGCACGCGTTCAGGGTCGGCAGGACATCGGGCGCCTAAAGACCTCTCCCCTCCCCCCTGTCGTACTTTTTTACCATCTTACTCTTTACTCTTTACAGACCTTTTTACCCGATCCCAATTGTAACTCCGGCCGCCCCCTTGCGATATAAAAGGAGGAACCTATAGCCGGAGGGGGGGGGATCGATGAACCAGCCTCTTCTCTAGTACTCCATTGTACACTACCGCTCTGGGGAAGAACACCAAAACCAAAGAGACTTGGGACCTGTCCCTCTCTCGCCAATCTGTAACCCCCTACTACAGAACCCCCGCACGGGTAACACGAGCATCCTCGATACTGGACGTAGGGCTTCCTTTGCCCGAACCAGTCTAATCCGTGTCTCCCGTGCAACCATCTGAGGCTCACGCGCATAAAAGAAATTTACTAGTCTAAAGTCTAGATCCGCTGATCTTGACAACGACAACTTGGTACTAATGAGATAGTATCGGGTCTAACGGCTAGTTCCTCAGGAGCCCCCCGTGATCTCCTTTAGTACCGGTTGGGGGCTCCAACTGGTACTAAAGGTCACCCATTAGTACCGGATGGAGCCTCCACCTGGTACTATAGGTGGAGGTACTAATGCGCCTAAGGGCCTATGGTACTGGGTGGAGGCTCCGCCTGTTACTAATAGGTGACTTTTAGTACCGGTTGGAGCCTCTAACCGGTACTAACTTCCCTCCTATAAATCAGACGTCTTCTTCCTCCTGCCCGAGTCATTTCCTCCAGCTCGGGCTTCATCCATTCATGGCGAAATAGGAGAGGTGCTACCAGATTTTTGACCATTTAGTGGGGATTTCACTCATTCCAGTGTTCTAAAGGTCAGAACCTTCATCCTCCTTTAATACATGGTTAGTATACTAAGTTTTATGCTTTATAGCTAGTGTAAATTGTGATTTTTAGAATAAGATAAAATGGAGAAAATTTTCATTTATATGCATATGTTATTTAAAGCTCATATTTGTGATTTTTAGAATAAGCTACAATGTTTTGATGCTATGTTTCATATTAGTCAAAGAAATTGATATGAGGTTAGAGGAATAATTTCATAGTTTAGTCGTTTACAAATATGTGCTAAATAAATTATGGGGAAAATATAATTAGCTCACATTTTAGTCATTTGGAAATATGAGTGAGATAAATTGTGGTACATAGAGATAATAAGATGAAATAGAGGTATGTAATTAGTTATTTTTAGAATAATCTACAATGGAGAAATGTTTCATTTATATGTTATGTTTAAGCTAAATAAATTGTGGAGAAAAAAAATATAATTTGTTCATAGTTTAGTCATTTGCAAATATGAGCTAAATAAATTGTGTTACATAGAGATGGCTACTACTGCTGGAGGTAATGGCAATGGTGGAGGCAATCGTTGTTCCTTTCACAGCAAGGGGAAAACCATAGTTGGCCCCCTCATGATAAGCCAAAGAAAATGAGCACGTGGGAGAAAGTAATGCTTCGTTATTTAGAAAGATATCATGAAGATGCTGTTGCGACGGGTTAGGAACCTCCTTTTGGTTGTCGTTATGTTCCACCGCCAGTCCTGTTGGTTGTCGTTATGTTCCACCGCCAGTCCTGGAGGTTTCAAGTCCATTGAGTACTACCGTCGAAGGAGGCACAAATAAACCACAGGATAAGGTTGAGTCAGCGAAACCTTCGTCTTTGTCACCCAAGAATGCTTAAAGTCCTCCTAGATAATATGTAGTGGATGGTTTGTCATAGCGTATCATGTTGTTTGGATCTAAAATTTAAATTTGTGTATTTCTATCTAAACTTTCAGCAACATTTGAGTTTGTCGTAGTGTATACTGTTGTTTGGGTCTGAAATTTAAATTTGTATATTTCTATCTAAACTTTCAGCAATATTTGAGTTTAATGAAATTTGTATCATGTGTTGTTATTTTTCATGTATAAGTATAATTCTATGGATGATCAGAATATCTTTGGTTCGGTAATATTTTATAGATGGATCGGCAATGGATGTACATCATGGATAAATGCTCTATGGAGTACATTAATGGCTTGCGTGGTTTTCTCGATCTGGCAAAGTCCAACAAGCCACTGTCTGATTTCATTTGTTGTCCATGTCGAATTTGCAAAAATAAGAAGGATTACTCATCTAGAAAGACTATTCACGCCCACATATATAGTTCGGGATTCATGCCTAACTATTTCGTTTGGACAAAGCACGGGGAAAGAGAAGTTGTGATGGAAGATGATGATGATGAAGAAGATGATAACTACATTCCTAATTGGACCCAAGTTGCTGCCTTTGTAGATGTTGCAGTGGGTGAGGCTGAAGAAGAGATGGTTGTAGAAGAAGGTCCTACCGATGATCTAGGTCAGGTGTTGCGAGATGCAAAGGAAGACTGCGACAATGTGAAGGAGTCAAAGAAGTTTGAGCGCATGTTAGATGATCATAAGAAATTGTTGTACCCAGATTGCAAATAGGGGCACAAAAAGTTGGTTACCACACTGGAAATGCTGCAATGGAAGGCAAAAAGTGGAGTTCTTGATAAGGTTTTTGATGAGTTAATGAAGTTCATAAAGAACATGCTTCCCGAGGGGAACGAATTGCCGTCTTCAACGTACGAAGTGAAAAAGGTTGTTTGCCCTCTGAATTTGGAGGTACAAAATATACATGCATGTTCTAATGACTGTATCCTCTGTCATGGTGAGGAATACGAGAAATTGGAGGTTTGTCCTGTGTGCGAAGCGCTGCGTTATAAGATCTGACGAGATGACCACGGTGATGTTGAGGGGCAGGCTAGCAAGAAGAAAGTTCATACGAAGATAATGTAGTATTTCCCTGTAGTACCACACTTGAAGCGTTTGTTCAGAAACAAGGCACATGCAAAGTTGATGTGTTGGTACAAAGAAGAATGTAATCAAGATGAAATGATCACACACCCTGCTGATGGGTCCCAATGGAGAACAGTTGACATAGAATTTCCTGAGAAAAGGATGTAAGAAACATATGATTTGGTTTAAGTATAGATGGATTCAATCCATTCGGTGAGTTCAGTAGTGGTCATAGCACTTGGCCTGTGACCTTATGTATGTTCAACCTTCCGCTCTAGATGTGCATGAAGCAGAAGTTCCTTATGATGCTGGTAATTATCCACAGCCAAAAACAACTTGGCAACAACATTGATGTTTAGCTAAGACCGTTGGTTGATGAACTATAATGTTATGGAAGGAAGAAGGTGTACATGTATGGGATGAGGACAAAAAGGAGAATTTTAATCTACGAGCATTGCTATTCATAACCATCAATGATTGGCCCGCGCTTGGTAATCTATCAGGACAGACAAACAAGGGATATCAAGCCTACACACACTATTTAGATGATACTTGCAGCATGTATTTGAAACATTATCGGAAGGTCGTGTATATAGGCCATCGTCGATTTCTTCCTGCTAAGCACCCGTTAAGAAAGATGTGGCGTCCCACCCCCCCAGGGCCGGGCCCGCTTACACCTGGCAGCTCTCTGGGATATCAAGAATTCCCTCACAGACCAACACAAATCTTTTCTGCGCACTTTGTCCTCACTCGTGCGCACCCGGGAAGAACTTCCTGGTCAGTCACCCATCCTGGAGTTCTTTGAGGATGAGCTTTCAGAAAAGAAGTTGCAACTTGTTGGTATGAATATTCTATCAATCCTATTAAGCCTTGGACCAGGATGTCACAAAAGAAAGGGAAGTATTTTGGATGGGAGGAAGAAAAACATACTAAGCCCATTCACCGTAATGGTAGACGTGTATTTTCTATGACAAAGGATGTGAGGGTAGTCTTTGGCAAGGGCTCTAGTAGCCAACTTATTCCAAACGACGAGGATAGACATGCACAATTGCTGCCTGTTGCACTAAGGGGTATTCTACCATAGAATGTGAGAATGACAATCGTGAAGCTATGTGCATTCCTCAATATGATTTCTCAAAAGGCAATCCATCCAAACAATCTACTAAAGCTGCAGAATGACGTGATGCAATGCCTTGTTAGCTTTGAGATGGTCTTTCCACCTTCCTTTTTTTAATATCATGACCACCTTCTAGTCCACCTTGTGAAGAGATTTTTGTTCTTGGTCTTGTATTTCTACACAATATGTTCCCTTTCGAGAGGTTTAAGACAGTTCTGAAGAAGTATGTTCATAATCGTGCCCATCCAAAAGGAAGCATCACAAAGGGATATGAAACAGAGGAGGATATTGAGTCTTGCATTGACTTTATTAACGACCTGAGTTCGATTTTAGTCCCTGTATCATGCCATGAGGGGAAACTCAAGGGAAAGAGCACACTAGAGAGGAAAGCTCGGACGAACATCGATGAGAGTACATGGTGTAAAGCAAACTTCACGGTCCTGCAACAATCATCCCTGGTGGCTCCATATATGAAGGAGCACAAGGCTATTGTACGGTCCTCAAACCAAGGGAAGACTGAGGCCTGGATTACACGTCATCACATTGACACTTTCGCCTTTTGGTTGCGGTGACGACTGATGGGTGGTGACATGATTGAAGAACAACTAGCATGGTTGGCTAGGGGTCCATCTATCTCATTATCAACATTCCAAGGATACAAGATAAATGGGTACACATTTTACATGAGAGCCCAAGACCAAAAGAGCACAAACCAAAATAGTGGTGTCTGTATAGATGTAATAGACAATAATGGAAAAAAAAGACAGATACTATGGTGTGATTGAGGATATATGGGATATGGACTATGGATCTTTGAAAATCCCTCTGTTTCGGTGCCAATGGGTGAAACTTACTAGTGGAGGCATAATGACAGATAACTATGAGATGACAATAGTGGACCTCAACAAGATTGGACACAGAGATGAACCATTCATCCTAGCCAATGATGTGACTCAAGTTTTCTATGTGAAGGACATGTCAAGCAAACCAATAAAGAAGGGTGCTAATAAGTCAGATGACCAGCCAAAGCACCACATAGTTCTTCCAGGGAAAAGAAAAGTCATTGGAGTTGAGGATAAGACTGACATTTCAGAATATTATGATCAGTTCGATGATCTTCCTCCATTTTCAGTCGATGTTGACCCAACTGTCGGGCATACACCCCAGGTCCATGAGTAGGCCTTGGACGGCCCACCAAGGGATGTACTCGGACAAGATAAGAACAAGGATGGGCGTATCCTACTCGGACTAGTCAAGTATGTTTATGGAAAACTACTCGGGCCATTACCGAATAGAACTCTGTAATAGTACTCGACTAGGACTCAGACTTGTAACCCTGCCCTCCCGTGTATATAAGGGCGGGCAGGGACCCCCCTCAAAGGTCGTACCTCAAGACCTCAACACACGAGGACAACTATAGTTCATCAAATACAAACAAACACACAGGACGTAGGGTATTACGCGATCTAGCGGCCCGAACTTGTCCAAATCGTGTTCCTTGCGTCACCATTGATTCCTTGATTCTCGATGACCCTTACCGCATACAAGACCACCTAGGGCACCCCCTAGGCGGGTTGCCGGTCTAAAACACCGACAGCTGGCACGCCAGGTAGGGGAACTCGTCGAGTTTCTCAGCGCGAACTCAATGGCAAAGGTCATCATCAGGCCAGTTTTCTTCATCGAAGCCGATGCCACCTTCGTTTTCGGATCCTGGCTTTGCGTCGCCAAAGACTTGGGTTCGTTCCGGCGCCAGATCGTTGACGTTCAGGAGAAGAAACCAGAAAATCTGATCGAAAAAAATAAGATTTCAAAGTCGACGAGCTCGAGTTCGACTACGCATCGGATTCGACTTCGCCTCGGACTACTCCAACCCTCTGCTCAGGGGTCTAGCGCACCCGACTCCAGAACTCAGGGTCGGGCGAGGCGGAGTTTCACCCCTCGGGGTTGGGCGAAGCGGAGCTACTCCCCCAAAGGGTCGAGCTTGGCTGACCCCAGGACTCAGGGTCGAACTCGCCTCGGACTAGTCAGTCCTAGCCAGTGCCCAAGTCGGTTTCGATTTCAAAGCGGTTCCCGCACGGACTCCGCAACGCAACGAAAGTCCGAGGCCTCGACGTTACTGAAATGCTTACCCCAATGGATTCACCTTTCTACGGCATCGTGCCTGGAAACGCGGCTATACCACTAGGACAAGTTCTCCTTCTAGTCACCTTCGGCACTAAAGAACATTACCGTACCGAGTACATCAGATTCGAAGTCGCAGACTTCGAGACATCTTACCGTGCTATACTCGGACGGCCAGCACTCGCCAAGTTCATGGCCATATCACATTATGTCTACCTGGTACTCAAAATGCCAGGCCTCAAGGGGGAGCTCACGCTACGAGGAGATCTACGGCGATCCTACGAATGCGACATTGAAGCCGTGGAAATTGCTGCGACTACTCAAACACCCAGTCCCATACAACAAGTCTTCACAGCTTCAAAGAAGCTCAATCCAACCGAACTAGAGATCCTGGAAAACAAGTCAGGGTCCACAAAGGTGAAACCCGCCAGCGAGCAAGACTTCAAATCAGTTGACCTCCAGACAGGTGATCCTTCCAAGACAGCCCTAATCGTAACAGGGCTAGATCCTAAATAGGAATTCGCGCTCGTCGGTTTCCTTCGGGCTAACCATGATATCTTCGCTTGGAAACCGGCTGACATGCCAGGTGTGCCCAAGGAACTGATTGAGCATTCTCTCAATGTCGATCCCAAAGCTACTCCAAAATGGCAACGACTACGCCGGTTCGCTCAGGACAGACGAGAAGCAATCAAAAAAGAGTTAGCCAAGCTACTCGCGGCAGGGTTCATCAAAGAAGTCTTTCATCCTTTCTGGCTGGCCAATCCTGTGCTTGTTCGTAAGAAAAACAACAAATGGAGAATGTGTGTCGACTACACCGACCTCAACAAACACTGCCCAAAAGACCCTTTCGGGCTTTCCAGGATCGATCAGGTGGTTGACTCCACCGCTGGGTGCGCTTTGCTATGCTTTCTCTACTGCTACTCCGGCTATCACCAGATAAGCCTCAAAGAAGAAGATCAGGCCAAAACAGCGTTCATCACGCCCTTCGGAGCTTTCTGCTATAAAACAATGTCCTTTGGACTAAAAAATGCAAGAGAAACTTATCAAAGGGCCATACAGATGTGCTTTGAAAGGCAACTTCACCGCAATGTCGAAGCTTATGTCGACGACGTCGTCGTCAAAACAAGAAACCGGGAGGAACTCATTGCTGACTTGGAGGAAACTTTCTCTAGTCTCCGCGCTTTCTGATGGAAACTCAATCCTACTAAGTGCGTCTTTGGAGTACCTTCCGGTAAGCTACTCGGGTTCATCATTAGCCATCACGGCATTGAGGCCAACCCGGAAAAAATATCTGCCATCACAAACATGCAGGCACCAGCCAGCATTAAGGATGTGCAGAAACTCACAGGCTGCATGGCCGCTCTCAGCCGGTTCATCTTGAGACTTGGAGAACGGGGACTACCCTTCTTCAAGCTTCTCAAACGCCAGGACAAGTTCAAATGGACGAAAGAGGCAAATGAGGCACTAACACAACTCAAAGACTTTTTGTCAAAGCCTCCTGTACTCACCGCTCCTTCTCCGAACGAAGACTTGCTCCTATACATCTTAGCTACTACTCATGTCGTCAGCACGGCAATAGTAGTCGAACGGTCTGAACCGGGCCACGCTTACAAGGTCCAACGACCTGTCTACTTCGTCAGCGAAGTACTCTCTGACTCCAAAACTCGGTATTCACCGATACAAAAGCTCTTATACGCTATTTTGCTCACTTCCCGGAAGCTGCGCCATTACCATCCTGTTAGCCAAAGAAGGCGCTCCATACTTATGCCTCGATCACAACCAAGGGACATTCGTCAAGAGGAAGGTTATTAACATTCTGCTAGATGATGATGTGTAATATGTTAGAACCATTATGTTGTGCTTTTTGGTTATCAACAAAGGAACAAATTCATGTAATAATGCATTGTAATGACATCTCATGTATCCTATAGTTTTATTAACAATACTATTTGAAAAAAATCTCACCCTATTAAATAAGAACTGATTTTGTATGGTTAAAATATTCAATATTTTGATTTTTTTAGCACCATTAAATATTAAACAATAAATTTATGTACAATTAAACAAGTACGTAAGTCATGGTAAACATGTTAATAACACTATAGGCACTATTCTTCTAAATTTTTGCATGGTCAAAATATCTATTTTTTCAAATTTTAAAGTTGACATAAGTATTATGACCATTATAACCTATTACTAAGTTAAAATTAATAATTTTACTATGTTTGATATTTAAATGCATCTAATATTTTTATAGTGTATATCTAATCAACATCAAGCTAACAAATTATTTTTGCAATTTTTATGAATGTTATTTGATTTAGTACGCAATAAATTAATACAATAGCAATCGTAAAATAAAGAAAAATAAAAAGATGTTTAGACAGGAAGAAAAAACAGTGGGCTACAAAACCCTTTAGTACCAGGTAATAACAACACCCGGTACTAAAGGGGGGCAGTTTCGCTTTGGCGCGCTCTTCCCCACTTAGTACCGGGTGGTGGCTAGGCCTAGAACTAAAGGGGTGGCCCTTAGTACCGGTGCTAGCCAGCACCCTGTACTAAAGGCCTTTAGTACCGGGTGCTGGCTAGAACTTGTACTAAATGGTGGGGGATAAAAATCCCACCGTCTTCCTCCCCCAACACGTAGCTAAATTTTGCGATCGCCGCCGCCGCCGGCCTAGATCCTCCGCGCCGCTGCCCCCGCACCATCATCGCGTGTCGTCGCTGACGCGCCCCTTCCCGACGACGTCGTGTCACCCCCGACCGGTGCCCCGATGCGCTCCACCACCGCGCCAGCCCCAACGGGCACCTCGGTGCATCCGTTTCCACCCACCGCACACCGACCCCACTACTCTCCACCGGCAACCCTCCCCCTCTTCCCCGTCGGCGTCCTCCCCGACCCACTCCGCACATGCCCGCCGCCAACCGGAGCCGCGCCCACGCGCTTCACTGTCATCGTGCCACCCCGACCGGTGCCACGCACCCTATGTGCTCAAGCCGCCGCACCGGCCCTCCGCCTCTCCCCAACGATGACGCCTGGCTACCTCCACAGCCACTTCACCATCGGCATTCCTCACCCGCCTCCTCCCCCGAAGACACGCCGCACCACCCCCAGCCCCTAGCCCCACCCACCGTGCCGCCTGCCCTCATCGTCATCCTCCCTCCCGACACCGACCGCCACCTAGGGCCACTCCGCCGCTAGCCCTCCTTGCGCACCCCCTCCGCCTTCCCGCCAGCCTCCTCTCTCCCACCGCCGCTGCCGCCCCCTCCCCCGCTATGGCAGAACTGCCCAAATTAAGATGGCTAAAGCACACCTAAGTCGCTTAACACGCGATCATGTACTTTAAATAAGTCAACTTTGTCGTCCGTTAGATTTCATCCGATAAACCACTTAACTCAGGATCAAGAAAGCAAGACTCACACGAAGGCGAGTGGTTACAGAGATTACAATAGTCCATCTCAATTAAACAAGTGCATCAAATTATTAGAACCTCAAGTTTGAAATTCAAGAAAAGTTTGCAGAGTTCTCAAATAATAGAAATAACTAAGCGAAAGCTAAACGTCGTTGCAGGATATCATGACGAAGCCGATCATGACATCGATGATCCCGATCCTCGCAGTCCGAGGAGGGATCCCACTCAACCGTCCAACCTGGAGGAAGTTGGGGAGGCCAAGTGCCACTTGTAGAGAGCTCAGGGGTATCAACATCACCTGAAAAGATGTGCCACAACAAGGCTAAGCGACTACGCTTAACAAGACTTAACCGACCAGTGGTACTACTCCAAAAATACCTAGACATGCAAGCTTTTTGGCTCTAGGGGTTTGTTTTTGCCAAAAGCAACTAGTGTAGGTCCTTACTTTCAACATTTTAGCCACAAGTTCTATTGTAGTTTACCATTCTAAGTTAGCAACTATACTAAACCAAGCATAGTTTCCAAGAAATTAATACAGGTAACAAAATTAGATCATCATCATCTTTCATTCTTACTCAGTGTAGCATAGTGATCAAGTAGTCCCAAACTATGAGAGGCAGACGAATTGATTCGAATTTCTTAACCATGCATGGCAAACCTAATCCCACGACATCCTCGCACCATGAGTGGTTGCTTCATTTGTCAGCCATCTCCATCAATTCCCAGACTTGTGTCGGGCCCACTTCCCTTGGTACAAGGCTCCATAGACCCGGCCTCTTCCGTTCTATGACCGCACTTGTCGCCACATGCGACCGCAAGGGAACTCCGTTCCAGAGACAGTGGAATGATCCGCTCACGTTCCGGTTCAATCAAGTACTAGGCTTCCCCATCCCATATTTGGTATGGGATTAGTACTTTCAACACTTGATCACGAACATTATCACATCTTGAGCTTAGTCCAATTTCATGTAGACAGACGGGGCAATTCACCGACCACCAAAATAGTTCACAGAGCCTAGCCCCATCCATCATCCTTATAGTTGTAACAAAAGGAAAGCAAATAACTCCTATAACTCGTGAGTGACAGTCAATCACTCGACTTTTACCGAGTCCTTTTAAGCATTGCAACTACTCGGCCCCTCATACTAGTGTTCATATCACAAGGGTACTAAGTTCATGCATCTACGGTTTCAATCAACTCCTAGAAACGTAAATGCACAATCAAAGCAGTCAATCATACTACATGTATTTAAAAATAGAAATTCATGCTCCAGGGCTTGCCTTCACACGGAGAGTTAGCGAACTAGTCCTCGGCTTGTTCCAGTACGGGCTCGGCTCTGACTTGATGCAGATCAGCTACGGCTCCTTCTTCTGGCACCAAGTGAAGCTCGTATGTTCCGTCAGCAAGGTTCAGCTCTACACAAAATGCAAATGCATCAAGTTTAATTTCCAAGCTTTCTCATATGATGTAAAACACGAATTAGCACTAAAGTATAAATTACACCATGAACACATTCACCTAAACAAGGTTGTACAACTTCTTTATCTGCATAAGGTAAGGTCTGTTATGGTGTAAAATTTGGGGTTGACTTGATGGTGATTGTGTACATATCTATACTTAACTTCATTAAACTTTAGATCGGAAAGTCATCCTATTTCTAAATGTTCTTTTGTACCTTTTCCGAAAAAGACTATTACCTTTACTTAAGGTTCTTTCTTCCATTTAATTTGGTTCATCTCCCAAATTTTATTTCAATCTCAAAACAGCCAGCTATGGAGTTGAAATTTTACCAGAAACTTAATCTTGCCATGATTAAGCTACTGCAAAAATTTGAGGCTTATTAGAGTTGTACAAAAATAATTAAAATTGTTTCATTATGATGAGGTAGTGTGTGCTTAACTATTTTTAAGACAGAAACCTTAACGAATTTGGGTATGAAATTTTAACAGTAGGTTTAAGTGGTGAAATACAGCCTTTGGTGAATTTTTAATAATTTTTAGTGAAGGGCATCTCTTTCCATACATTTACCCTAATTATCTTTCCCTAAAAAGGGAAGTGGTTTTCTTTCTGCTTCTAACTAGGTTCTGCATTTTTCCTACAAACTACACTTAACCACTGACCTATTCCAATTTTTTTCACATTTTTATCATCTCTGGTTTAATTGTTATGCAAAAAGACAAAAGCAACCTCAAATTTCTATAGTAAAACTAAAACAGAGATTTAAACATCTGAGCTAGGCTCCACATCATTTTTTTAAGCTTTCATTCTCTGAAACAAACACTTGAGAGTTGGATTTACCATTTTAGCATTTGTGTGCAATTTATTATGATTTAAATGGCTTAAACAAGGATTAAAACACATAACATTAATCCTAGCTGAAACATGTGCCAAAAGTATTTTTATTAGAAACTGCTCTTTATACTGAGTCTAGCAAAATTAGTTTGACATTTTTATGAATTTTCTACGAGTTTTGGTGATTTTCCAAAGTTAAACACATTTTCTGCCGATTATAAAATAAAAACCGAGGTAAACTTGTGATCTAGCCCCTGGGTCTAAGGGTTAATCACGCAGAGGTCCCTGACTTTAGCGCTAAGGCCCCTGGAAGATGCGAAAAGAGACAAGTGTGTCATTGGCGGCACTCACAGTTGCGGTCCGGCCAAATTCCAGCGATACGCCGGCCAATCCAGGGCAAGAAGTTGCGAGAAAGGCGTGGGAGCTCATCGGGAGTCGATTGGCGGCGGTTGGCGCGCGGAGGAGGCTTGGTGGAGCCGGAACGGCGCAAGGGCGGGGAGCTTCGGGTGGCTGCGAAGTCCAGCGGCGTGCCAACGTCGTCGGCGTTGAGGAACCCCAACAAGCGGCTCGCAAAGCTTCGCGTGGACACGGCGAAGTTAGCGGCGGTGGTGGCGAGGAGCAGGGAGCTATGGAGGTCGGGGCTCCATGGAGAGGTGGCTCGGTAGCGGGCATGAAACAGAGTAGGGGAGCGCGACGAGGTTGGGCAAGTGGGGAAGGGGCATAGGCGGCTCCGGGCCTCCATTTATAGAGTCGAGGTGGAGCGGCGAGCGAGGCGAGGCCGGGACCGGCAGCAGGGGACCGGAGGGAGCCGGGGCGCTGCTGCGGCCATTAATGGCGGCGGCCATTGGCGGACAGGGGGGGTTGACTGGCGGGGTGCGGCAGGCGAGGTGACAGGCTCGGGCGAAACGAGCGTGCGCGCAAGGAATAGCTTTGCCGGGGCATCGGGTTGGTGAGGCGGGCTCTCGAGGCGTCGCGGCCAGGGTGGCGGTTGGCAGAGGTTGTGGTGTCGAGAAGGCATCCGCGGGGGTGCGCGCGCTTAGGGCGGGGCATGCCCTCGGGCGGATCGGGGTGGCGCAGGCACAACAGGGCGACCACGCGCTCACTAGCCGCTAGGTGCATGAGGCGTCTGCTTGCCGCGGTTGGAGACCAGGCGGAGGTGCTGCACTGGTGAGCAGCATCCATGCGGCGGGCAGCGAGCGGAGCGCGGCGCGTGGGTGCTCTGGCGCACTTTGGCCGAGGGATCCTTGGGATCGCTTCGCCGGGCCGATCTTTAAGCACCAAGATCTCCCAGTTCTTGAACTGTGCAACATTTACTCCCTTTTCAAAAGTTGTAGTCCTTAGATCCAAGTTCAACTTTCGTAATTGAACCGAGTTCAAAGTTTGGAGGAACGCCGGATTTTCAGACTTAGGCAAAAACGGCAGTTTGGCCGATTTCAGGGTTTTTGGCTGACTTGAGCCCCAATTTTGAAAAGCTTCTGATGCGAATTTGACCAGAGTTCAATTGAGAAAGTTGTTGTGTAAACTTAGTTCTCAAACTCTTGTAAAGGTTTTTGCTAGTGTTCTGTTCAAGTTTTATGAGATAAGTTTAAGCCAAGATGTATGGTTGAACTGCTTCCAGACTTTTGAGGCTGGGTGGACCGAACTCGCTGACTTTGACCTAGGTTTTGGAAGCCTTCTGTGCGGATTTCGACCTTACTCCTTTAGTCAAAGTAGTTAAGGGCTTGACACTCTAAAATGTTTGTATAAAGCTCATTTTGAGTTTATTTTGGAAAATTCTAGATAAAGAGCTCCAAAGTTGGGGCTTTATCTGTTTTTCTTAAATTGACACAGTTTTGAACTTCGAGTTTTTGAAGGTCTTCTGCTCAGATTCAAGCAAAACACCAAAAATAGAAGTTGTTAGTAAAGTTGAGTTATACAACTCTTATTTGGACAGATTTTTAAGTTCTTAAGCAAAAATTTGAGTTATAGTTTAAACAGTGGTTTATCTTGTGAGGGCAAAAGTGTCTTTTTACTTGTCTTTACAACTGCCAATTGTTCTTCTTTATGCTCAAATGACTTTACTTAAGATTAAACATAGTTTAATTGGGTTAGGTTGTTACACCCGCACACGTACCGCATGGCCGGTCGCGAGATTCGTGTCTTATTTGCTGACATAAGCCCGCGGCTGGCTGACGTCATGTTTTTTGTTTTTTTATTTTTTTATTTCTGCAATATATTAAAATAGCTAGAAATTGTAGAAAAATTCTTGAATTAGCTAGCAATTATAGAAAATTTCTTGAACTAGCTAGAAAATATGGAAAAAATCTTGGAAAAAAATATTAATTGTAAATTGTACAAGATTGATTATGTCATGTTTATTGTATCCTGTTAATTGTTAGAAATGTCTAAAAAATTGAAAATTACTTTGATACTTCTAGAAATTTCCAAGAAATTTGATCACGGTGAACGACTACGTTTTGTTGTAAATATTTTTATTGTCATTTATATTAGAAATTCATCAAATAGTATAATAAATTATAGAAATGTGGATAAATATTAGAAATGTAACAAATTGTATAAGTGTTTCATTCTTTTTGTAGTAATTTATTGTTACAAAATGTATAACTATCAGTCATTCATTTTTTAGTCATTTTGAATGGTTGTGAATGATGCGTAATTTATTGTAAATAAATTTTTAGTCATTTATTGTAACAAATTGTACTAAGTGTTTGATTCTTTTTTAGTCATTCCTTTTATTGTTGATACCTACTATTTCTTAGAATAATACTTTTTATATTATATTAGTTACAATGGCATGATCAGAGGACGAGCAGGCTCGATTGAACGAGGAATACCTAATGGACTTGATTGCTCAAGGTCGCACGAACGATCAACCAAATGAAGAGGTTGATCACAGCCAGGCTGACATCTACCTCAACATGTATGGTGATGGCAATGAGGAGGAACCAATTGCCGAGGGAGGCAATGATGAGAAACAAGGTGAGGTATAGCAATTAGTATATGTAAACATGATTTGAAATTTATATTTATCAAGATTATTGAGAATTGGGAATTAATAGTTCTTTCATTTTTAGCCATCTGGATCGAGCTGGCCTAAATGGAAAAGAGGCCCGAAGAAGAAGCTATAGGGACGTATCATCATCATGGAAATTACTGAAGAGGGTGAACCAACTGCTCTAGACAATGCTAAGACCAAATTAGTGAATCAAATTGGATTTCTTGTTAGGGATAACATCTCAATAAGCTTTTAAAATTGGAACAACCCTAAAATCGATGAGAGCATGGACCCTATACCCGAGGTCCCCACAAGCGTGGTCCCTGATGGAGAGAAGGAAATGTTGTAACATCCCATATTTTTATGAGATGTTTGGATTTGCAAAAATGTAGATTTGAAAGTTTTTTGTGTTGCAGAGTGGAGTTGCCAAACTATAAGAGTGTCTTCAGTGAATCTCTCCCATAACTCTTAGAATTAACTTATAAACTAAATTGAATTGCTAAGGTGAAATATGTGCTAGTGTGAATATTTGGAGTTCATTTGGAATTTTATTTGGACTTGTTGTGTGGGATTTGTATTTGAATTGGGATTCAAATACAAATCAAATTAGAAATGCTAAATAAACTTAACCTAGGCCCAAACCAACCCAAATAACCCCAGCAACCCACCTAACTAACAACCCAAACTAAGGCTAGAGCAAAAATTGGAACTTCCGATTTTCCAAAACTGAAACCTACGGTTTTCTGCCCAGACCGTCTCTGCACTATAGCCACTAACCGGTGGGGCCCACATGTTAGCCACCCGCACCACTGTACATCTTCCTCCCCACGGCAATCACGCGCACGGCACGAGCGTGACAGCGACGTGCGCGCCGCGCACGACGCCGGCCACGCCCGCCCCACCTTTTGCTCTCGCGCCAGTGGATGGCTGCCCAGCTGCAATCCCCAGCCATCCAAGGCACCTAGAACCATAGCTGCCTCCTATTAGAGCCCCGAACCAGCCCCTTCCGATCCATATACGAAATTGGGAATTTCCCCTTCACCGCCGCCGGTTGGAGAAGAGAAGGAGGAAGGATAGGGCACATGAGACGGGAAGAAGACACCGGAGGAGGAGACCGTTGCTGCCCTATTGGAGAACCACCAAGCCCGTGCCGCCATTGCCGCTTCACCTTGCCACACACCGCCTTCTCCTCACCAACAAGCCCACCAGGTGAGCACCACGACTTCCGCTCACCTGTGCGAACCTCCATCGCAGCTGAGATCTGAATCGCACGCTCGCGCGCGCAATGCCTGTCATGGCCGAACCCGTGGCAAAACCGAAACTTCCGGTTCTGATCTGTCAACCTGCAGTAGCCCCAGAAACTTGAGAGAAACCCAACCAAGCAAAGCCCAAACCCAAGAGCAGTGAAACCTAACTTCCCAGGACCATCCAAAGCCCTTCCTAGGAGATCTCCCCAAGGAGTGACATCTACCCATGGAAAACCAGAACTACCAGTTCCCAAACTAGAACATCCAGTTCTCCAAAATTGGAACATCCAGTTTTCCTAAATCAGAACTTCCTGTTTCAAAACTCGAACATCTAGTTTTCCTAAACCAGAACTTCCTTTTTTAAATCGGAACTTCCGGTTCAAAAGTCAGAGCTTCAAGTTTTTATCCCAGAAACCAGAAACACCCCACGACAGCTTAGCCACCAGCCTAAAAACCTTCCAAAGCTACCTGTGAACCTTAGTGGCAGCTTGCAACTAGATTGCAGCTGGCCTACGGCCATTTAACTGCTAACTTCTTTGTTTCTTAGTTTCGCCTACCAAATCAAAGAACCGGAAAATATTTTTAACTTCAAAAAAGTCATAACTAAGTCATTGTAATTCCAAAAATTATGAAACCAATTTTATAATTTTCCTAAGATCATGCAGCACACGTTAGACTAGGCTTTATTCTTGTTTGATTCTTCTTTGGATCTCTTTTGGAGTTACTTTGCAACTAGACTCCCGATAATTATGGTAATTGCATAATTAGGAGCTGTCGAAGACTCGGAGCTGAACCCGGAGCCGAAGCTATCTGAGCACTAGTACGAGGAGGAAGACTACTCAGGTTCACGCCTATTTGATTTGACTACCTATTAGGCATTGCTAAATTAGTATGCTAGCGCTTTATTCTTCGCATGATGATGATGATGAACCATGCATAGCCTTCTTTATGCCTCATATCCTTGTTGACCTACTACTATGCTACTTATATGCGATGTGCGATGCTTGCATGTGTATCGGATATTGTGATTAGGATTCTTGGCGTATGTGGGGAGTAAAACCAGCAGAAGAAGGTGTTTTTGGGATACTTGATGGGGGCGAGCTTTACACAACCCAATCTTCGGATTGGGGGCTTGGGGTCCATTCTCAGACATTGCTTGTTTGGTACTTGTTGCGAGTACACAGTTGAGGAGCATAGGAGTTGGGGGTGATACCTGTTATGGGTGCCATTGTGGACCATGTTGTGGAGATGCTTTGGGAGTTAGGAGCTCGCCCCGGTCTAAAACCGAGTGGGTCGCCATCCTTTACAGAAATATGTTAAAAGTGCATGCCACTCGCCGAATTATGGGTCTAGGCCCGGGTCGAGACTAGCAAGTGCAGTATCATACCTGCCGTAGGATAGAGTATCGATGTAGGGGGGAGTGTTGCTGACCTTTTGCCCCCTGATTTGCTTTTGTCCCCAATTGGCCCGGTGGGAGTACTTCACAGTTCTAGGGTGGTCCTCTGTGGGGGATCGCATCTGAGCCTGAATGCAGGATGGTATCATAACTCCTAGGTTCTTCGCTCAGTAGGGTGATGTTCAGTCAGCTGATCCCCGGTTGTCTCACTCCGAGATGGTTCTAGGTGTACATACTCTACAGAGTTAAAACTATATGTATAGTTGCGTCCTCGGTCATGGACAACCCTATGTCGTGATGACTCTCCAAAGTTAAAACTATATGTATAACTACTTGTGTGTGGTGAGCCGCAAATGCAGTCGGGAAGAGGGGAAGTTGCTCCCTTTCCCTTTAGGATCCGGCTGTAGTTGTTGAGAGGCGAAGAGAGGGAGTCTTCACCTCAACCCTAGTATGGAGATAGGATGTTGGTGGTAGGGACCCTGTCAAGGCAGGTGTTCCCGATGTGCTGAGAGATTGGGATGATGTATATGGAGTTTTATTTTTTATGCTTGCTGTTGCATAGGAAACATGAGCCTATTCCTTGACTATATGTTTTTGACCATTAGCATTAGGCCACTTAAAGCTTGCATACGGATGGTGACATGAACCTATCCCAATCCTTGGGGACAGCTCATGAGTTTGCAGGTTATGAGTCCGACTTTGACAACAACCATGACGGTTGGTACGACTGAGGGTTGCAGTGCTACACTCAAGAATGCATGTGGAAATGATCATGAAGATGGAGATGCATCCCGAAGCTAGCTACCGTTGCGTTGGTTTTATTCATGTTGTTTAGCCCAAGGGGCATGTATTAGATTGTACTCTCACATTCTGAGATGTAATCAAATTAAATTGTACTATTATCGTGGTATGGATGTGATATTTATGCTGAAATGAGTTTTGTATGTGATAGCTACTGATCCAGGGACTATCATGAGGATATAGGGAGTCAAATTTCTCCTTACAAAAATCCGATTTGTTTCAAATGTTATGGGAGCAGATAAAAGAAAACTTCAGGTTCGAAGGTGTAGACGTAGAAAAAGTGAATGATTGGGTCTTTTAGAAGGGTGCAATTCCTTTTCAGACATACAAGAAGAACCTAAACAAAGACTACATAAACAAGGGCCTTACACCAGATTTCATGGAGGACCCAAAGTTAAGGGATCACTTTGATTCATTTGTGCAATTCAAGCAGTCGCAAAAGAGCACTAAGGCAACTAAAACCAACACCAACAATTCTCATCAGAAGAAATACTTTCATCGTCTTGGGTCGGGAGGTTACAAGAAGGGGACCATCAAATGCAGAGGATGGAAGATGACATAATTGCTAAGGGAATACTACCGGTGACTCTCAAATGGCTGGAGTGAGCAAAGCATTGCTATTATACTCACGGCAGCACACTCAATCCCAAAGATGGGTCATTTGTGTTCGGCCAAAAATTAAGAGAAGCGGCTATGAGGCTTGCTGAGTTAATAAAGGCTATGACCGAAGGATCTTTCATGCCTAAGCAAGAGAAGGATGAGCTGACTATGGCACTAGGTAATCCAGAACACCCTAGACGTTGCTGAGGAAAAGGAGTAATTCCATGGAAGTTTACCTTTTGAGAGCACATTGATTCCTATAGAAGCCGCTAAAGAAGTAAGGCCGAACATGCACGACAGCTGTGAGAGTTGCAAGAACACGTAGCTTTGACAGAGCCAAGAATGGAGGAAGCAATTGACTGGTGTGTGGCTCTAGCTCTTACCAAACAAGCCAGCGAACAATCATATGCATCATCAGGGGCTAATGTCGATGTAAGCCCTTCTCAGCGTCGAAGCAGCATCGCTTCCACAGAAGCCCCAGCTGGAGGATCTTCTGACATATTTGAGGACAACCAATGCCACCCCGTAGACAACATCATTGGGAGAGCCCCTTTTGAGCTTGTTACTCCCGTGAAAAACAAGCTCATCATGGTGGCTTATGGTGTAGCTAAACAACCGACACAAGACCAAATAATTCATGGCGTGGAGATTCCAGCTCTTGGTTACACTAAAGTTGGGATGGACCAAGTGGTCGATGGTTGGGATGACCTGGAACTGGAGATCCCTGGAGGTGACGGGGAAAGAATCTAGGAGAAGCCATCCACGGTTGGATTCTATAGCCCAAGCACTACATAAGGATTACACAGCCAAATCCCCCAACCTTGGGATCATCTCCTCAAGGCTTAAGGGCAAGATCACCTACACCATCTACTAGGGCACCCTCTCCACTACCAGACAGGGATCCTAGCATGAGTTCACTAGCTGACAACGATCCTAGCATGAGTCCATGCTCTCCACCAATTGATAGGGATCTTAGCATGAGTCCACCTCCCCCTGTTATGAGCAAGGCTACACGCCGAAAGACGCCTTCAGTTCTGCCTACTGCGGCTACAAAGAAGAAGCAAAAGATGTCGAAGGAGAAGCAACCAGAGCCCAAAAAAGCTTACAAGATGACTGATGTGGAAATCAACATGGTAGTGGATGCTAAGTTTAAAGCTCACTTCGCACCAAAACCTCCCGTAAAGAAAGATCTACCACTTGAGAAGGTTTACTTTTAGGCTTTCATTAGAAGCATGGAGAAAAATCCAGAGAAACCACTGCTATTTGACTATGACTGCTCAATAACAAATGCTTTTTAGAAGAAGAAAAGTGGGTCAAATATTCCACAGCTCGGAACCTAATCCAAGCAATCGGTTGCCTCGCTCCAGGTGCTTTTGGAGTTTGATAAGAACCTGCTTCTATTTGCCAAAGATACAAATCTCACCCCGGCTTAAGTTCGAGGGGAGGATCACGTCCCAAAGCACCCTGGGGTTGCTAAATGGAAATTTGAGTTAGGGAAACTGTTTGTGTGGCCGCAGTTGGTGGACCGTCTTCCAACGAAGATATACAAATTGCCCCAATGGTACATGGAGGATTCAGCCAATGGTTTACTCATGCTCAAGGTTTGGATTGGTGATCAACTATTTTCGTGTGGAAGACATTATAAATGTCCCTCTGGAGGAACTCTACTTCCTTTACAATCAAGACACAATTGACAAGTCACTCATCAGTTCCTGGGTTCAGTAAGTCTTTAATTTGCTCTCACCTCAAAATCCCCACTCTAGTCATTGTGCGATGTCTTAACTTCTATTGAATTTTGTATCATGCAGGATGGAGATTCAAACTTGTCGGAGGAAAGGATACTATGACATCGGCTTCATGGACCCGGATATAATAAATGAGTCAACTGTAAGAGATAGACCAAATTGGACTTTGAAGAACATATATAAGTTCCTAGACAACCAACATTACAAGAAGTACATACTTCTACCGTACAACTTCGAGTGAGCGTGTTTCCCATCTCTTTTCTTTTTCGAACTAACAATTAAATATAAGACTAACTAGCTTTGGCTATGCATATATGTACAAATTTCACTAGATACTCCTTGTTATCATGGTTGATCAAAGCATGGTCTATATCATGGACTCTTTGAGAAAATCAATAGATCAATAGAAAAAACTCATAGACATTCTTAACAAAGCATGGGCTCGCTTCCGTCGACATCACGCAGGTGAATTCAAGGAGGAACTTGATTTCAAGCCTGAATTCCCGATATGTGTTGAATTTCCACATCTCATCACACTTTCTTGAACACAAGAAATATTTCATAACTTGTTTTGCCATATATATATGTAGTGTTTGAGATAGAATCCGGGGAATAATTTATGCAGATACTACGTATGTGAGTTCGTCCATAGCTTTGTAGGTCCCAAGCGTATAACCGATCACGAATTCAGAGTACGTATACAAATTTCTTAACAATAAATTCGTTCTAATTGTGCAGACCTATTGATTTACTATATAATAACCTTTGCTAATGACACAGATAAGAGACATGGAAGAAGCACTCCTTGAGACGGAAAAAATCAGGGCAATTCAAAAACAACTAAGTGGATTTCTTGTGGATGAGGTAGTAAATCCAACGGGGGAGTTCCATAATGATGAATCAAATCTGCATCACCGTCAGGACTCGGGTTAAGAATAGTTGATCCAAATGTTGAACTTCAAGTGTTGATGCAATGTAATATTATTCATAAATGTGTATGCAGAAGATGTCTATATATATATAATATTATCTCAAATGTAATATTATAGATCAAATACAACTTTATATATATTAGCGTATTAGAACTAGTAAACAAATACGAAATACTAATATGAAATAAAGAAATAGAAAAGAAAATGAGAAAAGAAATAGAAAAGAAAAAGACCTCTAGTACCGGTTGGTATAAACAACCGGTACTAAAGGCGCCCCCCACTATACTGAAGTAACAATACCGGTTGCACAACCGGTACTGAAGGAGGGTTAGGACCCGGTACTGTATGAGCTTTCCCCAGCAGTGTCGGCACCTCGAGTATCATTTCCTTGAGTTAAATTCCGCATCAATTATTCCCTATCACATGTATCCAAATAATTCCACATTAAGTTGAATAATAACCACATCATATGAACAATGTTGAAAGCCATATACAAACCCAACAATTAGGAAACCTCAAAAATCTCGATTTTTCCAACCGAGACTAATAATTAATTCAGGATTAAAGGTCCCGACTTTTAGTCTATCTGGGACTAAAGGTACCTCTTTATGTTATATGTCATGTCGTGTCTTGCCTTATTAGTTTTGGGAGATGCTTAATGTTTGGTTGTTTGCTGCAAAATCACGTATAGAACTCGAGCCTAGATCAATAGGTTCCATCAAAAAAACATCTAACCAAACCGACTAAGTTATAGTTAGTTCGAATATGAGAGACAGGCAGAGAAAGAGAGAATGGAGCATATATTCATATTTGTATGGATACTTTGCGGCTAGTGGTGCAGGCAGGTTATACCCAATAAAATCAAATCTAACGAAAGTGTTAGTGGTCATACCACCCATCTAAGTGGTAATTAATCTCTTCGGTCAGAGCACTGCTAGGCTAAAGCAAGAGCACATGCATACAGAGTATATTCGACCGCCAAATTTTCCACTTAATTTCCCTCCATGTTTACTTTGCATTCTTCATTCCGATCGACCACCGACCGATTGGGGAGGCTGCGTCTCCTGATACTGGCAGATTGGCCTGAGTTCCGGTGCATGATTAGTTAGTAGATGGAATGTCGTATATATGTCTCCTGTACGTTTCATGACATTATAACATGCATTTCCTTTTCCTTTATGTAGATTACTAGTTGCAAGCCCTCTATCTTCAAAAGAATGTTCTTTTAATTTTTTTCTAAGTCAAATATCGTAAGTTTAACTAAATTTAATAAAGAAGGGCATCAACATTTATAACACCAAATAGGTGCACTATAAAAGTATATTTCATGATAAATTTAATTATAATTTTTTGATATTATAAGTATTGGCACTTTTTATATAAAGTTGATGAACTTAAAAATGGTTTTACATAAGATAAATCTGAAACATCCATCTTTCTTGGGAGAGGGAGTACTCATTGCTATTATTAGTCACGGTTGCTCGCATTTTTTCTGGATTTATTTTAGAATTTAACCAGCGCTATTCTTTCAGTGATAGGCGATGTGCTCGTCGACAGCGAGGTGCTAGTGATAACTTCATCAATCTTGAGAATTTACTAGCTTAGTCTTTTGAAGGTGCTCATAGGGATAGAGTTGCGTGTGTTCGTAGGGGTGAGGTGCGTGCGTGCATGTATGCTGTGTGATTAAAAAAACATCATGGACCCAGCTCTTACTTTAGAAACTGATGGACTTAAGTACCGCGTTATTCTTTTTTAAAATTTTGCAAATACAGAAAATAAAAAATAAGCTCTGCCACTGTGGACTTGAGACACGTGCTCCATTATCCTACCGCACTACGTGTTGACTGCACCCCAAGGTGACCAAGATTCGAGGACAAAAGACATCTTTGCCACTCCCCCGCTCGATCTTTAATTACCTTGGGGCCGAACCATAATCTATGCTAGCAGCACTATTTCATAGTTAGAATCGTACATGAGAGAGTATGAATCTTAGCTGACATACTTAAATAGATTGCAGACTAGATCTTCGAATTGAAAGTTAAATTATAGACATAGTGGAGTATAATTTCCAACCAACGTTTTTTTTGTCTCGGATATCTTTGGACCCAGGACTAAAGGATCTTTGATCCTAGGTAAAAAAGAATCACGACGGCTATCGACGGGGGAGCTTTAGTCCCGGTTTTGGAAAGACCAACCGGGACTAAAGCTCCCCTTTAGTCCCGGTCGTAACGGCTAGTAGGACGAGAGGGCGTTTTATCCAGGTTGGAAACACCAACCGGACTAAAGCCCCCCTTTAGTCCAGGTTGATTGTGGCGGATCCACTTCGGATCTACTGGGTTAAACATGATTTAGCCGCATGATACGCGACGCTCATGCCTAAACCGAGTAAACACGAAGTGCCGTCGGATTTCATCCGATTTAACCACTTTAACAGGACCGAATAGCAAACCCACACGAAGGTGAGCGGTTCCAGAGAATACAGCAAGTCCACTAAGTTAAGCAAATTAACCATCTAGTTTGGTTATAAAACGTCATCAGAGTTTACAAGGTTTGAAAGAAAACCACAGAAGATAAAACCACAAGCGGAAGCTACTTCGTCGGGGTCGGACATCCCTGGTGAGGCCAACCGGGACGTCAATGATCCCTTCCTCGCCGTCTGAGGAGGGATCCCACTCGACCGTCCAACCCGGAGGGAGTTGGGGTGGCCAAGTGCCAGCAGAAAGGAGCTCAAAAGCAGCAACTTCACCTGAAAAAGAAGAGCCACAACAAGACTTAACCGATAGGGAGTGCGCTAAACTACCTCTTCTAGACATACAAGGCTTTTTGGCTGAGGGGTTTTGTTTGCCAAAAGCGCTAGATGTATCCCTACTTGCAAGTTTTAGCTCCGGTTCTAAGTTCATTATCCGTTCTAAGTTTGCAACCTATTCTAAGCAAACATAGAACAAACCAAAAGGTATATATCTCATCAACAAAATCATGTCATCATCAGATTCCTTATTTACTCAGGGTGACATAGCGATCAAGCAGTCTCAAACTGTGAGCGAACCTAATCTCACGACATCCGCGCACCATCAGGGCTGCTTCCTGTGTCGGCCGTCCCCATCACTTCCCAGGCGCGTGTCAGGTCCAAACTTCCCTTGGCATGCAATGCTCCACAATCCCGGCCTCTGCCGTACTGTGACCGCACTTGCACCCACATGATGCACCATGGGAACCTCATTCCAGGGACAGCAGGGGTATAAGCCACGCCCTAGTTCAATCAGGTACTAGGCTTCCCCATCCCATACTAGGTATGAGATTAGTACTTTCAAACACTTGATCACGAACACCACCACTGTCGGGCCTTAGCAAGTTGCATAGACAGACGGGGCGATCATCCGACCACCAAAGAGTTACCTCAAACCCTGCCCCGTCCATTGTCCTTATAGTTGTAACAGAAGGGTAGACATCCAACTCCTACACTCGCGAGTGACAGGGAATCACTCAGCTTTTACCATTTTCCTATTTAAGCAAAGCATCTACTCGGTCCAACAGCTAGTGTTCAGATCAAGGGAGCTAAGTTATGCATCTAGGGTTCCAAACAACTCTTATACGTAAATGCACAAGCATGTAAAAAAAAAGCATGCGCAAGTCTGGTAAAACATAGGGGATTCATGCATCCGGGGCTTGCCTTCGAGCAAGGAGGAAGGGAACTGCTCGACTTCTGGGGTAGCTTCGGCTTCTGGGGGCAGGAGCTCAGCTACACCGTCATCTTCTGGCGTCGGGTGCAGCTCGTAGTAGCCGTCGGCGAGACGCAGTTCTACACGAATGCAATGCATTAGTTAGCATAGACGGTTATTTCAACAGCAACACTTGCAAGTCTGAGCCCAGAAACTTGTGACAAATTACAGGAGGGTGGGGAGGTTCAATGGAGTTGATGGAGATCAAGAGGTAAGGGTCGGAGGGAAGGAACTTATGATCTGACCCTTAATCTAGAGGGTTTGATGTACTAGGGGTCCTCAGACTCAACGCTGAAAGGTCCCCAAGTTTTACACATACACCCTCGGTTCAAGAAAAAAGATACAGCCGAGCCCTCGGGCGAGGCGGAGAAGGGTCGGCGGAACGGACAGGGTCGGGCGAGACGGAACCGGGGTCGGGCGGATAAGAGGGGTCGGGCGAAGCGAACAAGGGTCGGGCGGATAAGAGGGGTCGGGCGAAGCGAACAAGGGTCGGCAGCCTACCTTCGTCTTACAGAGGAGGCTTGGGCGGAAGAACTAAGGGCTTGGGACGGTGGCGAGAATGTCTGGCGGCGGCGGTGCTTCTTGTGGATCACAAGCAAGCTCTTGGGCAGCACTGAAAGCAGTAGCTGGCGGATCGGGGAAAGCGGTGGTGCTTGAGTAGATAGGAGAGTTCCTCAGACTTAGGTGGTGGCGCTGTGAGCTCGAACAGGGAGCAAGAGAGATGGCAGCTAGGGCAAGGGAAACTCCGGCGGGATTTCTGCATTCCCTTTTATAGCGGCGCGGAAGTGAGAAGGGGGAGCGGCGCGAAGGCCGGGGAAGAAGCGATGGAGTGCTCTGCCCGGGCAGCGATTGAGCAACAAGGGCGGTGGAGCAGGACTTCGGGGATGACGCCGGCGGTCATTGGGCACTGACGTCAGGGCGGCGCAGGCGCGGGTTTGCCGGTGGTTGAGATTTGGTGGAGGCGGGCGTCGTCGTGCGGTGGATCTGATGGAAGTGACCGGGAAAATGGCGCTAGGATCGAGGGCGCACAGGTGAGAAGACAGGCGGCTGCGGGCGCGCGGGCGAGCGCGGAGCAACAGATTGTCGGGGCGGCTTCTGACAGGGCGGGAAAAGGAGCTGTCGCTGCCGCGGTCTGGGTTGGCGGAGGAGGAATCATCGTGTAGCGAAGACCGGGACGGCGAGACTGTGGCGAGGTGATGGAAAAGACGGGCGGCATCGGGCTCTGCGGCCGGGATCTGGCGATGTGATGATGGGCGCGAGCGGCGAGGTGTTGCAGAAAGGGTAGCAGGGGAGCTTCCGCCGCGATTGGGGAAGGGGGCGTGAGAATCCATCCGGTCACGGGCCGAAGACGAGGCGGAGCGGCGGACGTCGGAGGAGTTGAGCCACGCGGCAGGGGAAAACTGAAGTGGGCATGCAACTCGAGTGCGCCGGTTGCGGGAGATCTGGGGGAAAAGATCTCGTGGGCCCACCGGTCAGTCTCGGTGGTCCACTGCTCGAACTGGAGGGCGATGCTGCGGAATGGCTTAGGAAGATCCGATGGTGGGTTGGGGGTCGGCGGGGTCGGAACTGGGGGAGACCACGGCGAGGGGTCGGATCACAGGGGTCGGAAGATCTGGAGGTTGAACACTTAGGCTTGGAAAAACTAAGACAGGTGATCAGGGGCTCGGATTAAGATTGATACGAAGGATTTTTGTCCGAGGCCGTTACATTGATAAGTCCTACCAGGACTAAAAGGGGGCCTTTAGTCTCGGCTAGCTTTTCCAACCAGGACAAAACGCTCCTTTCCACGCAACCCCCCCTCTCTCTATCTTATCTCCTCCTCCTCTCCCTTCCTCCCTTATCATCGGGCAGGCAGCGTTCTCCTCCTCCTCTCCCTTTCTTCCAAGCGCTTCCTCTCTCCCTCCACAGGCGCCTCCTCTCCTCCCTCTCCTCCTGTCCTCCTCTCTCCTCCTCTCTCCTCTCGGCGCGTGAGTAGGCGAGCGGCAGCCGGCGTGGCACGGGTGGGAGTAGGCGGGCGAGCGCGGGTGGGCAGCGAGCACGCGGTGGGCAAGCGGCGGTGGGCTTGCGTGGGTGAGCGGCGGTCGGCGCGGGCGGGCGAGCCGGCTCGAGCGGCGCGCGGCCTCTTTTTTTTATTTTTTTGGAACTTTTTAGTTCCGGTTGGTTTTACTAATCAGGACTAAGGGGGTCTTTAATCCCAGGTGACTTTTATCCCAAATAATTAGTCTCGGTTGGTTTTTGGGGATATATATCCCTTACCAACCGGGACTAAAGGTGAGTTTTCCACCAGTGAGACCCGAGGAAATAGTTTAAGGACCCTGATACATTTCACTCTTATTAGAAAAGGAGATCGTGGTGATATAGAGGACACAACTTTTTATGACCAAATACCTTTTGCATATAGAAAATAGAAAATTTGAAGATAGTGTTGTTAGATTCTCCTAGAAAAGGAAGAATATATAATGGAACGCACACCACCTGCACCTTAATAAGTAGGCATTAGGTACCAAAGTAAACTTGTATACCTATTGGTTTCTGGTGTAGCACAAAATTAAAGGAGCTACTGCTATTTCATACTCCCTCCATTCCGATTACTATTCATTTTAGTTTTTCTAGATACCTAGCTTTTGTTACGTATCTAAACATACATATATCTAGGTCCATAGTAAAAGCTAGGTATCTAGAAAAAGCCAAAATGAATAGTAATTTGGGGGAAGAAGTTCATTTTTGGCCATCCAACTATCGTCTCAGTTTGGTTTTGACCATCAAACCGCAAAACCATAAATTTTGGCCACCCAACTATTGAAACCGTTCATATCTGGCCATCGGACGGTTTTGGAGGGTGGTTTTGCTGATGTGGATGATAGATGGTGGTGGGGCCCACTTGTCATCCCTCCTCTTTCCCCTCTCTCTTCTCTCCTCTCCCTCTCTCTCTCCTACGCTGGCTATCCCCCGCGCCTCCAGCCGCCCCAGCGCCAGCCGCCGCAGCCCCCCGTGTCTCCTCTGTCCTAGCCTCGAGGACCTCGTCGCGCCCGAGCTCTGTCTGCTGCGCGCCAGCAGCTACAGCAGCATCTCCTCTTCCTCCTCCTCCGCCGCCACCTCGCATTTCGCTTCAGCGACCCTCGAGGGAGGCCTCATGCCGCGGGAGACCGGCCTCCACACGCTCTGCGGGCTCGTGAGCCGCACCGGTGCCTCAACCTCCTCCTCCTCCCCCTCCTCGCCACACACAACGCCGCGCGTGCCACCAGCCAGCTGCTTCTCCCATCGAGCGCCAGCGTCCACGCCGTGGCGAGAGGGGCGCACGGCGGCACCCGCGTCAGCGAGTGCGTCGTAGCCGCCCCTGCCCCCGTCACGACGCAGGCGCGCGGGAACCCTTTCTTTGTCCTGCCCTCTGCTAGCACTGCGGTGCCGCCCGCTGCGGCAGAATGGGGAGGATGAGGCTGAGGACACAACCGACAACGGTGCAGGGTGGTGGTGGTACTGCTGAAGGCCGGCACGGTGGTAGCACCAGATGTTGGCGTGGGGGCCCGCGACTGTCGGCGGAGGAGAGAGGAGAGAAGAAAGAGATAGAGAGAGGAGAAGAGAGGATGGCTGACAAGTGGACCCAGCGCTATGTGGTGTCCATGTCAGCAAAATCACTCACCAAAACTACTCGATGGCCAGTGTCGGATTTATGAGCCCGACAATCCACCAGGGGTTAACCAAGTGGTTGATATGTATGTGAGGGCGATTGGGAAACCAAGAACTCGAAGGTGATTGTGAGAACACAAGGGAAACGAGGGGTTTAGATAGGTTCAGACCTCCAGAGAGTAATACCCTATGTCCCGTATGCTTGATGGTTTGTATTGCTTGAGAGATTCGATGCGTTGGATTTGCTGGGTTGCCCTCATGGGGCTCCCTTGGCCTCCTTATATAGGCTGACGACCTAGGGTTACAAGTCGGTTTGAATCTAATCTACTTGGTAGTTATATACTAGCTAATCTAAGTTGGACTACAATAAGCATTCCGTGATATCCAACCTGATTTGAATCGCCCTGCCTCCTTGTCGTGTACTCAAAGTATCTTCTTATCCTTGGCCCGCACGCCCTGATTGAGCGGGCCCACTTGTTAGGTTTGGCTAGTATCTTGGTTGGTGGGAACCCATGAGGTACCCATATCCCTCAAGCCTCTGAGTGATGTGTGGGTGAACAGGAACTAGAGGTCATCGCAGTGAAGCTTGGAATGTAGTCGGCTAAAGCTGTGATGGTGTCATGGTGATAGAGAGGCTGCACAGTGCTCAAGAAAAGAAGAAAAGTCCTAGCGAACGCAGAGCCATCACGCAGAGTGAAGTCGAGTGCCAAAGTGATGGATGTTGGGCATTCAACAAGTCGAAGCGAAGGATATGGATGGCGTCACAAGACGCACTCCATCGGAGTAGCCCCCGAGCATGGAAGCGATTAGTATAATCGGTCCAATGGTCAAAAGAGAAAATGTTGTTCCAGTATGAGTCCAAGTGTCTAAACATGAGGATAGGTGTAGCCACAGAGGCGTGTTGACCAGAACTAGACGCCTAGCCCCCAAGGACAAGGACTAGCAGAGCCGCAGAGGCACGCCGACCGGAAATAGGCACTTAGCCCCCAAGAACGAGTACTGGCAGAGCCGTGGAGGCACGCCGACTTGGAAGAGGCGCCCAGCCCCCAATGATGAGGATTGGCAGAGCCACGAAGGCACGCCGATTGGAAATAGGCACCCATCGCCCGAGGACGAGGACTGCAGAGCCGTGGAGGCACACCGACCTGAAATAGGTGCCCAGCTTCCGAGGACGAGAACTGGTAGAGCCGCGCAGGCACACCTACCAAGAATTGGTGCCCAGCCCCCGAGGATGAGGACTGGCAGAGCCGTGGATGAAAAATTCGCATATTCCACCCCACGCATGCCGCGTTAATGAAAAATTTGTTGATTCCCTCGGCATGTTGCGCCGCAATAATGGGAGGCGTGCAAATTCTGCCCGTAGGTTACATCGTCACGCACCTCAAAAGCAAGGGGTCACAAAGCCGTTTCATTTCCATCTGGAACACTCACAGCGCTACCACCATAGTCCACTGAGCTCTTCGCTACTACGCCTGCGAACCCTAGGTCGTGCCACCGCAAGTCCCAATCTGCTCGCGTACACTCCAACGCTGTTGACCGAGTCGCCGAGCCGCCACACCGCTGTATGCGCATCAAAACCCTAGCATCCATTAGATCCAAATTGCAAGGCTTGGAGACCAAAGAAATGGTGCAGGCAAACATTTCAAATCCAGGTGCTCGTCGACCGGGGCCTCCTCGGGCCGCAAGCGCTATTAGATTGGAAGCCAATTGCCGGCCAAGATTTCCCGTCGGAGGATAAGATGGAGGCAGTCGTCTTAGCTTCGTTCTTCGAGCGCGGGTTCGGTGTCTCATGCAGAAACTTCTTTCGGGGTCTTCTACACTACTATAAGATTGAGCTGGTACATCTGAATCCCAACTCTATTTTAGATATTGCCGTGTTTATTCATCTATGTGAGGCGTATCTAGGTATCCTCCCATACTTCGATCTCCGATACTTGTATCAATTAAAGATCGTGTCAACCAAGAGGAAACAACCACGAGTTATTAGAGGTTGTGGTTTTTCTCTACGAGCTAAAAAAGTCTAGGAGTGGCACAAGGAGTGGTTTACCATCACCAATCAGCAGCCTGAGCTCCCACCACTTACTGGATACGGGCTAGCGGTCGTGCCCAAGTGGTCGAACCAGCCAACCTTGGAGGAGCAAGTGCAGGTGAATCAGTTGCTGGCGAAGATCACCTACCTGAAATTGCAAGGACACACAACTGGAGCTGTCAGCATCAACTTTTGCTAGATATTGATGCAGCCAATCAAGCACCGAGTACACCCGGCATATGAGTACACAGTGCCGCAGGACCCAACCCGGAAGGTCTAGAAAAAGGTGCCTGAGGAGGAAATCATCAACCGGGTGTCCGAGTTCTTTGGGGGCATTATCAAGAACAAGAACTTCCCCAAGGCTTATTTGTTGAAGCACCCGCCATCCAACCCGGTATGACCTGTGACGGCATTTATTCTGCATATTGTTTGTGATGTTGAATTGTTTCTGACTGTGCTTGTTGATTGACCAAGATGACAAATTTGTATTCTTTTGCCCAGCGCTGCTTCTTGGAGGGGCCGAGCAGCAGCGACCCAAGGTCCGCCTGACCGATGAGGCAAACGAGCCGCTTGCCAGCCTTGAGTAGGAGTCTGACTCCTCCATCGGGTCGGACGAGAATGTGCCGGAAGAGGTCGTCCAGACTCAGGGCTCCGAGCTAGTAGGACGCTGGACACGGCAAGTAGTGAAGAAGCTGCCGACCTCGCAGACTCAGAAGCCGAGCAGCAAAAGAAGGAAGATGGCCGACAAGAAGGGGAAGGAGAAGGCTGCCCCGAGTGCAACCTCCGCGACCAGGTCGGCCAGTGAGGCGGATGAGCAGTCCGAGCTCCTTGACACGACCGCGGCTGACACAGAGCGTGTCAAGGAAGCATTGAAGGCGAAGATCCGCGGCGGGTCCAATGGAGATGCATCGGCACCACCAGCGCCCTTGCGCCCAAAGTTCTGGGTGAAGAAGAAGAGCATCATGTAAGTACGGTCTAGTTATAGTGTCTGTCTTGTAATTATTGCGGCCGCTTGTCTTGTTTGAATGATAACTTGCATCAACAATGCAGGACTGTCATGCTGGATGACCAATTCGGTGCGCAGCTGACTGGGTGCTCAGCCTAGACCGAGACGATGAGTGATCACACCGTGGAGCAGCCGCTACCTCCAAAGGCCGGAGCTGATAAAGAAGATCGTGTTGGAGAAGCTGTGCCAACTCCAGCACTGCAACAAGGCGCAGCCGATACCAGGGCCATGGATACTTCTGTAGCCGACCCCGGGGGTCAAGCAGACGTCTGATGTGGGTGCCAGGACTGAGCCTCAACAGGGGGAGTTGCCCAGTGATGATCTGCTGCTGGAGAGGTACGCTAGGGACGTCGACATCGACACACAAGGTGGAGAAGATCCTGATGCCATGGACCTCTCCGGGTCCGACTTAGCGAGGGACGTAGCACTAAGACAAGAAGGATCTTGCCAGGCTACGATAGTCATCATCAGAAATTTCTGAGCTTTTGATTGTTAAGTGTGCCGACCAACCCCAGAGGATTTGTAGCTGAATTCCAATTTCCTTGCCGAGCTCTGGTTGTAAAGATGCATACATGGTCTGGCCGAGCATGCACAGAGGAGGGCGGATGCGATCCATCAAGACGAGCACCATTGCCTGAAGGCAGAGTAACTCGAGGCCGACCTCAAGAAGGCCAGAGAGGATGCCGCAAAGCGTGTCGACCAACTCCTGCAGAAAGACATAGACCATGCCTTAGAGAAAGATGTTCTCACTGCACACTAGAAGGGTACGTTGTCCTGACTTGTTGAATCAATTTTGTCTGTGAAGTCTTCATGCTGACATATACTTGTTTGGATGAGCAGATGTAGCAGTGAGGGAGCAAAGGCTCAAGCGGAACCTCAAGGAGTGTGAAGATTCCAATGCACTCCTTCAGTAAGAGCATGATGTGCTGGTCCATCGTGAGTATGTCGTATCGCACAAGCTAACTTATGAAGCCAACGCGCACAAGGAAACTGAGCGTTGCTTAGAGGCTGCTGCGCGTAATCTTCAGCATGACCAACACGTGATTGCAGGGCTGGAAGTGGAGCTGGAGGATCTTCACAAGGCGGCCGGCTATGTGATGGACATGGTCCAACCTGAGGCAGACCCAACTGCGCCAACGCGGCTACTCGATTGTCTGAAGGTCGCACCTGGTCGGCTGAAGGTACTATTGAAGGACACCGCAGTAGAGTGCGTTAAGAATGTCTTCGCACTGCTGGCGACACACTTCCCGCGGCTGCCCTTGGAGCGGGCTGCAACCGAAGTTGCAGTCAACTTCAACACGGATGCACTTCCAGAGCTAGCCGAGCAGTATCATGATGTAGCAGAGAGCATTGTGAATGATCTGGACCTGTAAAGTTTAAACTTTAAGGTGTATCAATCCATGTGATGAAACATGTGGTGCAATGAACTTAATCGTATGCGAAGAAAAAGAGGCTTCATCCCTCCCTTGGTGTATATGACTGAACAGCATGTAGCAGAGGCCCGTCACCGCTAAACGCCTAGCCTTGCTTGACCAGCATCCTGCTGAGATCAGATCTCGAGCTTGTAGAAGGGGTGAACGCAAGGTTGTCTAGGGTTCGCGAGCTAGGACACCAACCATACGAGTCAGTCGTATTGCCTTGAGAGGGAGAGAAGGAGGATGAGAGACCTAGAGGTCGGTGCCTGGGAGGTGAGAGACCCAGAGGTCAATGACTGGGGGAAGCCCCCAAGCTTTGAAGCAAGCGATTTGTTGAACAGGTCGGACAACCTCGGAGCGTTAGGAACAACTCGGGCAAAAAGAACAATAAGGCAGTAGGTATGCAACGAACCTTAGAGGTTTTATTTAAAAAAAGGAAAGAAAAAGAGTACATAGCTTTTATGTCTTAAAGGTAGAAACGCCGCAGGTGCTCGATGTTCCTTGGTTAGGGGCTAGGTGCCTGGCTGGATGATCTTGTTGACGATGAAGGGGTGTCATCGTAGTCGTGGCAGCGGTTGTCGCGATGACTATCATCCTTGCTATAGTTGTTGAGGCGAAGTTGCTTATACTTCACCGGAGTGCCAAGCTCTTTCTTGACAACTACACAGTCCCGGAGACTGTGACGTGCATCCTTATGGAAGAGGCACAAATCATTCATGATGTCATTAAACTCTTCCCAGAGGAAGGTGATTGTCCAGGCGTGATCAGTTTCAATAGTGAGAACCTCGGATTCGTAGACGGGCTCTGTCCGACCCTCCGCGCGATTACCGTGGTTGCCTTGGTAGTGATCGGGTCTGCTATGAGCGGATCGGCTTCGAGGGTGCCGGGTAGATGTGGACCTAGAGTGTGTTGACTGGCTCCATGCCTGTCCTTCGATCTGGGCATTGGCTACGCGGATACATGCCCGGAGTCATCGAATTAGCTCTGGAAGGTGTTCCAGATTAGCGAAGGCAGCCCCCAGGTTGGCCTGGAGTGTGGTGAAGATGTTGTGGCCAGCTGCTTTGAGGTCGGCCTATAGATTGTGGTCGCGCATAGGGCGCCAGCGACTGCCCTGAGTACCGTCCTGGTCGGCGTTGTCACCATCGATGGCGTGTAGTAGGTCGGCACCGGTAGCAGGCGATGGTCGGCGCTGTTCACCTCCTGCCTCGGCTCCCATGTTAGCAGCAGATTGATTGCCATATGTGGGTGGATCGTTGACGGAGACCATGAAGGCTTTGCGATCTGACGTGGTGGAGTTGACATCATTTCCATAAAGGTTCGGAGTCAAGGTGATGCAGGTGTTGGGCATACATCCCCGGACCCATGAGTAGGCCTTGTACGGCCCACTCAGGGACGTCTCGGATGTGATCAGGATATGGAGGCTACGCCGTAGGGTAACGTAGCCTGCACGGACTCCTGAACACTAGTTGGGATGCACAAGGAAACTACTCTACCAATTTGGAGTAGAACTCTGTAACAATGTTCGACTAGGACTCCACCCTATAACCCTGCTCCCCCGACTATATAAGGGCGGGCAGCGACCCCCTCTAGACAACAACAAAGAAGTTCAATACAACCAACACACAAGACGTAGGGCATTACGCGATCTAGCAGCCCGAACCTGTCTCAATCATGTTCCTTGCGTCACCATCGACTCCTTGATTCTTGACGACACCCGCCGCACAAAAGACCACCTAGGGTACCCCCTGTGCGGGTTGCCGGTCTAACACACCGACAGCTGGCGCGTCAGGTAGGGGAAGTTGCCAAGATTCTCCGCGTGAGATCGATGGCACCAGTCATCATCAAGCCTACTTCCACCTTTGAGGCAGGCGCAACCTTTGTCTTCGGATCCTAGCTTTGCATCGCCGATGGTGCTGGATCATTTCAACGCTGCATCATTGGCAACCGGGAGAAGGAGCACCTCGACGAAAGCTTTTTTCAGCAAGAAACGGAAAATTTTGCCCAAAAATCCAAGATTTCAACATCAACAACAACGAGTTCGACTACGGTTCGAACTCGACCTCAACTCGAACTAGCCCGTACGGGCTAACACCCAAGTCATCCCGCAAGTTGACTTCAAGTCGAAGTCGATTCCCGTATGGACTTTGCAACGTAGTCGTAGTCCACCAAAGTTTCCTTACCCAAAACCAATCCGAACTCGGGTCAGTCAAGGGCTGCGACTACAACTCAAACTACGCCCAAGAAATTCCTTTATCAGGCCCAACTCAAGGTTTGGTAGTTACTTCAACTCCGCAAGGTAGATTCATTTATTGGCCTAGGATGAAGCCATCTTTCCTTGCCCAAGACTACGAGTCTCGCCTTGTCGCTCACATAGACAACCTTCCGTATCAAGAAGGCGTCCCGCTTACTTCAAACCGCGAAGAAAGCACTCAGAGATTGCAACATCAAGCTCCAGAAGCTACTACCCAGACATGGAAATTTTCATCATCACGAAACCAAACAATGATGTGGGTACCAGTTTTCAGAGAACCCCTCGACAAATTCTACAACCCGATAATATTTCGGACGACGAGTCATCAGCTAACAACCCACAAGATGAAACCTCTTAACAAAGGAATCAACGAAGAGCACGCAATGCTGTCCGAGTGGATCGTCGCCGACTACTAGCTACAAACATCCCTATCATGAACCTCGAAAGAGCATTCGACGCAGTGCAAGATCAAGAACACAACACTCCACTCGCAGCAATTGCCTCAATCAATCTTATATCAACTCTCATACCTCATGACAGAGACAATGAATTAATAGCTCAACTCGCGTAGCGGGGCAACGGGTTAATCGCACAACTCACAGAGCAATCTTACAAACTACTCGATAAAGAATCCCCCATCCCATCTATTCCTCGCAACTCGGCCCATCAAGACGGCAGCAGAGATGTCGCGGCCATGGTGGCCATCGTGAGGCTCAAAGAAAAAGCAACGAAGTAGTCAACTAGCCAAGGCAACATAGCTAGGGACAAAATAAATATGAACGCGAGGCCCCAAGACAATATAAGGATGCTAGAGATGCCAGCTGCACAAAATTCCGCAAAAAGCCCTCGCCATCGCAGAAAGGATCGCGAAGCGTCAATTTTCAGTGATCTAAGGGAAGTAATCAATAGTCGCCGCGAACGCGAAGCGAAGTCGATAACTATAACCATTTTCCTACTTTCACCGCACGGGTAATGAAGACTAGCTTACTCGAGAAGTTCAAGCCAACAGGGATCACCAAGTACGATGGCAAGCAAGACCCAGTTCAATGGCTACGGTGCTACTCACTTGCAGTTCAAGCAGCCGGAGGCAACGACGACACAAAGGTCATTCATTTTCCCATATGCATGGAACCCGTGCCATTAACATGGCTTGAGTCACTCAAGCCTAGAACCATTGACTCTTGGGAAGATTTGACAAAAGCTTTTACCAATAATTACGCGGGCTCCATGTCCCGACCAGGTAATAAAATTGATCTATTGCGTCATTTCCTCAAAAAGAAGGCTACAATAGTCGACATCTCAAAAATAGATGTCATTGAGTGCTTTCAAAATGGCCTCTACGTGTTGACGCCAGATTTCGTCACCAGTGAAATCGGCGCCAGGAAAAGAGGAAATTGGAAAAGTACAGTTGGAAATCGGCCGAATGGCGCTACAGTTCGAGATCGGTTGGTTGGCACTACAGTCCAAGATCGGCCAATGCTACAGTACGAGATCGGCCGATGGCTTCTGCCTCGCTTAACTCCTGGGGGTTCGGATCGGACACGCCAGGTTCCCGATCGGTTACCTTTTGCCGATGAGGAATCGGCCGATTAGGAGGTTGGAATAATTGGGCCGGTATGGGCTTGGAAAGGAATAGAAGGATGAAGGGGAGATCAGCCCGTGAAGCGTATAATAACCAACCTAGTACGCATCGTACTTGTAAATATTCATTTTCTATTTGAATTAGAGATAGAGTTCTAGTCAGTTAAGGAGTCATCTGTACGGGGCTATAAATAGCTACCTTTGTAGATCTGTAATCATAAACAAATCAATAGAACAAACTACTATTTCCTCGCACTTACTTTCAAGCAGGCGACTTCGCCAAATACTTTCTCCTTTTTCACGAGTTCGTACGGGTTGGCGGGGCTGCATCAACTTGACCTCCGGCCGATCTTGTAAGTTCCGTTTACCGAGTAAATTCTAAGCTTTAACTTCGGGCGCATCGCTGTCGTTTCGTTTATATTTATTCACTAGTTATCGATATTTACTAGAATCATAGGTTTTTACCTGTTTTTCTAGTTTTATCACCAGTTATCCAGCTAGGAATCGGCGGTTTCGGCTTTCTTTATATTCTGCTACTAAATTCACTTATTTCACGTATAGCCGATTAGATCTGTTCCTAGTGTTGTTACTATAGCATTGTGTCGATTACTCCAGTAGTTTCTGTCTACACTGCTACAGTGATCGGTTGCTTTATAGCCGATTTCTTTATTACGGCAAATCGGCCGATTCGCTGATAAGCTCTCTCGAGATCGGAAATTTAGCCGATCGCGACTTCCGGACCTGACACGTATTCTTCCTTGCCAATCAACAGGTCAGATTGGCTGGCACGCTGCGCGAACCGCACCAGGGCAATCACCCGAACAGGAGTTAAGCAGATTCTCCCGGGTCGTGTGTCAGACGCTGGGAATTTGGTTGACCGATTTCTAGCGCCAACACACTTTTGGCACGCTCGGTGGGACCAATACAACCGCCGCCATGTCGAAAGCTGCTGAAATCTCCGAAGATAACGTCATCGAAGTGACAGAAGCAGATCTCAAGGACGACCAGAAGGAAGAACTAGAGAAGCAGACAGCACTCTACCGGAAGGTATGCCTACAGTCCTTCAGTCGCTCCAGAAGCAGGAAAACCATCAAAAAATCTCCGTTTCCAGCTCCCCGCCAGATCACGATCTCCGAGGACTCGGACAAGATGGCCGAGATGGTCCAACAGTCCGTTTATCACGCCTTCATTGATCAATCCCCGGTACTCGCAAATACGGTGTACAATGCCGTCGTCAACTCCTTCACTAACGGGGTACCTCAATGATACAAGGGACCGGCTTATACCCAGCCGATTCCACCGAACAAGGCTTATTTGAATTCGGTTTCTCAGCCGATCCAATTTTCTGTTGGGGGTTCAGGCGCTTCATCATCATCGGTTCCTATGGGGTATGGTGGCACACAATACTTTCAGCCACACCCCGTCCAGCTGTCCTCTGCGCCGTTCCCTCCAGTTAGCCCATCGCCTTGGGGGGCACCATCAGCTACGGCCGTTCAGGATCAATCGGCCGGTCAGGGAAGTCCCCAATTCCAGGCATCTTTCCAAGCGGCCACTCGACCAACCGTGCCGCCGTACCAACCTGTTGCACCAGAGATGAGCAAAACAGCAGAGCTCGTGCTATATGATGAAACGAGTGGCTCATTCAAACAGCCGACCTTTAATACACAGCCGGCTTTCACTCAGATGCCACCTGCTTTCACTCAGCATCAGGCTATTCCACCTCCGGTATACCAGCACGTGCCAATACCTCAGCCAACGGTTCACCAGCAACAGCCGGATTGGTTGGCACGTATTGCAGAGGTGATTCAGGAACAATTCGGCTTGAAGCCGAAGGTACAAACTTACACCTATAGGACACCATACCCGTCTACATACGATCTATTACCGTTTCCCCATCGGTATAAAGTTCCTGACTTCACCAAGTTCTCGGGGATGGATGACACTTCGACCGTGGAGCACGTGAATAGATTTATCATCCAATGCGGAGAAGCGGCTGCACAAGGTGCTCTACGGGTGCGGCTGTTCTCATCATCCTTGTCCGGGTCGGCCTTCCAGTGGTTCACGACATTACCGCCGAACTCGATTATTACATGGGCCGATTTGGAAAGACAGTTTCATAAATACTTCTACGCTGGGGTACATGAGATGAAACTGTCCGATTTGACCAGCCTCAAGCAGAGAAGCGACGAGCCGATATCCTCATATGTACAGAGATTTCGGGAAATCAGGAACAAATGTTACTCTTTGGCTCTAAACGACGCGCAGCTGGCCGATATAGCCTTTCAAGGTCTTCTGCCCCACATCAAAGAAAAATACGTCTCACAGGAGTTCGAGAGTTTAAGCCAAATCGTCCACCGATTGTCTGGATAGGAGGTACGTTCTTTCGATCCACGGAGGAACTTCCAGAAGAAGGTTGCATTCCTGGAAGAGGTTGAAGCCGAAGAAGATGCTGAGGTCGGTCTGGCAGAATGGGTCAAAGGAAAGAAGCCAATATCATGCCCGTTTGGCAAAAAAGAGCCAGAAGCATTCGGTTTTGACACAACGAAGGCTGATAAAATCTTTGACCTTCTCCTCCAAGAAGGACAGATCAAGCTCTCGCCATATCACACAATACCTTCTGCCGAACAGCTAAAAAAGATGAAATATTGCAAGTGGCACAACGCCACGTCTCATGATACTAATGAGTGCAAAATCTTCAGGCAGCAGATACAGTCAGCCATTGAGCAAGGCAGACTTAAATTTGAAGTGCCAACAAAATCAGCCAAGCCGATGAAGATCGACCAGCACCCGTTCCCCACTAACATGGTTGACACAGGGAAGAACTCGCTCCAAACAAAGGTGCTGACGTCCGAATTGGCTAAAAAGAGTGGTGCCGTAGACCCCAGAAATCAAGCGGCGCCTGAAGACGTTAAGGGGAAGCGGCGGATGGAGGACGACGATGGCGAATCAAAAGAGCCACGCATTACTTCCCAGTTCCTGCTCCAGAAATATCAATGTCAACATGAACGCTCAAGATCCCGGGAAGAAGTGATGCGGCGGCACGAAGATCACTGGAGGTGCCCGTTCTTCATCCACTGTTGGGAAAGCAACCTCAGGCTACCTTCGACCGATAATTGCCCAGAATGCAACGGCCCGTATCGTGGCAATCGGCCGTTCAACAGGTCTCGCTCCAGAGACGGAAGACCAGAACCGATCAGCAGGAACTGGCGTGACCAAGACGACCAGCGCCCTCCCGTGCGTGATCGGCTGGGGGGCAGAAGTGACCGATATGACCGGTCGGAAGATAGATGTCATGACAGGCCGGGGGGCAGGACTGATCGACATGACCGGTCAGAAAACAAGGCCAATGTTCACAGTCGGTTTGAAGAGATGGCCGATGCTCGGGTGACAGACGAAACCAGTTAGGACATGAGCCGGAATGGGAGCGCGCTAGGCCAAGGACCAAACCAGTAAACCCCAGGTGGTGTCCCGATGGATTGACCAAATCTCAAAAACGAAGGATCCAACGTCTCCGCCAGTGGGAACAGCAGGAGGAGGAACAACAGAGCACGACGGACAAGAAGGAAGGCAGGCCTCGGGTATGGCGCCCCAAAAGAAACGACAGAGGGGGCGACGAATCGGCGGGTGATGAATCGGCAGCCGATATCGGCATGGTTTTCATACTACCGATGGAGTTTATGACTCCTGCCGACCGACAAGATGTGTCGGCAATAGAAGAGCAGATGGCACAGTTGGCTTTGGAGTCAATGATAGCCACGTTCGAGAAGCCCGAGGATGACGAACGACAACACCTGAAAGCATTGTTTCTCAAAGGGCATATCAACGGCCGCCCCCTCACCAGATTAATGGTAGACGGAGGAGCTGCAGTCAATATCATGCCGTATGTCGTACTCCGGAAGCTTGGGAAAAGCGATGATGACTTGACCAAGACGGACATGATGCTCAAGGACTTCGAAGGCAACGTGTCCCCTGCTCGCGGCGCCCTCTGCGTCGACCTCACCATCGGCAGTAAGACCCTTCCCACTACCTTCTTTATCATTAATGGCAAGGGATCCTACAATATGTTACTCGGCCGGGACTGGATACACGCAAATTGCTGCATCCCATCGACGATGCATCAATGTCTCGTACAATGGGTCGGCGACAACATCGAGGTAGTCAACGCCAATTCCGCATACAGCATCGCGGCAGCCGACACGCAGCAGTGGAGCTGCGAAACCGTCAAGTGCATATCCGGCAGAGTATGGGATACCGATTTCCTGAAGGTGTCCGATTTTGGCCTACAGCCGATCTGAGCAGTCGGCTCCGAAGACTCAGAATAAATGGATCAGTTCGCCCGAGAAGATGGGAAGCTAGGGCACGGGTTCACGTCGACCGATTCATTGGAGATGATAGACTTAGGCGATGGTACCAAACCAAGGCCGACTTATATTAGTGCAAATTTAGACCCAGAATACAAATGTAAATTGACAAATTTGTTAAGAGAATTTAAGGATTGTTTTGCTTGGGAGTATCATGAGATGCCCGGTTTAGATCGATCTATTGTTGAACATCGGCTACCCATAAAACCAGGGTATCGGCCGTACCAACAGCCTGCACGGCGCTACAATCCTAAAATTCTACCAGACATAAAAGCCGAAATAACTCGGCTAATCGAAGCGAAATTTATTCGGCAATGCCGTTATGCCAAGTGGATCTCCAACATTGTACCAGTGTACAAGAAGAACGGAAAGTTACGTGTGTGCGTTGATTTCAGGAATCTTAATCAGGCCACACCGATGGACGGGTACCCCATGCCAACGGCCGATGTACTGATAGACGTTGCCGCGGGACACAAGGTTATTAGCTTTATGGACGGAAACGCTGGATACAATCAAATACTAATGGCCGAAGAGGATATACCCAAAACGGCCTTCAGATGCCCGGGCCACCTTGGTTTATTCGAGTGGGTGGTGATGACTTTTGGCTTGAAGAACGCTGGCGCTACGTATCAGAGAGCCATGAACTACATATTTCACAAACTCATCGGCATTCTGGTAGAGATCTACATCGACGACGTCGTAGTCAAGTCTAAAGGACACGAAGAACATCTGGCTGATTTGCGAAGAGTGCTGGAATGCACCAAGAAACATGGGCTGAAGATGAACCCCAATAAATGTGCCTTCGGCGTGTTCGCCGGACAGTTCTTAGGGTTCATGGTGCACAAACGGGGAATAGAAATCAATCGGAAGACCATAGCGGCTATCAACAAAGTCGTGGCCCCACAGAATAAAACTGAATTGCAGTCTTTAATCGGCAAGGTGAATTTCATCAGAAGATTCATATCTAATCTATCTGGGCAGATTCAGGCGTTCACACCACTATTGAAGTTGAAGCCTGACCAGGAGTTCATATGGGGGGAGGAGCAACGCAAAGCATTGGAAGATATCAAGCAGTACTTGGTCTCACCACCGGTATTGGTTCCTCCTCAAACTGGTAAGCCATTTAAATTATACTTATCAGCCGATGAAAAGGCTATTGGGTCGGCTCTAGTCCAGGAATTCGAAGGAAAGGAACGAGTAATTTATTATGTCAGTAGAAGACTTCTGGACGCCGAAACAAGATATCCTCCAGTGGAGCGGTTGTGCCTATGTCTATACTTCAAATGCACCAAACTCAGGCACTACTTACTATCGGCGGAATGTGTAGTCGTGTGCAAATACGACGTAGTAAAATACATGCTGTCACTGCCGATCCTGAAAGGACGAATCGGCAAATGGATATTGGCTTTGTCGGAGTTTGACCTACGGTATGAATCGGCTAAAGCCGTTAAGGGTCAGGTCATGGCCGATTTCGTCGCCCAACACTGCGGACCAGAGACTACCTTCGTAGAACCGGTGCCTTGGACTTTATACTTTGATGGATCATCATGTGGGGTCGGATCATTTATCGGCATCGTCCTCATATCGCCTCGGGGGGCAAGCTATGATTTTTCTCTGCCGATAGAAGCCACCGCCACCAATAATCAAGCGGAGTACCGGGCTGTATTGAAGGGATTACAACTACTAAGAGAGGTCAAGGCCGATTCTGTTGAAGTCTTCGGAGATTCCATGCTTATTGTGGATCAATTAACCGGGAGGTCCGAATGCAAGGACGATGTATTGAGAATTTATTATGAAGATTGCCTGCAGCTTTTAAAAGAGTTCAAATCGGCAGTAATCGAGCACATCCCAAGAGATCACAACGAAGACGCCAACAGACTCGCCCAGCACGCGTCTAGATATCGGCCAATTCTAGGCGCTATGGCTTTGGAACTTGCGGCCGATGACTGGCGAAAAGAAATTGCTGACTACTTGAAAGACCCGTCTAAGAAAGTGGATCGACGAGTGCGCTTCCATGCTACTAAATACGTACTGCTCGAGGATGACTTGTTCTACCGAACAATTGATGGCGTCCTACTCAAGTGTCTGGGAACTGAGGAAGCTAAGACTCTAATGGGAGAAATCCATGAAGGGGTATGTGGGGCACACCAATCGGCACATAAGATGAAATGGATGATCAGGAATAATGGGTATTACTAGCCAACGATCCTAGAAGATTGCTTCAAATATTATAAGGGATGCCAGGATTGTCAGAAGTTCGGGAATGTCCAACGTGCGCCCGCATCGGCCATGAATCCCATTATCAAGCCATGGCCGTTCAGAGGATGGGGAATAGACCTTATCAGCCAAATTTACCCTCCATCAAGCAAAGGGCATAAATTTATTCTGGTGGCTACCGATTACTTTACCAAATGGGTGGAAGCAATTCCGTTAAGAGCCGTAACATCGGCTACCATGGCCGACTTCGTAAGGGACCATATCGTCTACCGATTCGGCATTCCCCAAACTATTACGACCGATCAGGGAACAATGTTCACATCAGGGGAATTCGAGGAATTCACGGCCGATATGGGAATTAAATTATTCAACTCCTCTCCATATTACGCCCAAGCCAACGGCTAGGCCGAATCCTCCAACAAAGGGATAATTAAGTTAATCAAAAGGATGATAGAGGAGCAGCCGAAAAAATGGCATCTATGTCTAACTGAAGCCCTATGGGCATACAGGATGGCTTGCCATGGAGCCACCAAGTTATCCCCTTATCAGTTGGTGTACGGTCACGATGCAGTACTACCATGGGAATCAAGGGTGGGATCGAGGCGCATTTCGCTCCAGGACCAGTTAACGGCCGATGACTACTCGTCACTCATGAAGAGGGAACTCGATGACTTGGCTGGCCAGCGGTTGAGAGCTTTGATAAGCATTGAGGAAAACAAGAAGAAGGTAGCCAGGTGGTACGATAAGAAGGTCAAAGTCAAACAATTCTCCCCTGGAGACCTGGTTTGGAAGTTAGTATTGCCGATCGGGTCGAAAGATCCTAAATTCGGAAAATGGTCCCCTACATGGGAAGGGCTGTATAAAATCGGCAGATGTGCTCCAGGAAATGCTTATATTTTGGAAACAATCGAAGGAGAAGAGTTTACTAGGGCTCTGAACGGAAGGTACTTGAAAAGATACTACCCTAGTATATGGGTCGGAGCATAAAGGATTGACCGCAATACAACAGCACATAGCCGATACAAAACGGTTCATCTAGAAAAAATATGTAGTCGTCCAAATCGGCCGATGTATTCATTCGGTACGGACGGCGGATTACACGGCCGACAAGGTACAAGTCGCACTTAGAACAAAAAATAACAATTAACCATTCTTCTTCTTACGCTCTCTCTCAGCCCGACCTAATTCTATCATAAGACGGAGGTACTCTTCGTCCATCTCTTTTGGAGCCTCACCATTCTTTTTCTTACGAGTCTTGGCCAGCTTGGCGCGATCGGCCATGTGACGAAGGGCCCTGAAGACCGGGATCCTCATGGACTCAATAAATGCGGCCGGCGCCAAGGCTTCCTCCGCTTCTTCTGGCACTCGTCCGCTGACGTCACCGAAAAGCTGCCGAATCGGCGAATCATCTTCTACTAATCGGCCGATGTCTCCTTGAAGAAGGGATCGGATGCTGCTAAGCTTGGCTCGGACGTCGTCAGGGATGGAGCTCAGGGCAACCTGGCGAGAAGCGACTTCTTCATCATCAGAGAGGGCGACCGCAAAAGAGAAGAGGCTGTTATCAGGGGTGTCCTGTTCCTGGAAGTAGTAAAGAAGAAAAATAAATCGGCTGATGGTAAAAGCATATCGGCTAAATGAAGTTGAAAGATGTCTTACCTCTTTGAATCAAATCTCTTCAAGTTGCATTCGGGAAGCCGTCGTCCTCAGCTCAGGGGCTTGTACCATGGGTTCATCAGAAGAGGAAGACTCCACGATGATCAGCGCTATGCTTGGACCAGCTTCCCGAGAGGGGACCAATGATTGAGGAGCGCTTGGCGTGCCGATGACCTGTGTCAGAAGGTTGAGTAAGCATATTATTCAAACACTAAGGAAATCGGTGAAATTGTGCTGTACCTCAACGGATGGAAGCGGGGGTGCGTCGATGGCCGATTGGGTTGCTGCCGATTGTTGTGTGTCCATGGGGGTACTCTGTGCAGCCTAAGATAAAGAGGATTAATATCGAAATGACAATCGGAAGGATTAAACATAAGTTTACCTGCACGGCCTCTAATAGCAGTGACGCGGCGGCTGCCCCAGCTTGTGCGACGACTTGAGTGTCGATCTCTCTGGTAGCTTGAGGGGGTGGTGCGGCCGAAGTCTCTGCCGATACGAGCATGGGAGGATCCGCTGGTTCTATACGGGCCCGGACTCGGCGGCTGGTCTTCTTGGTGACCTTCTTCTGTGTTTGCTTCGATCGACCAGCAATTACATCCACGGATGGAGCATCATAGCCGATCAGAGGGTAGGTGGTGTATGGATGATCTTTTATTAGCCGACCACTCCGGCTGTGTGTTGGGGGGACACGATTCTCAGACTGGAGAAATGCAGCGAAGCATTAGTATTCAACTACGTTGAAAAAAGAGTAAAAATCGGCTAAGGAAAATACCTCGGCATTCGGGTCAATGTTGGCTGGATCCAGGAGATTGCAGTATGCCGATGCCGAGTTGCAGAAGAGGAATTGTTTCCATTCGGCCCACCAAAGTTTGAATGGCTGAACAGCGAAGGGGGCTACTATCCAGTTGTTTAGGTCAATAGTGGTGGAGTCCAGGATCCGGTCTCGTACCCGACTATAGTCCAGACCTGTTGTGAGCCCATCTCTGAACTTGACTCGGCCAGCAAAATATACTTGAATCGGCAGCTGACCCATGCCGAGTTGGCGTGCTGCAACAGAGGGATTGTAGAACTCGTACGTGGGGGCATCTTTCCCCGAAAAGAAGTTGGCTGGCAAGATTCCTGGCTTGATTAGCTCATCGGTGAGTTCTTCGTCGAATCGGCCAGTGGTCGAGTCGAAGCAGGTTGGGAGTTCAAAGATTGGGTCATCCCGCTGATAAGGAAACCAGACGGTTGCATCTTCATTAAAGCCGTTGTAAAAGCATCGGAAGTACTCGGCCACTTTTGTAGCAGAGTACAAGCAACCCAGGAAGGCCGACGCCGCTTCACCGAAAGATGTGCATCGGCGACGAGCAGTAGGATCTTCTGTCGATTCAATGTTGGGGAACATCATGTGTTCCACCCTCTGCTGAGTGATCTTGCTCATATAAAGGTTCAACCATAAATTGATGAACCACCAGGGGCCACCTGGATTTCCAATCAGCTCCCCTTTGGATAGCTTGATGCCGATTTGGTGGAGCATGTGGTACGCCGCCCCTAGCAAGTGTTTCCCAAGGGGAACAGGGGTTCCTGCCGATAGCGCTTCGGCTAAAGCCTGGGTGTTGGTTGATGGGCCGACTGCTCTTCCGCAAAAGAAATGTTTTTCTAACCACATCATTAAAAAGGCCGTGTGCTCCCTATTCTCAACAGACCCGGCTCTTTTGTTGCATCTGATGAATCCTTTCCACCCGCCGATTCCTCTTGTGTCCAGCCGATGTGACGTTGCGGCTAAGAGGTAGAAAGGTGTGTCCGGGGAGGAAATATCAAGGCCGGTCAACAGAACCACATCGACCAGTGTGGGAGTTATAGGTCCATGCCCAAACAAGAAAGCATTGAGGGCATCAGACCAAAAGTAAGAGGCCGCTATCACCAACGGTTCATTTCGCTCCATCTGGGACAAAGACAGGTTGATGCACTGGCCGATTTTGAGTTCGTCCCATTGGACCCTCTTCGGTTCGGCTATCCGTTGGTACCACTCCCTCCAACCAGGGGTTTCATTCGGCCAAGACCTAAAAGTACCTAGCCAGTGATCCAGGTCCATGGTGGATTCTTTGAAGGGGATTCTATGGGTTTCCAAATTGATGAGCTCGGTTGGATCTGGGTTCCCCATGGGTCCGAGACAGACAAGGCCGGGATTTCCCATAAGATGGATAGTAATGCGATGTCTAACCGCCTAAAAAAGGAAAGGGGGTGCGAAAAGTAAGAAATAGATCTAAAGTAAATGCATTGCCGATAGAGGAAGGATTCGGTAATAACCTCTGGGATGAAGTTCCTTGTAGTCGGCGTGACCGCCGGTGCAGCTGCGGAGGATGAGGCCGCTATGGGGATCGCCATTGGGATCTCCGATAAAGCTCCTTCTTCTGACGACGGAGCAACCGCTGCCGTCACTTCCGCCGGGGGCGCCATTTCCGGAGCATTGCGCCCGGGAGAGTTGCCTGAAGGTGCCGCCATTGGAGGGGAAGAGAAGAAGCAACAGGAGGATGGCGCTAGGAAGCTTCGGAGCTAAGGGAAAGTGCTGAGGGAAGAAGAAGGCGCGCGCGCTGAGGAAGAAAGACGTGAGCTCGAAGGTGAAATGCGGGGTGAACTGCTATTTAAAGGGCGCCTAAGGAGGGGTAAAAATGGAATTTTTATCGCGCCGGCGTTTCGAGTTTTTCGGGAGTAGTGGTTGTCGTGGGCGCCTGTTTTGAAAAGATTGCAATCATCAGCTGGAAGACCGCGAAACGGAAGGATATTTTCATTGCGGCTGTTTCGGAGGGGAAGTTGAAAAGAATTTCGAAGTAAAAGACTATGTTTTACTCCGAAACTGGGGGGCATGTGTTGACGCTAGATTTCGTCACCAGTGAAATCGGCGCCAGGAAAAGAGGAAATTGGAAAAGTACAGTTGGAAATCGGCCGAATGGCGCTACAGTTCGAGATCGGTTGGTTGGCACTACAGTCCAAGATCGGCCAATGCTACAGTACGAGATCGGCCGATGGCTTCTGCCTTGCTTAACTCTTGGGGGTTCGGATCGGACACGCCAGGTTCCCGATCGGTTACCTTTTGCCGATGAGGAATCGGCTGATTAGGAGGTTGGAATAATTGGGCCGGTATGGGCTTGGAAAGGAATAGAAGGATGAAGGGGAGATCAGCCCGTGAAGCGTATAATAACCAACCTAGTACGAATCGTACTTGTAAATATTTGTTTTCTATTTGAATTAGAGATAGAGTTCTAGTCAGTTAAGGAGTCATCTGTACGGGGCTATAAATAGCTACCTTTGTAGATCTGTAATCATAAACAAATCAATAGAACAAACTACTATTTCCTCGCACTTACTTTCAAGCAGGTGACTTCGCCAAATACTTTCTCCTTTTTCACGAGTTCGTACGGGTTGGCGGGGCTGCATCAACTTGACCTCCGACCGATCTTGTAAGTTCCGTTTACCGAGTAAATTCTAAGCTTTAACTTCGGGCGCATCGCTGTCGTTTCGTTTAGATTTATTCATTAGTTATCGATATTTACTAGAATCATAGGTTTTTACCTGTTTTTCTAGTTTTATCACCAGTTATCCAGCTAGGAATTGGCGGTTTCGGCTTTCTTTATATTCTGCTATTAAATTCACTTATTTCACGTATAGCCGATTAGATCTGTTCCTAGTGTTGTTACTATAGCATTGTGTCGATTACTCCAATAGTTTCTGTCTACACTGCTACAGTGATCGGTTGCTTTATAGCCGATTTCTTTATTACGGCAAATCGGCCGACGCTGATAAGCTCTCTCGAGATCGGAAATTTAGCCGATCGCGACTTTCGGACCTGACACGTATTCTTCCTTGCCAATCAACAGGTCAGATTGGCTGGCACACCGCGCGAACCGCACCAGGGCAATCACCCGAACAGGAGTTAAGCAGATTCTCCCGGGTCATGTGTCAGATGCTGGGAATTTGGTTGACCGATTTCTAGCGCCAACACTACGATTGTCGAACATACCAAGACTTTAGCAGACGTTGTCCAGCCACCGTCAAAGATCTCAAAATCATGGTACAACAATGGGTAGACCAAGAAGATAAAGAGCGTGAGTGATTCGGCTCCCATCGCAACTGCGATCGCGACAACAATAACAACAGTCATGAACAAGATAGAAACTGAAATACTAATACTCGAAACAACTACTCGGGTAATCCAAACCGCAAGTGCAAACCCGACAACACTGTTGCTACTATGACCAACTTAAGGAAGAAAGGGTCCCGCAAACGTGATGAAGGGCCCACCTTCACCGAGTTACTCAAGAAACAATGCCCATGGCATCTAAACAGCAAACACTCGGCGATAGATTGCTACAGCATGCGACGTGCAATGCAATACCTACCCGTACCACCACCTCCCGAAGACTTTGGTCAGAAAAAAGACAAGGGTAAAGTTAAAATCAATAAGGATGAAGAAGGCGAAGGAGAATTCTAGACCGCCTCTAAAATAGTTAACGTCATTTTTGGCGGAATCCCGGGTACCGCGTCCAAGCGGTCTAACAAGCTAGTACTCAGAGAAATTATGGCTATCGAGCCAGCTGCTCCCACACCGCTCAAATGGTCTGAGGTACCCATAACTTTCAACAGAAAGGATCAATGGACAAGTTTTTCAGAACCAGGCCGATTCTCTCTGGTACTCGACCCTTTCGTTGCAGGCTCAAGATTGACCAAAGTACTCATTGACGATGGAAGCGGACTCAACGTCATTTTTGCCAAAACACTAAGGAAAATGTGCCTCGACATCACAAACATGCTCACTCCAATGGACTCACCATTTTACGGAATTTTCCCAGGAAACGCGGCCATACCGCTAGGACAAGTTGTCCTACCAGTCACTTTCGGCACCAAGGAACACTATCGAACTGAGTACATCAGATTTGAGGTCGCCGACTTTGAAACTTCTTACCACACCATACTCGGAAGGCCTGCCTGGCCCTGTTTATGGCTATACCACATTACGTCTACTTGGTACTTAAGATGCTAGGACCCAAGGGAGAGTTAATGTTACGTGGAGACTTAAGGTGATCTTATGAGTGTGACACAAAAGCTGTGGAAATCGCAGTGACTTCGCAAGCACCCAACCCTATGCAACAAGTCTTCTCGGCTTCAAAGAAACTCAATCCCACGGAACTCGAAATCCCTAAAAACAGATCAGGTTCATCAAAAGTAAAACCAGCAAGTGAGAACGACTTCAAAACCATCGATTTCCAGACTGGTGACTCATCCAAGATAGCCCTGATTGGAACAGGGCTAAGTCCTAAATAGGAAAGCGTGCTCATCAGCTTTCTTCAGGCTAACCATGACATCTTTGCTTGGAAGCCAGCCGACATGCCCGGTGTGCCCAAGGAGCTGATTGAGCACTCATTAAACGTCAACCCCAAAGCCATCCCAAAAAGACAACGATTATAAAGGTTCGCTCAGGACAGAAGAGATGCAATAAAAAAAGAGCTAGCCAAATTACTCGCGGCAGGGTTTATCAAAGAAGTCTTTCATCCTGATTGGCTAGCTATCCTTGTACTCGTTCGAAAGAAGAATAATGAGTGGAGGATGTGCGTCAACTACATAGACCTCAATAAACATTGTCCAAAGGACCCCTTTGGACTACCCAGGATCAACCAAGTAATTGACTCCACAACTGGGTGCGCTTTGCTCTGTTTTCTCGATTGCTACTCAGGCTATCACCAAATAGCCCTCAAAGAAGAAGATCAAGCCAAAACAGCTTTCATCACTGCATTTGATGCATTTTGCTACAAAATAATATCTTTTGGACTTAAAAATGCAGGGGCAACCTATCAACGTGCCATCCAGATGTGTTTCGAGAAACAACTACACCGCAACATAGAAGCCTATGTGGACAACGTAGTCGTCAAAACAAGAAATCTGGATGATCTAGTCGCAGATTTAGAAGAAACCTTCGCAAGTCTACAAGCATTATGTGGAAACTTAACCCTACCAAATGTGTTTTCGGTGTACCTTCCGGAAAACTACTCGGGTTCATCATTAGCCACCGTGGTATTGAGGCTAACCCGGAGAAAATATCTGCCATTACAAATATGCAAGCTCCTACTGGCATCAAGGATGTGCAGAAGCTCATAGGTTGCATGACAGCCCTCAATCGATTCATCTCAAGACTTGAAGAACACGGATTACCCTTCTTCAAGCTACTCAAATGACAGGACAAGTTCTAGTGGATAGAAGAGGCCGACAGAGCCTTAACGCAGCTCAAGGACTTCTTGTCGAAACCACCAATCCTCATGGCTCCATCTCCAGACGAAGACTTGCTCCTATACATAGTTGCCACCACTCATGTCGTCAGCACAGCGATAGTAGTAGAAAGATCTGAATAAGGCCACGTCTACAAAGTCCAGAGGCCTATCTACTTTGTCAATGAAGTACTCTCGGACTCCAAAACTCGATACCCACCAGTGCATAAACTACTTTAGGCAATCCTGCTTACCTCATGGAAGTTGTGCCATTACTTTCAAGAACACACCATATCTGTCATCACTGACTTCCCACTTGGTGAAATCCTTCACAACAGGGACGCAACGGGAAGAATCTCCAAATGGGCGGTTGAACTCAGAGCCCTATCTCTGGACTTCAAACCCAGAACAGCTATCAAATCCCAAGCTCTTGTGGATTTCATGGAAGAATGGATAGAAAACCAAGTACCAACACCAGTTGAAAAATCGGAACATTGGATTATGTACTTCGATGGCTCCTTCAAGCTTGAATGCGCCGGCACAGGAGTACTCCTTATCTCTCCAAAAAGTGAACAACTCAAATACGTTCTCCAGATCTTTTGGGAAAATTCAAACAACGAAGCTGAGTATGAGGCACTACTACATGGTCTTCGTTTCGCAAATCACTCGGAATCAAACGACTACTGGTATATGGCGACACACTAGTCGTCATTAACCCAGTTAATGATGATAGGGATCACAACAAGGAAAACATGGACGCCTACTATAAGGAAGTCCACAAGCTAGAAAACAAGTTCTCAGGCTTGGAATTTCATCATGTCGTCCTCAACAACAATGTAGCTGCCGATGTATTGTTAAAAATGGGCTCAACTCGTGCAGAAGTCCCAGCAGGAATTTTTGTACACGAGCTCCACAAGCCATCCATACCAGAACAAGTCACTCTAGCAACTACCAAAACTCCAGAACCTAACTGAGAGATCATGATGATCGAAGTTGACTGGAGATCACCATTCATCAACTACATCAACGAACAAAAGTTACCATCTGATAAAAACCAAGCTAAACAAATTTTGCGACGAGGAAAAAGCTATGTTCTAGTCGGAGACAAGCTCTGCAGAAGGAGCGCATCTTCAGGGGTACTCATGAAATGTGTCACCCGAGAAGAAGGCCAAGAAATCTTGGAAGAAATACACAAAGGAATTTGTGGTAATCATGCTTCCTCACAAACGATTATAGGCAAAGCCTTCAGAGCAAGTTTTTACTGGCCTATGGCACTGGCCGATGCAAAACAACTAGTCCGTAGATGCCAAGGCTGTCAGTTCTTCACTAAGCAACAGCATGTCCCTACCTACAAGCTCATCACGATACCTCCAACATGGCCTTTCGCTTGCTGGGGGCTTGATATGATAGGACCACTACCAACTACGTCAGGAGGGTTCAATCGAGTACTTGTAGCCATCGACAAATTCACCAAATGGATTGAAGTTAAACCTGTTACTTGTCATAAGGCAGACCGAGTCCGCAACTTCCTGGATGAAATTGTACATCGCTACGGCTTTCCCAACAGGATCATCACCGACCTGGGATCCAACTTCAACAATCATGACTTCTGGGAATACTGTGAGAACAGTGGGATTGACGTACGATACATCTCTATTGCTCCTCCAAGGGCCAACCGTTAAGTCAAGCGTGCCAATGGCATGTTACTCGAAGCTCTCAAGAAAAGGTTGCACGACATCGGCAACACAAAAGGAGGCAAATGGCTCAAGGAACTACCCAATGTTCTTTGGGGACTACGTACTCAACCATGCAAGTCTACTGGGCACTCTCCCTACTTCCTCTTATATGGGTCAGAGGCCATCCTCCCTGTAGACGTCATGTGGCAGTCTCCTGCAGTCGAACAATATGATGAAGATGTAGCAGAAGAAACAAGACACTTGGACCTCGACAGTTTGGAAGAAACACGATGTGCAACACTAATTCAGTCAGCTAGATATCTCGACAGACTCCGATGCTACCACGACCGCAATGTCAAAGAGCGTTCCTTCAACTTGGGAGACATGGTCCTTAAATGCATCCAAGACACATTAGGGCTGCACAAGCTCAACTCGCCATGGGAAGATCCCTACGTCATATCCAAGGTCACAGGGCCTGGATCGTATCAACTACAAGACCTTTCAGGAGAAGAAATACCAAACTCTTGGAATATAGAACATCTGTGTCACTATTACCCATAGCAGACTACAAGATATACACTCGGGCTTTCATGCCAGTTAATTAAACACAACAAAGTTCTTTGGCAAAACTCCCATCTTTGCCTCTGTTCGACTATCCACAGCCACTCGAGCTCTCTAGCTCTTCGAGCCTCAGCGCCCCGTTTGACTTGATTCCATCAAGTCTCTTCGAGTTATCACAACTCGTCGGCTATCCACAGACACTCGAGCTCTCTAGCTCTCCGAGCCTCAGCGCTCTGAGCTTCAGCGCTTCATTTGACTTGATTCCATCAAGTCTCTTTGAGTTATCACAACTCGTCGGCTATCCATAGCCACTCGAGCTCTCTAGCTCTCCGAGCCTTAAGCGCTCCGTTTGACTTGATTCCATCAAGTTTCCGAGTTACCGCAATTCATTGGCTACTCAGCCACTCGTGCTTCTTAGCTCAAGTATTTCATAAAAATTTTTACCAAACTTGTCTCTACAAGACCAGGCGGTCTCTCAAAGCCATGACTCAAATAGCTACAACTACAGCACTATCATTTGCTAAAAGTCACAAGATTGACGCAACCATCAGATAATGAGTACTCAAGATTACATACTTCACATTCAAAAACTTCACAGTTACATCTGACCACTCAATGAAGTCAGGATATACAAAATACAACACAACAATAATGACTACAAGCAACTGCCTACTGAAGTCTGCACAGAAGTCCCAGGCTTTTACTATATCACAAGGATACACAGGCCTGACGACTAGTAGATCACCAAGGTACAAGCAGTGTCAAAAGGCAGGACCTGCACACGAGGAAGCTGCAAAATACACAGCCATATCCTGGTCCTCCTCCCTGACAACCCCAGGAACTCCATCACTACCGCTCCCTCGACGGCGACAATGATGAATCCCCGACGCAGCGTAAGGGAAAAAATACCAAGACAATGGAGCGCACTACCCGAGCTGCTCCCTTGCTAGCTTCAGTGCACAGATCCACACTGCATGCCACACCTCCACCTCTGATCAGAGAGTCGGATAAAGACCGCGGCACTCATCACACATCACTCACGAGTTCCAGCATGAACTCAGCTAGATCACAAGCTACAAGATGAGGCACGTGGCAAACCCTCCTACGAGGATTCTTCTAGCATCACGGCTATCCCTACGAGCGCAAGAGTATGTGGAGGGAAGGTGGCTCTAATCTACGAGGAATCTTCTAGCACCAGGACGCTCATTGAAAGCTTTCTACTATCAAACAACAGCAACCTAAAGCAATCCATCGCTACACTGAAGAAGCATGACCTTGGTCGAGCGTCCAGGGACCTATCTATAGCCAAAGGCCACAACCACCAACTACTCAGAAGTTACTGCTCGCTCATGATGATCAGCCTGAAATGCTGACAAGGGTCAGACAGGCGCTTTCTGACTCCACGCACGTGAAGGCACTCAACCACAACGGACAAAGGTGAACAGTTCACCTGTGAGCCTTCTCAGAGTTCAAGGTAACAACAGTAGTTACAACAGCAACACCAATAATTGACGACCACAACAAATACTACGACTACTCGATTACTTGGACTTGTTCTTCCCGACTACAAAGATCAGCCAAATAAGAGATCATCGATCATAATTCGAACTTCAACAAATAAAATTTACAGAGAATTGTTTGAGTACTCCCACGAGTACTCGACAGATTACAACTCGAGTTCAACAAAACTAGGGTTCTTCTAAACACACGAACTCGGTCATCTTTGCAGCAATCAGTTCAGCCTCCTCAAGATACTGCGTATAAGCATCTTTCGTGCAGTTCCAGGCAACCCCATCACCAGCCGCCAACAAGTCTACCCTCGGGTAATATGATTTGACTACTGCAAGGACTTGCTTGCAGACAATCTTACAAAGTCTACAATTATACCCGAGACAGATCTTAGTCTCGCGACTAACGTGCGTGGCTCAGCATCACCTTCGAGTGGAGCAAGGGCGTTTATTGCATCCTGCGCAGCACTAGTGTAACGACCGACCCCTAAGCCTTCCCAGTTAGTCTTGATCGCAGCACTTAACCTTAGTCAGCTGTCTTGCTTGACCGCACCTAAGTGCTCAGTTTTCCGCCGGTCCCGACCCCTGAGATCCGACCCCTTCCCGCTTCGCTCCTCTCCCGACCCCGGCGAGCTCAGCCCACCGTCGGATTCTGCTAATCTTCCTCACCCGTCCGATCTATCCACTGGTGGACCCGCGAGATCTTTTCCAGATCCCCCGCGATAGCCGCACTCGAGTTACATGGCTGCTTCAGAGTCTTCCTGCCGCGTGGCTCGTCTTTTTCGACGCCGCCGCTCAGTTTTGTCTCTGGAAAGCAACAGATTGGGTTCCCGCGCCCCCTTTCCCCAATAGCAGCGGAAGCCCTCTGCACCTCTTTCTGCAAGGCCTCGTCTCCCGCGCCCATCATCACGCCACCAGATCCCGGCCCCAGAGCCCTATGTCGCCCATCTTTTCCGTCCCTTCAGCCATAGTCGCGCCGCCTGGTCGCCGCTACACGACGATTCCTCCACCGCCAACCCCGACCGCGGCCGTGACAGTTCCTTTCCCCGCTCTGTCAGAAGCCGCCCGACAATCTGTTGTTCCGCGCTCTCCCCCGCGCCCGCGTCCGCCTGTCTTCTCACCTGTGCGCCCTCGATTCTAGCGCCGTTAAACCGGTCACTTCTATCACCTCTTCCGCACGGCGACGCCCGCTTTCCGCCAAATCTCAACCACCAGTCTACCCGCCCCTACGCCGCCCTGACGGCAGAATGCAATGATCGCTGGCGTCACCCCCGGAGTCCTGCACCACCGCCCTCTTTGCTCAATCGCCGCCCCGGCAGAGCACTCCATTGCCTCTCCCCGGCCTTCGCGCCGCTCCCCTTCTCTCTCTCTGCGTCGTTTCCTTTCCTCTGCTCCAGCAGCTATAAAAGGAATGCCCCCGTCGCCGGAGTTCCCTCCGCTCTTGTTGCCTTCAGCCTCCTCTAGCTCCCTGCTCAAGCTCCTAACACCACCCACCCAGTTCTTGAGGAGTTCTTCCCTCAGTTCTCCCTCAGTTTTCTCCAAGTCACCAGCAGCTTGCTCCTCCGTGCTGCGTAAAAGCTCTCTTGTGATCCGCAAGAAGCAGCGCCGCCGCCGGAGCATTGCCAGTCTTAGCCCTTGCTCGAAGCTTTAGTCCCTCCGCCTAAGTTCGCTTCTTTCCGACCCCAAGCTTTCCTTTCAGGAAGAAGGTGAGTTGCCGACCCCAGTCCGCCTCGCCCGACCCCTCCTATCCGCCCGACCCCGGTTCCGTCTCGCCCGACCCTGTCTGTTCCGCCGACCCTTATTCGCCTCGCCCGAGGGCTTGGCTGTGATCTTTTTCTTCAACTCGAGGGTGTATGTGTAAAACTTGGGAATCCTTCAGCGCTTGCGTCTAAGGACCCCCAGTTTATCACATCCTCTAGTTCAAGGATCAGACCACTAGTTCCTTCCTACCCTTACCTTTTGATCATCATCAGCTCTCTCGAACCACCATAACCTCCTGCTCTTTGTCGCAAGTTTCTGGGCTCAGGCGAGCCAGTGTTGCTGTTGAAATAACCGTCTATGCTAACCCTGGCATTGCATTCGTGTAGAGCTGCACCTCGAGAAGAAGAAGAAGAAGCTGTAGCCAAGCTCCTGCCCTCCGAAGTCGAAGTTGCCCCCGAAGTCGAGCAGTTCCCGTCCTCTTTGCTTGAAGGCAAGCCCCGGTTGCATTGAAAATCCTATGTGTTTTGCCAGACTTGCGCATGCCTTCTGTAACATGCTTGTGCATTTACGTATAGGAGTTGTGTGAAACCCTATATGCATGACTCAGTGACCCATGATCTGAGCACTAGCTGTTGGACCGAGTAGCTGCATTGCTTAACTAGGAGACGGTAAAAGTCGAGTGATTCCCTGTCACTCGCGAGTTGTAGGAGTTGCATGTTTACTCTCCTGTTATAACTATAAGGACGATGGACGGGGCAGGGTTTTGGTAACTTTTTGGTGGTCGAATGGTTGCCCCGTCTGTCTATGAAATCTTGCTAAGGCCCGACAGTGGTGGTGTTCGTGATCAAGTGTTTGAAAGTACTAGCCTCATACTTAGTATGGGATGAGGAAGCCTAGTACCGGATTGAACCTAGACGTGAGCGGTCGCCCCATTGTTCTTGGAACGGAGTTTCCCCTGCTAGTTGTCGCACGTGGTGGCAAGCGTGGTCACAGAACGGCAGAGGCCGGGTCTGTGGAACCTTGCACCAAAGGAAATGGGCCCGACACGGGTTAGGGGATTGATGGGGAAGGCCGACACAGGAAGCGACCTCCGGGTGCGCGGATGTCGTGAGGCTAGGTTCACCATGCATGGTTAAAGAACTCGAATCGATTCGTCTGCCTCTCACAGTTTGAGATTGCTTGATCGCTATGTCACCCTGAGTAAATGAGGAATCTGATGATGGCAATGTTTGTTGTTATATCTACACATCTTGTTTGGTTCTATGAATGTTTAGAATAGGTGGCACAACCTAGACTGGTAAATGAACCTAGAACCGGAGCTAAAACTTGAAAGTAGGGTTACTTAGTGCTTTTGGCAAACAAACCCCTCAGCCAAACAGCTTGCATGTCTAGAAGGAGGAGTAGTCCTTACTCCTATCGGTTAAGTCTTGTTGAGCTTAGTAGCTCAGCCTTGTTGTGGCTCCTGTTTTTCAGGTGAAGTTGCTGCGTCCGACCCCTCTCTGGTTGGTGCTTGGCCGCCCCAGCTCCCGCCAGGCTGGACGGTCGAGTGGGACCCCTCCTCGGACGGCGAGGAGAGGACTTAGTGATGTTCTGGCTGGCCTCGCCCGGACATCCGACCCCGACGAAGTCTTCCGCTAGTGTTTCTCTGTTGTTTTCTTGAAATCTTGTAAAACTCTGATGTTGGATTTTATGGCCGAACTAAATGGGTAAAACTTGTTCAACTCAGTGGACTTGTTGTATTCTCTGTAACCACTCACCTTCGTGTGGGTTTGCTAAACTCGATCATGTTTAAGTGGTTAAATCGGATGAAATCCGACGGCACTTCGTGTTAGCACGGGTTAGGCAGGAGTGTCGCATGTTAGGCGGCTTAACTCTGCTTAATCAAGCTAATCCGAGGTGGTTCCGCCACAACTAGTCAACTCTTGGAGCTCAACTTGAAGTCTCCCTGTAGTTATACCGTGATCCCTACACGCCACCATTGCCCTAGCAAGCATTACTCCATTCTGATTCTTCCTGCTCCTCTCATGCTCATAGGTAGCCTGAGCCTCAGCCAGTGATGCCCTGAGATGGGCAGCCTCATCAGCTACCCGGTCATGAGCGTTTCTCCAATCAAGCAGTTGGCTACTTGCAGCATCCTCTTTTCTCTTGAGCTCTGCGTCAAGCATCACAAATTAGAACCTATCACTACAGTCAAACATACTCAAAAGATCATGAGTACTCACCCTGATATTTCCTGTTCAAAGATTTATAGCAATTTTCCAATCGCTCCTGGAGGACTTCATGATCATTCCACTCAACTGCAAAAGACTTTGCAGCCTCCTCATGAACTCTCAAGGACTCTATAAGGCGGCTACATTCTTGTTCCAGTTGCACCACCCATTGCACGGTTTCACTGCGCTCCTGGAGAGCTCGAGTATTTCTTTGGGCTCTATCGTACAGGTCCTGCAAGCAACACAAAACAAGTTGTTAAGACTTGTCAAAACACAATTAGTCAAAGAAAATAGCTCATACACACCTGAAAGCTTTGGATAGCTCTTCAAAACTCTAACTCTGATGGCAGCTTGAGTACTGGACCCCTAGTATTCTTAGTAACTTGAGGCTCCGGATTTTCACCCACAAGAGCCCCTGACAACAAAAACCCATGGGTAATTATTGGATACAAAGGAATTCCCCTTCAAAAGCGTTCATACTCCAGCAGCATACCTGATGCGCCGACTTCACCCACTTCAGTCGCATCAACCAAAGCCATGGTGCCACCAGCAGTCGTTGAAGATGGCACACCTCCAGAACTCGAGGGAACCAATAGGCCCTCCACTGAGCGGATGACCTCTTGCAGCATGGATATAGTGGCACCAAGATGACTTGTGTCTTCAACCTCAGGTGCATCATCCATTGACAAATCGACTAAGAGGGCAGAGAGCGTAGTCGGGAGATCAGCCTCCACCCGTGTCTCCACGGGAATAGTATCTTCAGCATCCCTGTATCAAAACATGAGATCATCATCTGTTTTTCAGAAACAATCAAACGGAAAGATTACATAAAAACTCACCGGGATGATCGCGGCGGCAATCAAACATGTTTCTTCTCGGCTATCGCCGGTTGGATACTCATCACTACAGGGGCCGTGGGAGGAACGATCTCCACTCCTTCGTCGAGTCTTGAAAGAACCAAGGTTGAGACTACGTACGCACGACTACCAGAATAGATCAAGTACTCACCACAGGTGATAACATCAGACAACAAGGCACCAGCAGCCACCACCGGTGTCTTCACGGCATCTACCAGCTCAGATGTAACCTTATCAATTGATGACTTAGTAACCTACTCGAGGGCTACCAACTCGGGGGTTGCCGGCACAAACGCTGCCTTAATGGGGGCTACTGACTCGGGGGCTACCGACGCTGACGCTACCTGCTCGAAGGTTGCTGTTCCCGAGTTCAAAAGTAGCACCCCCACAGGCAGCTCTTCAACAGCCGCGACACTGACAACTGCGTCTTTGGCAATCGCGACTACTTCACCAGAAGTAGCCTCATCACCGCCGATGGTCAAGTCATCGGCCTTTCCAACCGACTAATATCATCAGTATTCTACAAAGTAATGACTTTCCAAAAAGTACTTGAATACAACACATGACTACGTACCTTGGTACTCTGTGACCCCTCGGGGGTCAAACTCGACAAAGATGAAATAGGCCAAGCAGCAGCCTTTTTTCGCACTACTCGCCATTTCTTGGCATGAAGAGAAGGAGCATCGTCAGTGTCAACCATAGTAATCTCTCTACCCTCATACGACGGCAAGAAGCCAAAAAGCACTCGGGACTGCAAGCCAACAATTGTTACTTGAAAAAGTGTTACTATGCCCTCGACTACCCAAATTAAGCAAAAGAAGGAACGTACCTCTGTTGGTCCATACCAACCATCAAACTAACGAAGAACTCCCAGAAGTACTAGTACCCCTTGATAGTTCTTGAATAACTTGCCCAACAACGCCTCCATATCATCATCAAAACCCGAGTACTCGGAGCCTGAGTGAGCTCGTTGTTGCAAGGGCTGAACTCTCCGCTTAAGAAAATTGGCAGCCACATTGATGCCAGTTAAACCCAACGACCTCAACTCGACAATCTGAGTCAGTAGGGCAGTAATCTCAGGTGTGTCCTTGGGCTCACTCACCCAATTGTCCACGTGCTTTGGAGCATGGCCGGTGACTACTGGCAAGACAGGATCATGATTACCAATATAAAACCATCTCTTCTTCCAGTCGCCATGGGAGTCAGGCAGGTCATACTCAAGGTAAGCACTTGAGTTCCTCAGCTGAAACCTAGCACCTCCAAACACCTATGTCCTAGTTGCACTGGGTTGCGGTTTACAGCGAAACAACTTTCTCAAAAGATCAAGACTAGGGGGAACACCCAGGTACACTTCACACAAGTGTACAAAGATAGCCATATGAAGCACACCATTCGGATTCAAGTGAACTAACTGAAGGTTGTAGTACCCGAGAATACCTTTAAAGAAGTCGGAAGTGGGCACCGCTAGTCCTCTCTCGACGAAATGAGTAAGCATGACTATCTCCTTTGGGTGCTCTTCAAACTGCCACACATTCCCAAATGCAGGCTTCCACTCAAGTTCAACATTTGGTTGAAGAAGCTTCACATCGACCAAAGCCTGGACCGCCGGCTCCTTCATCAGAAAGTGCTGCCAGGTGATCCTAAGGGGCGGCGACGCAGTCTGGTTTGTTGGGCCACACTTTGGCGCTGGCAGTGTGAGCTCTTTGCCCTTCTTGGATCTAGATCTCAACTTACTCGTGGCCGCGGCTTCCCCCTAGGTCTTCTCGGGTTTCTTCCCCATCTCCTTGATGCGCATCAGTCGATCCTGAGAAAGATGGAGGTGGGACGGAGCTGCAGCAGATCTCTCTCTCAAAGGCTAGACAAGATCAACAATGGTGGTGGTGGCGCAGGGAAGAGTGGCGGCATTGGATGCAAAGGAAAGGGGCGCGAATTACAAATCTGCTAAAAATGACGTACCACTAATCACCGTTGGGCCGCCCCTATTATATCAGTAGCATCTCCGAATTCCAAGCGTCAATCAAGCAACGGTCAGATATAAATCAGATTTACCACCATAATTTCCAACGGATACTCTGGCCAAAAGTCTAACCCCTTCATCGAATACAAGTAATTGCCCAAGTGCTCGGGGGCTGCGTACACCGTACCCGTTGGATAAAGTTTTCTTTTTTCTGAAGACTACAAAGGTTAGAGCGAAATCACAAATTTGACCCTCAGCTTGATTCTTTGATTCAACCTAAGGATGGAGTGCGATTGTCATTGCACTACCATATAAAAAAGTTTCAAGGTGAAGGTTACTCGAAGCAAACATCGGGGAGTACATCAGTCACGCGACAGCACTAGTACTCGAAGGATTGGCCGCATCTACAACTCAAAAAGCACCAAGGCCTTGTACGGCGTCCTCAAGTACCCGGAGCTATTCCTCTCGACTACAAAGTACTCGAGGGCTTGTCGGGCATACAGCCCTAGGCCGACGAGTAGGCCTTGTACAGCCCACTCAGGGACGTACTCGGACGTGATCAAGACATGGAGGCTACACCGTAGGGTAATGTAGCCTGCACGGACTCCTAAAGACTAGTCGGAATGCATAAGGAAACTACTCTACCGATTTGGAGTAGAAATTTGTAACCGTGTTCGACTAGGACTCCACCCTGTAACTCTGCTCCCCCGACTATATAAGGGCGGGCAGGGACCCCCTCTAGACAACAACAAAGAAGTTCAATATAACCAACACACAGGATGTAGGGTATTACACGATCTAGCGGCCCGAATCTATCTAAATCGTGTTCCTTGCATCACCATCAACTCCTTGATTCTCGACGACACCCGTCGCACAAAAGACCACCAAGGGTACCTCCTAGGCGGGTTGCTGGTCTAAAACACCGACAACAGGGGACTTGGAACTCGCCACAATCCAGAAACTGGGTGGGTGTGGGTGGGTCTCCAGATTGGATCTGGAAGGACTGTGCGAGATTCACGAAATACACGACAGCTAAGTTCCGTAGACCGAAGGAGCCAAGGGAAGGACCCTGTGCCGACCTGGTTGAGCGTAGCGCCACCTCAGAGAGATCTATGTACTCAGCAATTGTGCTGCTGATGCGATCTAGCCTCGTGATTAGGTCGGAGGGCATAGGTGGGCGGGTCGCAACAAGGATGTGAGGAACCCTCTCGGAGAGAGAGCGATCGCCAACATGCTGGGCAAGCGGCGTGATGATTCTTGGATGGGGAACTTGCTCCGCCGGAGTAGATCCGACGGATGCTGAGCTGGCAGTGGACGCCGAGTCAACGGAAGACGCAGAGTCGGTGGAGAAGGCGTGGAGTCAGAGTCCACTGGCATGCTCCCGAAGCGGAGCTGGATCGGGTTGGCGAGGAAGTCTTTGATGCTCTCGGGGAATACAACGCTAGGGCTGGATGCCATCAAGCTCACTAGGGAGGATCTCACAATCACCCCTACCCGACGTGCCAACTATCAGATTTATGAGCCCAGCAGTCCACCAGGGGGTTGCCCAAGTGGTTGATTTGTAGGTGAGGGCGATTGCGAAACTAAGAACTCAAAGGTGGTCACGAGAACACAAGGGACATGAGGGTTTTAGGTTTGGGCCTCCGGAGAGTAATACCCTACATCCCGTATGCTTGGTGGTTTGTATTGCTTGAGAGATTCGATGCGCTGGATTCGCTGGGTTGCCCTCAGGGGGCTCCCTTGGCCGCCTTATATAGGCTGACGACCTAGAGTTACAAGTCGGTTTGAATCTAATCTATTTGGTACATATATGGAAGATAATCTGAGTCGGACTACAATACGCGTTCCGCGATATCCGGGCTGATTTGAATCGCTCGGCCTCCTTGGCGTGTACTCCAAGTATCTTCATGTCCTTGGCCCGCACGCCCTGATCGAGCGGGCCCACTTATCAGGTCTAGCCAGTATCCTGGTCGGTGGGGACCCATGGGGTACCCATATCCCTCAGCTTGATATGAACGGTTTTAAAAGTTGGGTAGTGAAACATTCTTAGTTCTGCGGTTCAATGGTCAAAACCAAACTGAGGCGATAGTTGGATGGTCAAAAATGAACTTCTTCTCAATTTGGGACGGAGGGAGTATCATAGTTACGGATTGAACATGTGGTACCTAGTGGAACATCTCTTTGTACTTTTTCCTTGATTTTCTTTTTTAAAGGTGAAGATAATTTTCCTTAATTTCTCGAGGGAATGTTGGGGTGAGGTTTGCTTGCGGGGTGGGCCGTCCATTAGAAAGGACCCATTGCCATAGAGCATGGGCCTACTTGGATTGCGCCCTAGGAAACTCGCTTGGGATAGGCAGTGCTCCTAGAGCGATCAATTTCAAGGGCTTGAGCTAGATGCACACATGCCTGAGCAGAGAGAGCCATTAGGCCCAGTCGCTACCCAAACAAGTCATAAATATATTTGCGTTACGCTCAACCTATCTCCCATGGCCATATTCTTGGGAAAATAGAAAAAAATAGGAATACATGCATCCTTATCTGTTCCTCCCTCTCTCTCACAAAAAGGAAAGCACTGCGCTCAACCCCTCTCCTATGGTCATATTCTTTGCCAAATAAAAAGAGGAGTACAGGCATCCCATCCTCGAAAAAGGAAAGCACTATCTAGATGTGCATGCGCGCGGCCCAACCCATCCTCCAAGGCCCACAGAAATGCAATACAATTCAAATTTTCCACTAAAATGATTGCTTGGATGGGCCCTACTTGCTTACTGGTTCTCTCTGTAGAGAGGATACCATGATGCTCCCTTCCTTTTTATTTTGGGACGTATTCTGGGGAAAGCAAAATCTGAACGTTTTATAGAGCTACAACACCGAATTAATGTTTGTCCTGGCTAAAGGAAAAGTACCGCCTCCATTCTCTTGTGATAGGTTATTTCTAAATATAGTCTTATTTCAATCTAATTGTTCGTTCATTTAATAATTGTTCGTTCATTAAATATTTGTCTCCGGCTTGAAGCATGTGTCATCCATACATCTATGGACCCACCAGAAGATTTGGACAGTCCTAGATACGGGACTATACACCAAGACATGTTAGACATGGAGACTACAATGCAGGTGGCGTGGTCTACATGGAGAACAAGAACTAGTCAAGTATTAGGAAACTACTCATAGCAATTAGAGTAGGACTCTCTAGTCGAATCCGACTAGTATTCTTGTAAACAACCGACCTGTAACTCTACCACTGATAATATAAGGCGAGGCAGGGACCCCCTCCAAATAAGTTCAATCAATACAATCCAACCAACACACAGGACGTAGGGTATTAGACGACATAAGCGGCCCGAACCTGTCTAATCGTGTGTTCGAGTTCACCATCAAGTTCCTGATCTCAGCAAGCCCCACAAATAAAACACTAACTCGGGTAACCCTCGGTAAGTTGCCGGGTCTAAACACCGACAGCGCGATCCTTCGTTCCTCCACGCGAGTATAATCCATGTGTTTTAAGGTTTCTTAATGCATGGATTTTTTTTGTTTATACCTTCTGTTACAGGTTGTTTATATTAGAATTGAAGTTAATTTATGTGAGTTACATCCACATTTGAATGATTTTCAAGTGGTGATGATGTATTAAAACTTGAAGCGCTAGAGGCCCTAATAACATCTGAACCTTTTTGTTTGCACAATAATGTTAGATCAAAGATGGGCCGAGGTATTTAAAAATGTATAATTTCTAAAAAATCAGGCGTTGAGAGGCCCCAGAACGACAGACAGTATAGGGGCTGATCAGTACGTCTCTCTTTTTGACATGATATTACCTTTCCAAATTGAAGGCTCGATGCATGGAAGAAGCTGTCTCTCTTTGACCATCTAATTTCAACATATGCATCATGCGCATGCGTGCCAAGCAATGAGAAGCAGATGGGGGAAGGAAAAGTCACGAGTCCGATTCGCTCGTTCCTCCAGTTCGGTGCTGGGTGGTAATGGTGGTCAACGAGAAACTACCTGCACGCATCGCATATGCTGGCGTGGTGGCTAGATGCAATACTACTACTAGCTCTCGATGCATGCATGGGCAATGGGCGCATAGAAGAAGAAATTTAAAACGAAGCACGGCAGCAGATAGCTAGCAAGATAAGATGCTTACTGATCACCTTGAGGACGAACCTTCCTTCCAGCACGTACGCATTTTCCTTTATTTCTTGCTTCACCAGGTACGTATGCATTAGCTAGCGAAGAATGGAAGCTTGCTTGGCGTTACATCGGTGTGACGTCATTATTACTGAATCGACCGGCACGGATAAGGTTGAGAGTGAGGAGAGAGAGACATGGATATGTTGCTAGCTACAGTATTTGCTTTATTTCCTAGCAATGGGTTTACCCCTGGCTGTGCACCAACAAGAGGCGTAGTCAAGTGAATCCACGCACGTACGGCCAGCAGTACACTGTTTTATTGTACACGATGCAGGAAGAATTATAAGGGAGATGAGGAGAATCGGAGAAGGAAAGAAGAAGATTGGCTGGATCGGAGGAGAAGGTAGAAGCTCAACCGTTCGCTAGCCATCAATTCTACTTCTCTGCCCTTGGAGATTCTTCTCTTAGCACGGATCTCAAAGTAGAGCCTAACGGATATATATCGGCATGGGGGACAGTGAAGAAAAACCTGGCCGGCCAGCTGACAAAGAGAGTCGAAAGAGCTGATGGAATAATTAAGTCGTTGTACGTATATGCAATAAACATTACTCCGTATTTGTGTAGCGTACTCCAATCGTGTATTCGAAGGTGGTTGGTCAACGTGCGCTATAATTTTTTAACTTATTTATATATGTGCCCTCTACGTTTCGACTACAGGTAGAAGACTAATTAGTTTTTCAATGCGTTGCCCTGTTCAACTTCAAAGTCTCGACAAGTAGTCTGGATCAATCGGGCGCAGTTAGTAGCAAACTGCGGCGGACGCAGCAGCAGAAGAGAGCGACCAAGCTAGCTAGGTCCTAAACGTTTGACCATCAAAATAATTAATTAAATCCATACTCATAGTCTACCACAACGTGGAAAAGGCGCGCTATTCCGTTTACTTGTGCAGTATAGATCGTTTTAACTTGATCATGATTTATTAAAATACATTTTTGCTATTTATAACACCGTGATCATCATTATGAGCAAGTCTCATTAAATATAAATGTCCTCCGTTTCAAATTGTAAGTTGTTTTATATTTAAATTAATATTAGATATATAGTTTTTGCTATGTAGCTAGATACACTAGTGGAAATCGTAGCATTCGCGACGAATGACTTCCGTCACTTTGAAAGCCAAATTCGTCATAAAGGAAGTTTCGTAACGAATTTGTGATGAATTTCGATTCATCAAATATCGAGCGTCAAGTTTGTACTCCCGTGACGAAATGGCCAAAAACGTCACAAACTGATTTTATCTGTGACGAAAAAACATTCGTCATGGAACCATTTTTTGTTATGTGACGCGTCGCGAAAACATCACAGAACATCCGAATCCACGTGTCCCCGTCCATGCTGGCAGGTAACGTGGTGCCGTCCACGTTGGCAAGTGACGTGGCCCGAACGCGATGGCACGCGACGTGGCTTCATCCACACTGGCAGGTGACGTGTCGGGCAGTAAGTGTCGCAAAGATGACCGCCACGTGGCTAGCTACCATAAGGCTACGTGTCGAGATGATGCAAGTCCATGTGTCATTATTCTAAGCACCCATGTGTCTCCGTCTTGTATCGACACATGTTGTCTTTTCAATCGGTCCACGTGTCATTTTCTTACGTGTCCACGTGTGTCCACGTGTCATTTTCCCTTCGTCCACATGTCCTTTCACGATGTGTCCACGTGTCATTTCTCTATTGGTCCACGTGTCCTTTTTTTACGTCTCCACGTGTCATTTTACTAATGGTCCACGTGTCATTTTCCGACTGTTCCGCGTGTCAGTTTCTTAGAGGTCCACATGTCTTTTTATACTGGTCCACATGTCAATTTCTGATCAGTCCATGTTTGTATTTCTGCTTATGACACGTGTTATTTTATGTTTTGCCCACGTGTCAATTCCCAATTAGTACACATGTCAGTTTCTTATTGGACCACTTGTCCGTTTCTACAGGTTACACTTGTCCATGATGCATGTCCACGTTCATACAAAACTATTTCATCACAAAACACCAAATGATACAGCAGAGTTCACAGAAATGTTACAACCAAATAAGTTCATGACACCACTGCAATTATTAAACTGATAGTTCAGTACCACATAAGCACTAGAGATCACGACGGAATGCCAAGTACTACTGACAACAGTTTCACACATATAGGATCAGAGTTGAGAAGAGGTACCATGGGTGTTCAGGTTCAAGATCTTCATAAGGATGACATTGCTCTCATCATGTTGCTTCTTGAGCTCCTCGTACTGTCTTTGAGTTCTCGCCAGCACTTCCTCTGTTGCTTCAGTCTTCTTCTTTAGTTCTTCCACTTGTTGATGTAGAATAGCTGAACCTTGTTTTTCAGAAGCAAGTTCTTGACTAAGCGCTTCTTCACCAGCTGACTGAGACTTGGAGGAGCTTGTGGGTATACTAGTATTGTTCAAGAATGTGGTGTTGGATCTGTTCTGTGAGAGGACCTTGGAAATCATATTAGCACTAGACAATGGTGGCTGCCCATCAGCAACAGGTTCTGCCCGCATAGTTTTCATTGACACCTATAAAATGCAAAGATGAACTATTAGTATACTGATTATAGTAAAAAAAGGATTATATTAAACAAACTGAGAACAAAGGCAGATTGGATAAGTGCTACTAAATAGTGTTAATATAACACACCACTGAAAGACAAGGGCGCCATGAATGTTAAAACTATATGATGCAGTATGTACAGAGAAGTGTTGGAGAAAGAAGGATAAAAGTCTGGAAGAAGGATTTGATAAATCGTCTAAGAATCATGTAAGTTAATGGCATATTCTCATTTATGGAAGTGACTAACGTAACAATACACTCAAGTACTCAACTTTATATGTTTGGTTGTAGATTATGAAGATGCATATACAAGGAGAAACCTAATGAAGACGAACATAATTGTAGGAAAATATGAGTATTATATGGATGCAGGTGAGATTCAATGCTAGTACTGACTTGTTGAGCATGGCAACCAATAGAAATTAAAATTCTAAACGTCCAGCAAATTAGCTAATTCCTAGAAAAGCAAATAAGCATGTAAGGGGACTTACAAATGCTTCTCTAGCCACGTCACTCATACCCTTCTTGCGGCTGTGACTTCTTTGTCAGCTTCATCAACTTGTTCCTGGGGTTCATCCTCATTGACTTCAGCGAGTTCTGCATCCTTGTTCTTTGTTCTTGAACTGATGTACCAAAATGGTGGTTAGACAAACAGCAAAACCATGACAATCAAGAAGAAAGAACTGATAAACACTAGACCCTAATACTTTGTTTTATTGACCGAATGTAGATGAGAGACATACAATCAAGCAGAAAGAACTGATTTAAAGAATGGCACTTGATACGAGAGACAGACTCAAGTGCAGGTGAGGCGTGTATGTACTCATTAAAGAAAGCAGGAGAATGAAAAGGTTACATTAGAAGACTGTTGACACTTACGAATGCAATTGTGCAACGTAGTAGTGAGATCCTGTTGCTTGAGGCCACTTGACTTTAGCCCGATTTCGCTTATTCTAATCAGAAACTGCCTGCAAGAGATGTATGTGTTAGTCTACATCACAAGTACATACTTGAAAGCACACCAAGAGAAATTACCTTGTTGTGTGCAGTTAATCACTTGTTAACAAGTATACATCACTGTGCATCAATCATGTAGGAGACATGAGAGGTTGTGAGTATCTCATTAGTAGGGACGCCAACGAAGTGTTCCTGCTTCAACTTATACCACCTCTGCCGTATCCTTGACTTGAATACACTGACACAAGCATCTGATGTTGCCTTGTCCCTTCTGCCAATTGCTAACCTCCCCTAGTGATTAGAATTGAAATCCTATTACACAAGGGCCATATAAGAGTTGAATGTAAAATAGGGAGTAGTATATAGGAACTCACAGATAGCCTTTTCAAGAAGCCCTCAAAATGTTCAATCCCTTCCTTGTAGTCTTTCCAATGGGGAAAGATAGGAACTTGAGACTTAACAATAACACCAGCCTCTGATGCAAACTTGGCAGCTTGCAACGATTCATGCGGCCTAGTGTTCCCCTCAGCACCAGAGATGGGCATCCTTCTCCCCATAGCTTTGGTCATCTTGTCAAGCAAAACTCCCCTGGTTGCTGGCCTCACCTTGCTCGGGCCACCTCTTTGTGTAGGTGCTTTAGAGATTTTATTCAATTTCTCATTATTCATCAAATATAAAACCATCAGTGCGAAAAAGCTTGAGGGTCAACGAACCAACCTTCAGTTGTGGACTCCGACTGCCTAGAGTCGGTATTTGGACCGGTCTCATCTTCGTTGAGGTCAGGAGCATCATCATGATCTGCATCATATGGATATGACCAGTCCCTCAGAGGACTTGAATGATTGTTCACATTGTCATCACCGCTAGTGTTTTCTGCAACCGTTAACAATTCTTCCTGCACAACATTGTCATCACCACTAGTGTTTTCTGCAACTGGTGGCAATTCTTTCTGCACAGGCTTTTCATGTGGTCCTGATGTTTGCAGCCTTTTTAGTAACCTTACTGAAGCTCCAGGAGTGACCTCTGTTGGTGGGATTGACCTCACCCTCTTGGAATGTCTACCTCCAGGAGCCATGGCACCACTTGTTTTCCTCTTGTTTGTATAGACCTTCCTACGCCCATTCCGCACAGGGCTCTGCAGATTTAAAAAAGTATAAGTGGTAAGTATGTGAACAAATTGGAAGCACTTCTAAGTTTTGGAAATATCTAGTGCTCCTTCTAAGCATTAGAAACATCTAGTGCTCCTTCTAAGCATAACCCACCTCCCGCCAAGAAAGAAGATGCACCTCAATTGCTAGTGGTATCGGCTCCTCTTCTAAGTCCGTATCATCATCTCCATCATCATGCTCTTCACCTTCAAGGATGTAATCTGATAAATCAGAACCTTCACCATGACAAGCATCCCTGCCAGACCTTTCCCCTTCTTCCCTGAACTTTCCCCATTTGAAGTTGTTTTTTTTCTTGAGAATGAATTAAGAGATGATGATAAACCACTAATGCCAAGTTCTTCCATTCTTCTTAAATTCTTCTTGATAGTTCCTTCCCGTTCTCTTTTGTATTCATTTTGTGAAGGTTCTAACATGTGTAAGCAGATTTTAAGTATTAGTGACCTAGGTTGATTTCATATTCGTGACTAGAATTAGAATACAGACCAACTACAACCTCCAACCCTGAACCGTGGATGAATGTGTCACTACCTAAAACCATAGAATAGAAAAAGGATTTTGCACACCTCTTGTTGCGAGCCGTCGGCGTCCAACCATTGTCACTCGTCGAGGTAGCTACTCGTCGAAGATGGTGAGGCTGCTATGATGTGGCGGTCGTCGTCGATGTTGTAGCAGATCCGGTGTGGCGGTCATCACCGACGAGGTAGCAGAGTCGAAGGGGTAGCAGATCAGGTGCAACAGTTGTCGTTGACAGGGTAGCAGATCTGGTGCAGCGGTAGTGACAGATGGGGAAGCAGATCCGGTGCGGCGGTAGTGGCCAACGGCAGATTCTTATGCAATTAATTAATTTCTATTAATGCCCAGTACATTCTGCTCCTCACAATTGCATAAGGATACATACACATAGTCCTTCACATTGTTCATCACACACAAATACATATCTAAGCACTTGTACTCATCACATATCAAAAGAAAAATCTGACGACAGTTCATCACACCATTCTACTTCAACACATATCCAACTCCCATGTTAAAAAAGGCTACAACCAACAGTACCAAGAACATCATAGCTTGGGTCAATTTCTCCACCTTTGCTTCCAATTCGTTGTTCTTCAGCATGCCACCACCTGCTGCAGGGCTCCCAACAGCATGAATCTGCTCCATGGACTGGACTTCTTGAATCTCTTGTTCATCAACAAACACCTAGACCACCTTGGCTTTCACCAAATCATGCAAGTAACCCCTTTGCCACCTGTAGCAGCCACACCACTGAATGAACAACAAACCCTTGCTTAAACCCTATCAGAGATCTCAAAGCACAAAAAACAAATCAAAGCTGAATCCACTCACTGAGCATTTGACATACACCCGATCGAAGTTCTCATTCTCCTTCTTCGACCGGGCCTCACACACCCTTTCCCTCTTGCAGGTTGGGAAAATCACCATGGGCAAGCCAGTCTCCTTACCAACAAGCTTTGACATTTGCCTTCCTCCGGCTGAGGATTGTTGACGGCAGTTAGCATGCCAATTCATGAACCGCAAGTGCACGGATCAATTGTAGCTTTTCCCTTAGAGTATTCCCCCAAGGTTTATCAATTCGTGGAACAAGTGGATTGCTGGCTCTCACTTTATACCAATTTTGCTAACGAAACTGAGTGTATGTATTCTGTAGAGAGACGAATTAAACTACTAACAGAGACTAAGATAATATAGCAAAGGTTAACACAAGATAGGAGATAGAGATAGATATAAGTGTTCCCTCCCTAGGATCTAGGTTCACAAGAATATGCATCTACTCACATATGGGTGCTGCCCTCACTAGCTATCACAACGGTTATGTGCTCGCTCGGCCTTTTCCCTCTAGCATACCATCACTACATAGGGATACTCAATCGTCTTGCTCACACACACTATATCGAAGGATCCGCAGAGTTAAGCTAATCACCACGATTACCAAAAACCCTAGTAAGAACATATGTTGTACAGAACAAGAGCTCACATATGTAAACAAAGCATTGCAACAACATAGACCATGATGCATTAATGGGCATAAAGAACATGTAGCAGTTAAAAATCAATGACCATATCAACCCTAGGGATGAACAGAGGCTTAACCCCATGATCTTACACATGATGACACAAACAAGGGGGTAAGGGGCACCTAGAGAACACCCTGACCAAAGACGAAGATGAGGGGAGGCACGAGGGTCTCAGGCCGATCGTCTTAGGGTGCCCTAGGCCGACGGTCTAGGGGTTTCCTCCCTCCTCTGGAGGTCCCCTTTGATGATGAAGCTCCTGATCAGATCTAATCCCTATTTCTTCTCTTGTGGCAGCGGCAACGGCTGGGTCTAAACTCGTTGGGATCCCCCTCCTTGTTGGAAGTCCTTGGTGTTTATCATTGCCGACATCGGTTGGGGTGCCTTCAAAGCCAAGTTTCTAGAAAATAACCCTAGGAACATCATGGGCTTACTCCTAGTGACAGGGGCGATGATCGAGGCTAGAAACGGGCCAAGCCGATCGGCCTGAACCCCTCTGGGTCAATCGGCCTGCCCTGTTTTGGCCTCCAATGCCCAAGAGCTCCATACGAAAGTTGTAGATCTCGTCGAGCTATCCAATTTTCCCTATAAGTTTGCCCCAATCAAAGTTTGGATGAAGGAGATATGGCCCGTGCAAGTTTCAGCTCCTCCTGCAGGCCTGCAGTTCAATGTTTGTCTTTGGACCTTCCAATATCCAAAGTCTTGGCTAAAGTCCAACTTGTAGAAAAACCCTTCATTTACGTCGTATTTCCTGTGATTATACAATATGATCCAAAACACAACACATATGCGAAAATAAGGTTACTTCAGGTGCCAAGTGGCAGGTTAGTATAACAATATGCCTGAAAACACTAGTTAAGTGGCACTAAAAGTGTTTCAATAACAAGCGTCAACAAGCACTCTACAACATGTGACATCCTTCCACACCGGTGGCAATGGCGGGCGGTGAGCAGGGGTAGATTCTGGCGAGCAGAGAAGTAGCAGTGTGTCGCATCTAGCTCGAGTCGGGCTCTGGGGACGGTCTAAAGGATAAGGCAGGGACCAAAGTGTCCATTCCCATGGGATGTGGTGAGACACGTCAACAACCTAGGCTTAAACGCATCGTGAGGGAAAATCTGAATGGATGCCAATTACTTAAATATCCTTGAGCATCTCCACCTACTCCTCCCCCTTCCCCTACCTCTCGATCTGTTCGCCGACAAACAAGGCCAGCGGAGTGCCCTGCATCCAAGTAAACGTCGACTCTGACGGCTCTGGCATGGGTTACCCCAGGGTGATCGAGGAGACGCCAGCGGCGGCGGCGGGAAGGGAACCAACCTTGCCGCTACTGCTGCCGGCCAAGAGGCTCCCTGATCACCCACCTAAGCCAAAAGCGCCCTCCACGGCCTCACCGCCGGCCAAGCGCCCCCGTGGTCGCCCACCGAAGGCAAAGTCACCCTCCTCAGCCTCACCGATGGCCAAGCAGCCCCGCAGTCGCCTGCCCAAGCCAAAGGCGCCCTCCACAGCCTTGCCGCTAGGGAAGCGACCCCGCAGATGACCGCCCAAGGCCATGGCTCCCTCAAGGACCTCACCGCCGCATAAGCGGCCCTGCGGCCGGTCACCGAAAAAGGTGTCGTCCGAGGCCAAGATCTATGCCATCCTACGGGCCAGGAAGAGGGTTCCAAAGGCCGGCGGCCAGCCCCCAAAGAAGCCAAAGACCGAGTCCAGCGACGACTACTCCTCGGACTCCAGCGATGACTTCCCCTTCTACTCCAGCGACGATGACTCCTTCGATGAACTCGAGTTCCTAAGGAAGCACATGAATGACATCGGTGATGAACTATACCGGAAGTGCAAGATGTTTGCAAAAGTGCAAGCCTTGCTCACTTGAAGATGAACTTGGTAAGGAAAAATAAGAACTAGGGCACTTGAAAATGCAAAGGAGTGATGTGGATAGCTAGCTAGTCATTAATAGTAGTTGCTGATGTTCTTTTGGTGATGTGGTCCGTGATCAGTAGAGATTGGTGGATTTTAGTTTCATGCACTGTTAGATGCTAGTGTGATGTATGAATTTGGGAAGTTTGTAGCTATGGTGAACAATCTTAACGTAGTTTCCTTTGTCTGAATTTGTGATGTTCCCATAGGTATAGTGGGTATTCCTTACCACCAGACCATACACACGCTTGTGAAAATATTGGCTTTTTAATGTTTTAGTACAATATCAAAATGAAAACGGGCCACCGAGGCGGTGAGGACTGAGGAGGTTGGCGTCACCTACTGCTCCACGTGGTAGCGCGTGATTGGCTGAGAGGCATAAGAACTCGTAAGTAGTCCATCTTTCTATTTTTAATCTGGAATTAAATCTCTAAACTGGTATTTTTCCCTCATAAGAACTCCAAATTTTGATGATTCTTTTTTCTAATTTTATCTAAAATCACACTCTTTCATTTTATGGTCTTTGTTGGTAAGTTAGGTACTAACTTAGTTTCTTACACCAGAGTAGAAAAATAAACAAATGAGTTTGCATAACAATTGCAAATATAACTTCATTTTTCCTAATACTAAGGTAAATATGATGTTGTGTCCAAATTTGAGGTGTATATGAGTTCAAAAGTATTCTGAGCTTTGCAAACTTGAAAGTTTGCCTTAAGTTATAAGAAACTATGTGGGAGATGTATTCACTTATGAACAATGTATAGCCCCACTAAATTAAAACCATTTAAATTTTTATGACAAGCTTATGGATCTAAAATATGTTGTTGTGTTAGTTTGTAGAATTTCCTGACAAAACTTAGATATTACTATGGACCTAGGAAGGATCACTACGCTTTGTCATTCATTGATCAAATGCTTGAAAAGTTAGCGAAGCACTCTCACTTTTGCTATCTAGATGGGTATTCCTACTTCTTTCAAATTTCTATACATCCGGATGATCAACATAAGACTACATTCACTTATCCCTATGGAACTTTTGCTTATAGAAGAATGCCTTTTGGTCTGCGCAATGCACCTGCATCATTTCAACGCAGTATGATGGCTATATTCTAAGATTTTATTGAAAACATTATGGAGGTATTTATGGCTGACTTCTCTGTGCATGGTACGAGCTTTCAAAATTGCTTGGAAAATCTTGATAAAGTTCTTAAACAATGCGGAAGAGTTGATCTAGTCCTAAATTGGAAAAAATGCCACTCCATGGTAAAACAAGGAATAGTGTTGGGACATGTTATCTCAGAAATAGGGATAGAAGTTGATAAAGTAAAGATTGAAACTGTGGAAAAATTGCCTCCACCAACAGAGATCAAGTCATTAACAAGTTTTCTCGGACACGCCGAATTCCACATAAGATTTATTAAAGACTTCTCGAAGATAACAAAACCATTGACACAACTTGTGCAGAAAGATGTGAGCTTTGAATTTAAAGAAGGCTATCTCCATGCTTATCAGTGCACCCATCATTCAACCTCCGAATTCAAATCTACCTTTCGAGATAATGTGCGATGCAACTAATTATGTTGTTGGAGCAGTCCTTGGACAAAGAAAAGAAGGGAAGGTACATGCAATTTACTATGATAGGAAAGCTTTAAATGAGGCTCAGATAAATTATGCAACTATAGAGAAGCAATTGCTTGCCGTAGTATTTGCTTTTGAAAAATTCAGATCCTATATTGTGAATTCTAAAGTGATTGTGTACACCAACCATGCTGCAATTAAATATCATTTGTCCAAAAAAAATGCTAAACCAAAACTGATTCGCTAGATATTGCTATTACTGATGTGGAAATCAGAGATAAAAAGGGATCAGAAAATGTGGTAACTGACCACTTGTCAAGGATGTATCAAAAAGACGATGCAAAAGAGCCTATTGAAGATCGAATGAGAGACGACCATTTATACAAAATACTTGATAAGGATGATTGGATGAATGACATTATCACAGCAATAAAAAGAGCACCTTTACATTACCTGGATAGGAATGGAAGAAGAAAAGTAATCACTGAAAGTAAGAAATACTTTTGGTCTGCACCTTTTCTATATAGATATGGGGCAGATGGGGTACTAAGAAGATGCATTCCAAGAGAAAAAAGAGAAGCGGTGCTTAGAAAATACCATTCATCAGAATATGGAGGACATTATGGACACTTCAAAACTCAAGCAAAAGTTTGGGAAAGCGGATTTTATTGGCCAGAAATGCATGAAGACACGAAAAGGTTCGTTGCTACTTTTCCAGAATGCCAAAGAACAGGAAATATTTTATCTAGAAACTCTATGCCTTTGAACTATAATTTGCAAGTGGATCTATTCGATGTTTGGGGTATAGATTTCATGGGACCATTCTTAAATTCACATGGTTATGAACATATCCTAGTCATGGTTGATTATGTGTCTAAATGGGTAGAAGCTATCCCATGTTGGAAGGCATCAACAGAAGAACCAATACATATGATCAAGACAATAATATTTTCTAGGTATGGAGTGCCCAGAATATTGATAAGCAACGGAAATTGAGGATTGAACATAGAGTGTCTACAGCTTATCATCCTCAAACAAATGGCTAGGCAGAAACTTCAAATAAATAACTAAAGGATATATTGAAGAAGACAGTAGTCAAAGGAGGGAAGGATTGGTCAAAGGAACTAGATGGAGCACTGGGCATATAGGACAGCTCATAAAACACCTTAGGTATGACCCCATATCAATTCGCCTATGGAAAAACATGTCATCTTCCTGTCCAACTAGAACATAAAGCTTATTGGGCTATAAAAGAGATGAATCTTGATGTCAATGCCGCAAGAGTAAAGACAAGAATTCAAATAAGTGAACTGGAAGAGATGAGGCTTAAAGCTTACCATAGTGCAAGCATTTACAAGGAGAGAATTAAGAGATTGTTTGATAAGAGGCTTTACAAGAAAGAATTCAAAGAAGGAGACAAAGTGCTATTATTCAATTCAGGATTTAAACTCTTCGGTAAAGGAAAATTGATGAGCAAATGGGACAGACCATATGTGGTTCATTCCATGTCACCTACCGGAGCAGTAATGATCATGGACGTTAAAGGAGATCAATATGTTGTGAATGGGCAGTGACTAAAAGTATTCATGGAACCCGATGTCCTGCCTATCAATTATGTTGACGACTTCATCATGGAGGAAGAACGACTTCGTCAAGTATTTCATTCTGTTATTTTCTTTCGAATTTTTTTGTGGGACTCAAAAATTAGATTTATTTTTGGACGTACGCGCTGCCACAAAAAAATGAAGATCAGAGGGGACAGAAACCCCCAGGCCGATCAACCTAGGGTGTTCTTGACTCAGATTCGGTTCCCCCTTCCCCATTTTTGGTAATGACAGTTTATGGAAGTGAATTTTTGCAAAATGGGAGAAGACGTTTTTGGAAATGTGTGGATCCTTGGCTAAGACATCAAGATTATATAATGGAGGCCAATTGGAGGTCAAATTTTGCATCTACACAAGCAATTTAGATCCATCAAAACCAGAAAAAAGTGTGATGGAGGCGACCAAGAGATCGGGAGACGAGAGGGGGGTGCTGGCAGCCAAGGGAGAGGCCAGGCCAATCGGCTCGAGCTCCCCAGGCTGATTGTCCTAGCCTCTTCTGGTGGCCGCCAGCGTTCCCCTTCGAGTGGAGGTCAAGAGGTGTGACTTTGGTACCAAAACTCTACCAAGGACCTCACGCAATGCTCGCATCAGCGTTGGAGGGAAGGCGCCATCTGGAAAGCTCACGGATCGCAAGATGATCATCCTCTCGAGTGAAGGAGAAGCACCCAAGAAGAAGGAGGAGGTCGTCGTTGCTCCCACAATGCGTTCAGCAAGGCTTCTTGGGATCAAGCGCAAGAGCTACATGGAGAAGACTCTCAAGTACACGCCGGCTGACTATGGAGGTGATAGCGATCTGGAGGATGATAGGAGCCTAGGATCATGGGGTGTTGCAGGCCATGATGATGGAGAAGATGATGGTACGTACTGGGATTGGGCTGGAGAAAAGAAGGAGATCAAGGAGCAAGATGGCCGCCATCAAGACAAGGCTAAAGAAGAAGATCGAGAAGATGATGGCCTAGAACCTGAAGAACATCTACAATCTTGTTGCATCACTTGCTGTAAGAACATCTAGTACCTCTTCGATGCCGTTGACGACATCATGCAAGCCATGCAAGAACTGGACCACAAGGTGGAGGAGAATGATCGCCACCAGGAGGATGACTTCAAGTTCTTGCAGAGGTACGTGAGGAAGCTCTTTGGAATGTGCGGCAACTTGAGGAAGAACAAGTCCCATAGTGAAGGAAGCAGCAGCCACCCCGTGTGTAATGAGTGCGAGAAGCATCACTAGTGCGTTTACGAGCATCTCACCCCATTATACTTCATGTGGTTACGATGAGGACATCGTAGATTTTAAGTGTTGGGGGGAGAACGCCGCTCGTATAGAGTTTTTGGACCTAGTTTGGTCGAGTCTAGTCATGTGAGAGTATTAATTAGTATTTTTATTTCAATCAAAAGTAGATAAATTAGTAGTCTTCTTAAGCTTCTAGGAAGACTTAGGCCTAAATCGCTACTGTAGCATCTTTGTGAGAAAAAGCATGAATTAAATTTGAGGATTGTGCGAGTGTTTTTAGTGTCTGCCTTGGCATGCTTGTCTTTTGCTTTGCCATTATAACTTGGGATCATGAGCCTTGTCTTGAATTTGAAATCTTTGTTGTGGACTTTAGTAATTGATTTATCTTTGGAATACCCATGCTTCATGATGATCTAATACTTAGGCTTTGATTATGCTCTATGTGTAAGGTTTAATTTGGAGGTGATTTAAATTTTTCTTGATTATCAAAAACCTCTGCAAGAACAAGATTGATCAAGTTCTCTAACCAGGTTGAGAGTTATTGTATATCCTATCCAAAGCCTAAAAAGATTTATTTGTACCACCGTAAGAAAAGTTGATGCTTTGAATTGAGTTAGGATCACTCTCTCTTGGGTTGCTTTAATTTTGAGCATTGATCATATCATTCTATTATCTCTTTTTGCTAGCTCGTCAATATTCAGTAATGAGAGTTTTTCATTGGAACAATCATATTTTGTACTAAATTCCTCAACCCGAACCAAATATTTTTCAATTTTATTACCTATTCCTTGAACACAACCCATTACTCAAAGATCTGTTCTATTTCTGGTCATGGGAGCTAAAAAATTATGGAAGATATTGAATATGGAAGCCACACAAGAAAAACAAGCAGAAGCAGAGGCGAGAGGAGGCCAGGCCGATCGGCCTGGCACCCTATAGGCCGATCATCCTGGGCCCCACTGCCTCAGTTCCTGCATGCAAAATTCCTGGAAGGTCTCTGGAACATTCTAAAGCTAATTTTTGTGGTGTGCTGTTCAAAGGAGGTTCAGATAAAAGAAGAAAAATAAAAGGGAGAAAGAAAGAAGGAAAGAAAGAGAAAAGGAGAAAGAAAAAATAGGGAAAGAAAGAAAGAAACAGAGGAGGAGATTTTACTGTCATAAAGATCAAGAAAAGTGCAAAGAAGGATGACCTTCTTCACGGAATAGATTTTTCATTCCAACCATGTGCAATCCGATGACGAAGACATCACTTGGGTTTTAGAGTTATTATTTTATTTGCCTTTGCACATATCCACTATTCTATATCTTTTCATCCTTGAAAACCTCATATTATATGGTTATTCTTATGATCATTGGCTCAAAAGGTAAGCAACTATTTGAGAGTTTTCCTAATTTGATAATATAAGTGTTAATTCTTGCTAAGCCTTGTCCAAGCTCCACCACATAATGAGTGGCTTTTTGAGAGATGAGAGCTTGCAAACTAAATAGGATAGGCACATCTAATTTGAGCCACATGATAGTACCTGGAAGAGAATCTTGGTTTTAATTCTTGTTGCAGGGAGAATACTTTATGATGAAAGAAAAACCCTCCAAGGCGAACCAGAAAGTAAGTGTGATTAACTCTTTGTTGCAGGGAGAATACTTTATGACGAAAGAAAAACCCTCCAAGGTGAACCGGAAAGTAAGTGTGATTAACTCTTGAAGTAACTTAGTTCTAATGAAAGCTATGGAGTACTTCTTGTTTTGATAAGTTTTTGAACATCCATACTTTGATTATCTTTGCTGCTCTGCTAATCTTTTATTTGGAGGGCTAGGTGCTTGACTCGCTTGATCAAGTTTGGTTCAGGATCTTTGTTCAACCTGTTGGAGGAGTTTACAGTCGTCTGACTTGCTCGAGGATGAGCAAGAGCTAAGAGTGGGGAGATTGTTGGTGCTCGTTATTTACAAACTTTTAATGTTATTTAACTAGTGCTTTAATTCATATTCTTATACTAACCCATCACTTGGCACTTGAAATAACACCATTATTGCATATGTATTGTATTTTGGAGCATATTGTATTTTGGCACGAAATATGACATAATCAAGGGGGTTTGCATAAAGAGCTTAATGGAAATTTGGATATGGGTCGTCAAGGGAAGCCAGCACAAGGAAGGAGAGGACCAAGAGGGCCAGAAAGGGCCCAGGCTGATCGGCTTGGGACCCTTTGGGCCAATCAACCTGGCCCATTCTGGGCCCGGTCGACCTCCCGTTTCTTCAGCACGAAGTCTATGACATTGTCTCGGGTTTTTTCGCCGACATCGACACAGAGCTGCCGGCTACAAAGGACTATAAATAATCCCTCATGAACATCAAGGAGGAGAGAGCTGGAGAAGAGAGGAAACACCACAAGAACACCATCCACCGCCGCAACAAGAAGGAAAAACGGAGAGAAGATTGGATCTTTAGGAGGCCACACGAAGAGGAGCACTAGGAGAGGCAAAAACCCTCAAGCTGATCGGCTTGGAGGTGCCCAAGCTGATTGGCCTGGGGCTTTCTTGCCCATGTTCGTTGTCGTCTTCAGTCCAGTTGATCTATAGGGCGTCCTTTACCCCTTTTGCATAAACATGTGTAAGATCATGGGTAATACCTCTTTTTGTCCTCAGGGTTGTATGGAGATCTTGATTTGTAATCGCCGAACCTTTGTTTAAGATATGTCTTATTATCATTCATATCTTGATGATGCTCTTTCATGTAAAGGCTGACCAGTGCTACTTTGGGTTGCTTTGTTGCTTACCTAAAACAATCATCATGTCATTTTCTTGTTTCGATTGTTAAGTACCCCTATGTAGTGACAGTATTGCGGGAGGAAAAGTGTTGGGCATGGTTCACATCCACTCATGATAACACTTAGATCTAGTTCTTTCATGCATGGCGGTTGCATCTACAAGTGATCCTAGATTCCTAGAACAAGCATTTAATCTATCTTGTTTACTCCCTCTACTCTCTATCCGCTTGATATCGACTGATTAGTCCTTTTGTTAGCATAATCATATCTTGTACAAAGAGCTTTTGATTACATTGATTAGTGCTTAGTTAAGTGTGCAAATCTCTTATTCCGTGGATTGATAAACCTTGGGGGAATCTCTAAGGGAAAAGCTACAACTGATCCGTTCTCTTACGGTTCACAAATTGGTGTGCTAACTGCCGTCAACACCGCGGCGGCATGGGCGAACTCGTCGAGGCATGGCCGGGGGATGCGGGTTTTCCCTCAAATACTTCTTCCATCCTAGTTCCATCCTACTGAGGTAGCAGGCCTCCAGGTTGTCGACTTGGGTCAGGTGAGCAAGGAGGGCGCCGTAACCGTTGCACTGCATCTCGAAGGCAAACCGCTCTAGTGCCACGCAGGTCACCCGTAAGCTATGAAGGTCGGGCATGGGCCGCTCCGAGGTGCCGGGGATCTCAATGGCCAAGGGAGCGCCGCCAGCGACGACGGGTGTCGCCTCGCCGCCATGATTGCCGGCATCGAAGTCGCGCGACGAGGCCACCCGCCATGACAGCTCAAATTATTTCAGCTGTCGATGCTATGGATTACTTAATAACCGTGCAGCTGGGTTCGTTGTCTTTCGATGGGAACTGAAGCAATATGAAGGAAGGAGTTATATCTACTGCAGCCACTTTGCTAAAGAAGCTAATATTTAAAAGAGATAATTTTCTCAAGAAAATAGAAGAGAAGAAGGAAGTAAAACAATATATTTGTGTTGGCCGCATGCAAGTTGAGATCACACAGGAGGCACCAAGTTGATGGACTAGGCGTGCTGCGCTGCATTGTGCTAATAAAAAAATATTTGGTAATGTTGCCGGCTTAATTTAATCACTTGTATTCTTGCCGGATTATTATATTACTTCCATGCATTAGATTCCTAGCCAGGTTGTGTTAGTCGGTCTTTTAATTAGCAAGTCTATAAAGTCTGGTGCATTTGTGCATGCGTCCAGAGGTTTGGTCGAACCAGGTTGGGGCCTTATGGCCGAATCCAAGTCCATGCCTGCGCGCATATATTAGGGAGTCCTTGCTCCTTGTAAAGGTGAGACTGGTTTTTATTTGTGAGTTTCTTATCGAAAGACAGAACCCAAGGGGGCCATCCCCTCCATCTCGTGAAGAGAATTATCATTGGATCCCTACGAGGATTTGTGTTGGTGTGTGATGAGGAATCAATTCTTTCTGGGCTCGCATTGGTTCCTGCTGGAATCTCCTCTCTGGATCGTGCCCTAATTGGTGCACGGGTTGGAGAGTTTTGCTCCTGTGGATTGCATCTACAATCAAGTATTTGTAAGACAATTCTCATTATCGTTGATACTCAGCTGTTTCTGACATTTGCCTGATACCCTACTGCTAGTACTGAACCGCTGCTATATTATCTTGGTTTGGTCACGTAAGATAAATCTGTTGAGGCTTCTGTTGGCTATCAGTATCAGATTACGGCTGCTGGCTTCTGTTGCCGTGGAATCCATCTATACTAGCAAGTTATGGCTGCTGGCTTGCACTAGAATATAATCTTTATTTACGTGAATTTTCTTTGGTTGTGCATGAGTCTAATTAGCAGCAAGAAAGTTCTGCTTGTTTCTGTGATTACTGCTGGCCGATAATTGAACACTCAGATATACAGCCGTGATTAGTCTGTATTATCAGTTATCTCGCAACCTGAATATATTATTGAGTCAGCCACACTGTATACATCAGAGAAATATCAGTTTTGCTGTTTGACTCGACTGAAATTCAGTGAAGAATAATTTCTGTTGCTATCTGTGCCGTGAAAGATTGGGATATATCTCGGGCATCATAAGCGTGTCCTTATCACAAGGGCTCGCGCAGCGGTGTGGATGGAGCTGTGGTGCGTGGACGGCGGCGAGCCGGAGCGCTGGAGAGGTGGAGCGGCGCGACGTACGATGATTGAAGAGGGGGCCGAGCGGGGGCTACAGTAGGAGCCCTTGAAAACCCCTCTTTTGGGAAATGGCGAGGATGATGAGAGGAGTTCTTGAAATCCCCTCTCCGAACTGGCGTGGGAACTGGCGACGACGACTAGGAGTAGTTCTTGAAAACCTCTCTTGGAACTACCACCGACCGCGGCCTCTCCGGGAAATTAAGGCGGCACCGCGTCTCAGGGATTGCAATCGTCTTCTCGTTGAGCGTGCACGGGAACTGTAAGCGTCGCGCCCGTGTGTGAGTATTTGCTCAAAAAGAATGTGAGTGTGGAGTTAGTCGAAAACACTTGAGTAGCGCAGCGGTGGATGGCAACTGCTGCACTGCCCTTGGCCCATGTTCGAACCTGTGTGACCGCAAATTTTTTGTTCAGCAGACCTGTTTCTCTTCCTAGACCAGATCGAGTGGATGTTTCTCTTCCCGAGCTGGATCGAGTGGATCCTGATGGCTCACTCAAACCTAGACCGGATCCACAGCAATTTCATCTCGGGTCTAACTTTGAAACAAGCCGAGGCCTTATTATGCTCCACCATCACACGTGGCCACGATGTGGACATGCTGGACCGGGCAAGCATGCCCATATCTACACGTGGCTGCCACAACTACCTGCTAGACCCACTGCACGTACACGTGGACCATTGGAACCCACCCAACAGGACCTGCATGTACACGTGGTAGTCACGTCGGCCTGCTGGCCCACCTTCCTGATGGACTCCGCGTTGACATATTTGACCCATAACCCTGACACGTGTACCTTCGGGTCCCAGTCACAACACGTGGCTGCTAGGTAGACATGTTGGACCAGCCAACTAGGACCTACAGTTACACGTGTTAGCCACGTCGGCCTGCTGGGCTCGCACTCGTATGCGTGGACGGCTAGGTCCCACCTCTACAGTAGGCCCCGTGTTGATATATTTGACCCACGACCCTAACACGTGGACGGAAGGGTCCTGGTCACTACACATGGCAGCCACGTAGACATGTTGAACTGATCAACAGGGACCCATAGTTACACGTGTTAGCCACGTCGGTCTTTTAGACCCGCACCTGTACACGTGGACGGTCGGGTCCTACCTCCATAGTGAGCCCCGCGTTGACATATTTGACCCACGGCCCTGACATGTGGACCGGCGGGTCCTAATCACCACACTTGGTAGCCATGTAGACACGCTGGACCCTCTGTCATCACATGTGGACCTATGGGTCCCACCGCTACATGTGCCCCACCAGTTCTATGACGAGTTGATGGCATCACAAATACGAGATGCTAGTGGCGCACCGTTTTGTGATGATATGAGATATTATTCTATGATGCTCGTTTTACTTTCGTCATAAATCTGTAGCGGCTGAGGGTTGGTGCCGATGAACTATGATGAACCTGGGATTTTCGTCATAGATATGGTCTGTTTAATGATGAAGTTTTAGAATGTCACGCACAAAACGTCATGGAAGTTTCGATTTCTACTTAGTGACATAATATAATGTATATACAGGTGAATAGTAAAATCTATGTATTTAGAAAAGTCAAAAGACATACAATTTGGGACTGGGAGCGAGAGTACCAATTTTGTTGCACAAATCATACTGCACTTAAATTGTTGGTCAAAGCATAGTCTAACTACGCCTTAAATAAAAGGAATCAGGGGAGCATAAGTTTGCACAGCAATGTGTATGTGTAACGCTACTACTAATTAATATTTCTTCCGTTTTAAATTGTAGGTCGCTTTAGCTTTTGTAGGTTCATAGGTATTATTATGCATCTAGATATACACTATATTAGATGCATAATAATATCTATGAATCTAAAAACTAAAATGACCTGCAATTTAGAATGGAGTGAGTAAATAATTACAGTGCAAGTATATGCAGTCGCACTATTCCACGCACGCACCCTGCATAGTCCATATATGGATGAACGTGGACGCGCCCTGCGGCAGGATTCCGCTTGAGCACGTGCCCCGCCCGCCAAGTGAATCCAGCGCTGGCCATTGAAGGAAGGAACGGAATCTCAGCTTGCTATAGGAGGGGAAGGGGGGATGCATGCAGGTAAGGTCAGCAGGTGGCGCGAAAGCTCCCGTGCCACGACAGACAAATAACCAAATGCTGATTTAATTTCCTGTTCTCATCTGCTGCAGGCGGCTGATTTCCTGGAAGCCAGAGGGACTAACAGGGTCAGTTTGGCAGTGCTCCAGCTTCAGCTTCTCCATAATTCCAGTTGAAGCTCTACCAAACGGTTTGGTCAAAAATAGTTCCACCCCTGAAGTACTAGAGGAGCCGGAGCCGTTTTATATGGAGAAGCCGGAGTAAAAAAAATAGCTCCTCTGACTCCGGTTCCTTTTAGAAGGGGCTGGAGCCCTACCAAACTGACCCTCATATATATCCACGTATAATTGTAATTTGTATATACGGCACACCCTCCTGCTATGTTGAATTTGAATTGGGGCCCAATTTTAAGCCGATCGCGATTGATCGGGCATACTGCACGTACTACTACTAATATTGATGCACAAATTAAGGAGGTAGGGGCCACATCCGGCACTTTGTGAATTGGCGTGCGGGCCACACCATATGCATCGGATATGCAAAAATGCCGCAACTAACTGCAAGCAACATCGATGATAGATCAGTCGTCGCCACCTGCTCTCCCGCCGCCGCCGCTGCTTCCAAGAAGCACACAAGATATAACTGGTAGCTATCACTATCACTTCATCGATGATGCATGCAAATTTAATAAGGTTTGGCTAGTATATGTGCTACCTCAAAACGAAGTTGATATATTCACAGTTCGTTGCCGCACACACGGGCACAAGTTTAAATCCAAGCTAATTATGGCCGACATATAGTCTTATACCTTTTTTCGCGACCGTACCTTAGCACGTATTTCATTAAGAAGAAAGCAGATTACATACCACTACTTAGACAAAGGGCCTTTTGTCCAGCACCTTGTACCGATTGGAATTAGGCCCGGTACTAATGTGAGTAT
>NC_028451.1:16023389-16037675 GCF_000263155.2 Setaria italica
TTCTATCTTATCTTTACTTTAAATCGTTCATAGTTGGAAAGCTACTCGCAGGGGCGTGACGGTGTGGGGGCAGACGGATGGCAAAGGGTGGGCAGGCGGGCGCGGGAGGCCGGGGGTCGGCGGGTGGGTGGGATGGCGGGGACGGTAGCGGGGGACAGGTGGGTAGGCGCGGGAGCTCGGGGCTGGCAGGCGGGATTTCATTTTTTATTTTTTAATAGCCCTTTAGTACCAAACTAGCAGTATTGGTTGCGAAACCGGTATTAAAGGGGTTCCCAACTGATATGGAAGGCCCTTTATGCAGTAGTGGACACAAATCTTGATGCAGCCAAACAGGATTTGGCCAACACAAGGGTACAAAGTACTAAAAATAGAGAAACATTGAAGAAAAGTATAACCAAACTCACAGCCGGCAAGCGACCGAAGCAACAACGACAACAAACCGACAGCGGAAGAAGCATGAAGGGGGGAGGACACTCCCAACCTCGCCACCCTAACAAGGCTACTCTAAGAGCTGAACCTTCAAAAGAGATCCACCATCGCCAAAGATGCCTAAGGAGAGCAAGCTCGAAGCACAAAACGGTGGCGAAAACATCCACCAAATAGCACGACCACGACAACAAAGCATCCACCAGAGCAGAAGAACAGTGGCAAAGCATCCGCCCGAACCAACCAGCAGTGGCACAAAATCCACCCAACCAACACAACAAAAGTGGTGGCAAAGTATCCACCCAAATAGCATCATGGCGGCAAAGCATCCGCCCAAGCACACGGTGGCAAAGCATCCACCTCAACCAAGAACAGTGGCAAAGCACCCACCCAACAACCACAACCTGAGCAGCGAAGCATCCACCCAGAGGAAGCACCAACAGCATGACAGTGGCGGCAAAGAGTCCGCCAGAAGATAGCTATCCAAGCAACCAAGGCGACAATGGATAATTCAAAGTGAAGGCAGGCACAAAAGAAAATTTTCCCCATGGAGAGTTGATGACGACCACCACCACGACAACTGCAAACTGCCATGAACTTCCAAGACGACACCTCCAGGGAGGGATACGACGCCACTGTCGCTGCCATCGCCCAACCTACACGGTCAGGGTTTACACCCAGGAAGCTCATAAGTACAGGGGGGAGGGGTAGAAGAATGACGCCTCCAAGAAGGTAAATGGCGCCCGAGGGCGTCGCCGCCATCTGCTCGCAAGCAAGCAAAGGCTTTCGCCTTGCCCCCATCCCCGAGCACATCGCCAACCTTCCAGAGCCGCCGCCACGCACCAAGGAGAGCAGTCAGTTAGGCGCAGGTCAATGGCCAACGCAGTACACCATCCACCATGGCGGATGGGTCTGTCTCCCCCTAAATCCGGCAATGGCAAAGGCCCACAGTGGTGGAAGCTGTTGAGCCTGCTGCGGCAAGGTTGGGACGCTACCACCGAGGTCCGTCCACTCGGATCTGGGCACGGCAACGACCAGCATCCCCTGCCCGTGGCCGAACCATCGGTCCCCCATCGACGTGGTCTTGGCAGCGCCGGTGGCCAGCCAGGCGGACCGACAGTGGGATCAGCACGGGCCGACAGTGTGGTGCAAGGCCGGGTGGTGCTCGCTGGGCCCTGGCAAGGGGGTGGGGGTGGCGAGGAGCGCCGCAAAGGCCAGGTGGGCAGCGCATCCATGGTGGCGGCAGGAAGGAGCAAAGACGAGCCCAACTCGTAGATCCAATGGTGGAGAGGGTGGATCCGGCCATGGGAGGCGCGGATCCAACCTCCAACGGCCGGTGTCAGCCGGAGAAGCGACCGAGGTTCACCAGAATTTAGGGCTGAGGGAAGGGGTGGAGATGAGGAAAGGAGAGTAGAGGGAGGGGCCGAAGTGCAGGGCCGCCGCCGCCACCCGTCGGCTGGCGGTGACGGTGATGGTCGACGAGGCCCAATGGTGGGGGAGGCCGGCGGCGGCGCACTGGTCGCCTAGGAGGGGCGACGCGGGGGGAGGAAGGGTCGGACCAAGCCAAATCAACTTCTCCCCTCCCCTAGGTTGGGTAAGTTAACCTACACGACAAAAATATTTTGTGATCCAAGGGCGTTTTTTTTTCCTTTTACTAGCTAGCTCGCGACATCAGCTTGCTAAACAGGAAAACCAGCTGTATTGTTACTGTCATTAGTTATGAAGGGCTGCTCTCCTTATTTGTCTGGTTCTTCATTATTTGTCTGGTTCTTCATTCATGTGGAAAAAAATATAAATACATCAATAATTAATTTGACTCGGCATTGCTAGCTAGCTTTATATACTAGCATTAGCACTTATTTTAGCCAGCTACTTCCTCTGTTCGAAATTGTAGGTCGTTTTACGTAGATATTATTATGCATCTCTATGAATCTAAAAAACTAAAACAATCCATAAGTTGGAACAGGGGGAGTAGATCATAAGAATGGTGTGTTCAGACGATTCGCCTAGCTAAGCTAGCTTTGCGAGCTGGGCATCAGCTTACTTGGACGTCGTTGTCACCTACTAAAAAGACCAACCGAAGACAACCGGTGGTGGTTGGCTTTTTCTTATGAGTGATGCTAAAATTCACCATCTTCTCAGTTGATCAACCACATGTTCATAATATATATAGAAAAATGAGAGTAGTATATTATATTATTGCGTAAAGGTTTAATTCAAAGCAGCTAATTAAGGGGCACATATATAGTCTTATATGTTGTTTTTTATCCAAGGGCGTGTTTTCTTTTTACTAGCTAACAGCATGCTAAATAGGAAAACTAGCTGTATTGTTACTGTCGTTAATAATGTGGAAAAATTATAATTACACTAATAAATAATTTGACTCAGCATTCTTGCTAGCTAGATACAAGTTAGTTTAATTAGCTTTAGCTCTTATTTTAGCTAGCTAGATTGTGGTGTGTTCATATGATACGCCTAGCTTTACGAGCTGGACAGCTTACTTGGACGTCATTGTCGCCTACCAAAAAGCCCAGCCGAAGACAACCGGTGGTGGTTGGCTTTTCTTATGAGTGATGCTAAAATTCACCATCTTCTCAGATGATCAACCACATATTCATTGATGGCAATTTGACTTACTACAGTGTAATTTTATTGTTTATCATCTTCCTTGCTAAGCCACCTGTCACTCCTCTCTTGCCTGCTCGGTCCCACCTTTCATCTGCCTAATACTCCCTCCGTTTCTACCTGCTCGGTCCCACCTTTCATCTGCCTAATACTCCCTCCGTTTCAAAATGTAGGTCGTTTTGACTTTTGTAGGTACATAGAGTTCACTATAAATCTAGAAATAACTTTATATTTAAGTGCATAGCTAAACCTATGTATCTAGAAAAGCTAAAATAACCTACATTTTTTGAACGGAAGGAGTATTAGCTATGTCTTCAACAGTTCAGAGCTATATCCCACCATCAGTCACTAACCGCCCCATCTTGAAGATCCTCAACCGCCACCGCTGCCCCCACGGCCATCCTTAGGCAACCACAAAATGGCCCTCTTTGCAGTTTTGCCCACTATCCATCCCATCCACTGATCCTGTTATCTCCCAAGACCCTCTTCTATGTTTGGGGCTCCTCCATAAACCTGAAAATCCCTAACCTGTGTCAATGCTGGTTGAAATTTCTCGTGAATCCAAGTGACGGATATCCACATAAAGGATACCCAAAACCTTCAGCTAAATCAAGCAAGAGAAGAACCACGAGTCAAAACAAACAGGGCCAGATAAGGGTCCGCCCCCATCATCGCCCGACTGACTAGCGTTACCTGAGGCGGAGGTCCAAGCATCGAAAAGAACAAGCCAATAACCAGGCCCAAGACGCCCTGCAAAGGCCTAGGCGTAATGATGGGCCAGACCTATCACGGCCCTAAGGCGTAGCTAGGTCTGCCTGATAGGACGGCCGCAGACGTGCCCACGTGGACTGAGGCAAAGGGGCACGGGCTGGCCAGTCAGACGCACCGTTTTCCGTGCCCAGGAAGGCAGGACAACCACGTCCAGATGAAAAGACCCCAATCGGGAATGACACTGTAGCGCTGACTCGGACCGTGCCCGGTCAAGCACGCCGATTTCCCGTTCGCCATGATTACAGCGTTAGGTGATGTGACCAGGGGAGGGCGTCGCCCCTGGATACGTGTAGGGCTGGGACCGACAATCGAAGCGGCTAGGAGAGCGGGCCTCGGACAAAGATTTCAACAGAGATCAAACGGAAAGGAGCCCCAACTGAAGGGTGGACCCCACAGCAACAAGTCAGAGGAGAGCACCAATGAGGATCCCACAGCGACCAACAGTGTAACCCTCCCCATAAACCGTGTATATAAGGACATGGGGGAGGACGGGAAAGGGGATTCGACCCCAAGTAGAACACACACATGCACCATTTGTAACCCCCTACTACAAACTTGAGCTCTCGAGCCTCGGAATAAAGAATCCACATCATGAACTGGACATAGGGCAAATTGCTTGAACCAGTATAAATCTTCCGTGCTTCACAAGCTAACCCATCTGAGGATCCACACCACAAATCTTCACTAGTTGACGCTGCTAAACGTCGACACCAAGCACCTCAACTATAGGAGGCCTTCCTTTCAAAAAAACTATAGGAGGCCTTATGAGGCACCAAAAAGTCCTCTGAAACTAATATTATTCCCTACATGAGTTAAATATAAGTTTATGATGGTTATATTTAATTTTATTTATCACACACTGGTAGAAAATTGAGTATTAGTCCCGGCTGGGAAGGAGCATATCTCTCCAATGCCTAACCGGGACTAATTTTTTGAGACAAAAGGGGGTCCTTTAGTCCCGGGTCATTGCCCCCTTTAGTTACCAACCGGGACTAAAAAATTTTGAAAAAAATTAAAAAATGGGCCCCGCGTGGGGCACGCCGGCCACCAACACGCCGCCTCTCGCCTCCGCCCGCCGCCGCCCGCGCCTCCGCTCGCCTGCCCGCCACCCTTCGCCTCCCTCATCCGCCCTTTGCCACGCGCTCCTCGGCTCTGCCTCCGTTCGCCTGCCCGCCGCCCACACCCGCCTCGGCTCCGCCTCCGCCCGCTTGGCCACCCGCCCGCCGCCTCCGACTGGCTGGCGCCGCTCCCCCGCGTGCCAGCCCTGCCCTCGCCCCGCTGCCGCTCCTCACTCCCAGTGAGAGGCGAGCAGAGGGTGAAGGGAAGGGGCAGCAGAGGGGACAGGGTGGCGGCGGCGCAAGGAGAGGAGGCGCTGGAGGTAGAAAGGATGGAGAGGAGGCGATGGAGGTGCCGGATCCGGAGGAAGGGGAGGCGCTGTAGGTGGAGAGAGAGGAGGAGAAGGAGAAGATAAGGTGAGCAGGACGCGCGCGTGGAGAGAATTTACAAAGAGGGGCCGCGCGCGTGGAGGGGCATTTTGTCGCTGTTGAAGCCACCAATCGGGATAGAAGGGGCCAGATCTTTACAACCGGGCTAAGCCCCTCCCGTTGGCATCCTTCCGGTGCCTCATTTTCAACCCGAGACTAAAGCAACTTTAATCACGGGTCTAATGTTAATCGGAAAAAAAAGGGTTCATGACATAATTAGGCCATTCTACGATTTTGAAGACGTATGTCCCACTTTGCTTCAGTTTTTGGGATTAGCTATAGGCTTTGAAGTGATTAACGGCTTAATGCTAGATCGATCGATCCACTAGTTTAATCTATCTCTATGTTAGTTGGAGAGAGCCTTTTCCTGTAGCAGCATATATGTACATGTACACAATGGACAGTGCATGCACTATGATTGCAGTTGTAGCCAAAGAGAAATCGATTAAAATAATTTTGGCTGACCAAATCAAATACCGGTGACGAAATTCGCCGAAGGCCTGAAATAAATTTGGCCAGATAGTCCTTGCTAGTGTTACTGTACACCACCTTAAAGCAGGTAAGCATCAGGTGTATCAGGGACAGGGAGGTATGGAAGGAGTCGGAGAGAGGATTAGAGGAAGGCAGGAGGAAGCAGCGGCTGGAATTCCAGGGGAGGAGTGACGCCTGGGGAGCCTGTCGTATCCAGCCGCCCTACGTCACGCGAGTGGTGGTGTCACGTGCCGGGCGCCCTGCCTTTTCGGTCGATCCGGCGGGCCCCACCGTGTCCGTCCACATCAGCCTCGGCCATCCAGAGAGGCAGAGACTGGTCAAGTTCAGACGATTCAATCCATTCGAGCTGCAGGCTTCCAGCGGCGGGTGAGGAGGAGGAGGCTATAAAACCCCCGCGCAGGCGCCTTGATGTCCGGCGTTGCACTCCTCCAATAGTCCAATCTCTTCAATCCCATTCCCATCGAGCGATCAGTAGGCAGCAGCAGTAGCGGCAACACGATCCATGGAGCAGTACGCCTCCTACCTGTGCAGCAGCAGCAGCTACGACATTCATCACCCTGCGTCCGGCTACGGCGGCGCCGGCACGGCGTTGGACGCCGGCGGAGGAGGAGACGACATGCAGCGCCTGCTGAACGAGCTCATGCTCGACATGGCCGAGTCCGACTACTCCTTCTCCGACGACATGGAGGCGGCCTCGTCGGCCGACTCCTCGTCATCCGCCTGCTCGGCCAACGACAGCCACCATCATCACCACCAGCAGCAGCGGCAGCAGCCGGATGACCAAAACACCGCCAGCGACAGCGAGAAGAGGAGCTCGTCGGCGGCGCAGCAGGCGCAGCGGCCGGCCACCTTCATCGGCGTGCGGAAGCGGCCGTGGGGAAAGTTCGCGGCGGAGATCCGCGACTCGACGCGCAAGGGCGCCCGCGTGTGGCTGGGCACCTTCGACAGCCCCGAGGCGGCGGCGCTCGCCTACGACCAGGCCGCCTTCTCCGTGCGCGGCGCCGCCGCCGTGCTCAACTTCCCCGTGGAGCGCGTGCAGGACTCGCTCCGCGCCCTCGCGCTCTCCTCCTCGTCGTCGTCCTCCTCCTCTGCAGCGGCGTGGGGCTCCCCTGTCCTCGCGCTCAAGAGCCGGCACTCCATCCGCAAGCGCTCCCCGAACAAGAACAAGAAGCTGCCTCAGCACCAGCGGCCGCAGCAGCAGGCGGCTGCCGTCGTGGCCGGCGCGCCGCAGCCGCAGCCGGCGTATCCCGGCAGCGTGGTGGAGCTGGAGGACCTGGGCGCCGACTACCTCGACGAGCTCCTCCGGGTGTCCTCTGAGCCGCTCCATTGACAGTAGTAATTCCCAGTCACCCGCGGATGGAACCTGATGATCACCATGTCTGATGCGCAGTGAATTCCCATCATGCAAGCCAAGCGAAGTTCATTGCGATCGAGTTCAGTTAATAGCTGAGAAGCTTGCAGAGACTAGAGAGCTCCTGGGTCCTGCCCTGCTCTGCCCTCGCTCGCCAATTGCGAGATCAACGACGACACGCACGGGCTACTGTACACTTGTGCTAATCTTTTCCTCATCAGCGGAGATACATGTTCGCTTTCACTTGTGCTATTCAATCTGTACCGGCCCCACCAGGCCACCACACTTGTTGGCCTCTGTTGCTCCAGGCTTCCTCCATCAATTTGTTCACTTCTTGCTGGATTTGGTTGCGTTGCGACAACCATTTTTCTTTTCAAGACATCTGCTGGCAACCTTTTTCTTCAAAAAAAGAAAAGAAGAGATAGAGCGTGCCATCCATGAATGAATCAGTACTGCCGAGAGCATTGTTATTCTAATGAATTGGGACGCATTTTATTCGGTCCAACACTCAACTCATTTGTTGGACCAATGCAAAACTGCGCGGCCAGCACAACCAAATTTGCCTAGGCACATGATTTTTTTGTTACATGTATGATATGTGGGACCCGGTTGAAAAGGTGGTGGCATCAATTCTTTATCACCTCCCCGGGATATGGCAATCAAAATGTATGTGCGAGCATTTCTAGTGGAATTAGCCCGGAGCCCCTTTGCTTGCGATACCAGTATTTGGAAGCTTCCATGCATGGCCTGGAATTTGGTTTGGTGCAGGTATAAAATATGGGGCTCCGGAATTCAGGGGTAACGAGATTAAGGAGCCTTTGGCAGGGCTTATGGAGCGGCTTCTTGAGCAGCTTTTGCTCAAGCCCTACCAAACGCTCCAATGCAAAATGGCTTCAGGCCAAAAGCCACCCATGAGCCACTCTTCGGTTTACACTGCAAACCATGTGTTAGAAAAAGTGGTTTCCTCCGGCTCATCCCCATCACAAACAGTAAAAAGTCGCATGTGCCCTTGACTATTCACCAAAATTATGAGAAACTTGCCATCGCTTGCTCATATATAAATTAGGAAGAAATAGACAGAAGAAAAGAATGGGGAAGGAAAGATAAAGGAAGAAAAAGAAAGAATCAGGTAAAACATGAAGAAAAAAAAGGTGTATCTACTAATTTTATTCCTCATATATAAATTATATATCAACTACGATCACACATAAAACTCATATATGCAAGCACTGCAAGGGCACAATAGACTATACATATGCAAAGGTATAATGGACAATTGACTTCTTCTATCTATTTTAAAAAATTAGGAAAAGTCGTTTTGCCAAACATTTGCGTACAAAATAAGTCAGAGCTAGAAAAAGCTGCTTTCCAGATGAGCCAAATCAGATCTGTTTTTTCACGAGCCAGAGTTGTGCTAAACGAGGCTTAAGTTTGATTACAATATACAGGGATGCAACTTTGTAGATATATATATTATATTGGTTTAATTGCACGCACCACATGCATGGACCCAGTCGCCTCTGTCCTCTCTCCTCGCGTCAGCGCGCACGTAGCATCCAGCAGACCATGTTGATGGTCAGTGGCGGCGTCAGACAAGCAAGGGAGAAGGCGTCCTACCTTTTTCTTCTCCCTGCTTCTGCTAGCTGTTCATCCATCTAATCTCTTTAGACATTATGATGCGATATGTTCTTCCGTTTGTTTGACCAGAGATATACTACTACATATGAACCCTGCACGAACAAGGGAAGGAAATGCATGTGCGCTTCTCAAAATCTCCCTTTTGCAACAGATAGATCGATCGGGGATTCGGGGAAATGCATGGTACGTGGTCTCATATAATAAATAGATCATCAGTTTGCTTTTTGGGATATTTTTATGATAACATATTTAAGTAATTTGAACCCTAAGGCATGGTGATATACTGATATCGCACCGTGCTCCGGTGCAGTATGGCACGGGATCATCTCCTGGATGTTGGCAGTAAGATTGACATGGACATGAAAGATGTTGCCATCCATGCTCGTTTACATCTTCTCAAAAATATCAGCTGCCTGAATGAAGGTACGTACCGATCATACCAGATGTTGCTATCAGCTATCTGAAGCCTGCAGGTACTGCTACTTTCTTTGACCGGATATATACAGATGTGTACTGCTTGATAGATGATACATCTGCGGCTAATAACTTAGTTGAATGTTCTGACGTAGGACTGCTTCTAGCTGCTAGCATTGACCAATCAATAACCAACCAAGGAACGAAAAATTCAATCGAGTTAAAACCTTGCTTAATTTCCTTGATCACAACATGACAACAACTAGCTAGCTGGTTGCATTGACCAAATACAACAAAGATGTTCTAATAATTAAGTAGGACTGATCACGTGGGGAAGATCGGATACAAAGATAGGGATGTTCTGTTGTTCAATCGTTTGAAATTAGCTGGCCATGGAATTCAAGCATCAACGACGATGACTCCATTTATATCTATATATGATATATTCAGTTCAATCTTTTTCTCGCTCCATAAATATGGGCCCCGGCCGGCCAGGCTTACTGTATTGCTGTAGCTTATACTACTTCCACTGCTGCTACTTTTAAATTGATCAAAGATCAGAACAATAGTGTATGATCGATCAGTGAAGGGCAGGGTTAATAATTCAAATCAGAATCACTAGTTTTGACCAGTACTGGAGGTCAAATCCATACTCACTAGAAAATAGGGTGCGGCGCCTGTAAGTTGTTACCCGGGCTGAGTGGCGCCTGTCCAGGTTGATGAGCTTCATTGTGCTTTAAGTGGGCAGTATAGACTTTAGAGGATATTTGCAGATTATACATAGATGGTCCAGTGATCGGCAAAATTTGGCGCATGAATGATCAAGATGCCCGGTAAGCACTATTTGTCAGTCAGGTTAAGAGAAATGCAAGAACGAATCAGAGAATCGATTAGCACATTTAGTTTGCCAGTGTACCGTAAAAGAGCATAATAATAATAGCAGTGAAATATATCGACTACACATTTCAACAAATATGTTAACACACCCTGTATCTTTAGCATGAATGGAAAGTGTATTGATAGAAAAATATGCAGTTATGGGTAAAATGTGGCAAATATCCATGTTTACTACCTAATCAATCGACCTACAGGAATGGTAAAAGAAAGTATCACAATCACTGGTTAAAGATGGAACATGTAATGGCCTCTCTTCGGCATTTAATAAGGACAGGATGTTTTGAGAGGCCTTTAGCTTGGAGAAGGAACACATCAATCGACTGAATTCGCTCATTTGGTACATAATGGCATGATTTAAGCACAGCTTGTCAATCTGAGCAATTATCATTTTTTTTCGTGAGTAGCAAAGAATTAGATAAACATCTAAAAAGAGAGCAATTACAAATTTAGAAAGAGGCTTTGCAAAGTCAAACTATTTTATCTTTCCAATTCTAGATTTTGAGAATATGGCAGAGCCTGGGAAATTATTCAGCCTGATAGCACAATAGTAGACCAGGGAAATTCAGAAAAAAGAAGTATAGCAACCATCAGCTTAAATGAAAGAAGCATTGCCTTCAAAATGTAGATGGTATCTTTAATTTGAAACTTTATCCGTAGTGGACTACAAAAAAGGAAGAGTAATTGGCCCATGGAGATATCGCTATTTCTTTGTCCCATTTACAGGAAAAAGGCTGCATACACAAGCAGCAGCAACGCATCTCCATTTTAAAATGTTTGAGCTGCAGTGGCAATGGAAAGAAACATCAAAATAAACAACCCAAACTGAAGACTCTGTAAATTAGCAACACAATTAGAGTATTAAAACTTAGGAACAACATTGACAGTGAACAAGACCCCACTTTAAATCAGGTGTTCTCCCAAAAAAAAAACAAACTTCTTATTGTCCAACCACACACCCAACAATTGGATCAGCAAAAATATGTCAATTCAAGATAGCTTCTCACTGAGCAAGCTTGCATATATCTGAACAGAAGCAGCTAAAGAAATAGAAACGCTGAGCTTTCATTTTATAGAAAAAAATGAGAGAATATTTTACTGACTCCATCTTTCTAGTTTGGGCTTTTTTTTGTTTTAAGTGTAGCATTTAGCCATGTTTGGAAACACCCCCCCTCCCCCCCACACACACACACACAAATGCCATCTATTCCGCTGTTCCGATTCAGTAAGCAAATGGAGGTATCAACCAATTATGTGATCACTAAGATGTAAGTAAATTTACTGTAAAATCTATCTATGTATCAGTATCTCATAAATCAAGATATTCCTTTCATCAATAAATTTATATGGAAATTAAAACTTCCTCTAAAAATAAAGATTTTCCTTTGGTACCTTCAACAAGGTGTTATTTTAACAAAGGATAACTTAGATAAGAGAAACTAGTCCGGAAGTCAAAAATATTACTTCTGTCACCATAATGAAACAATCAAACACCTCTTCTTTGATTGTCAACGTGCCAAAATAATTTGGAGAGTTGTTAATATAGCTACTGGGTTAACCCCACCAAAGTCAATAAGGTATATGTTTGGACATTGGTCAACAGGCATAACAAAAAATGATAGAAACTTGATTTTTGTTGGGATTGCAGCTCTTATGTGGGCAATTTATTTGGTGTACGTGCAACTAAGTGGTTTTTGAGAAAAAAACGATTTTGATCCATGTTACAGCGTGAGGACAGAAGAGAGACTGTTCGTTTGGCAAGTAAGGCGCTGGAGGTTGTTGCCTTGGATATATTTGCGAAGCTAAGAATGGATGGAGAAGCAATAATAGACTTTGCTTTGGATTCCTTCCTTTCGTTTGCGTACTCTTCTACCTTTTACTTGTGATCAACTTATGAGTTGAGAATGTTGTAAAAACTTAGTTGTCTGCGGTCGCAGAGGCTGGAATAGTTTCCAGTTTCTAAAAAAATGTGATCACTAAGATACCATCTTCGACGTCAGCATCTATCATGATATGAAATCTGGCTAGAGCTGCTGATTATTACTCTACTGCGTTAACAATGTCGGAAATCCTTACACATGGCAGGAAGCAGTACATGCAATGCACGGCTTAATAAACTTGCTAAGGCCCATAGATTCAACCAACTCAGAACTACATTCACGTAAAGCTATCGAGAACTACATTCACGTGAAGCTATCAAAGAAGCATGTATATCTCTTGTACTGCAAGCCTCCCTGCACTAATCCTACATGGTCCATCTAACACATATTAGTACGCATTGCATCTAATCAAAGTATCTAACATACCAGCAGAGGAAATCAAACAAATTAACATTCGAAACACGGTAATTGGTAAGATATTGATGCACTTTAAAATCTCATAGCACAGATTGATTGGACCGGACGCTGCGCAACCTATCTATCAACGAATGAAATATTCACTACCTGATCTGCAAAAGGATCTGCTGCCGCACAAGATTATCCACAGGACCAGCAATGGAACTGCTACCGCACAGGCACAGCCAAGGGGGGCCCATGGCCGACCCTTCCCTGGAGACTATCTTCCTCCCCCTAGGGGGCCCCATGGCCGACCCTTCCCTGGAGACTATCTTCCTCCCATAACCTAAAAACGGTTGACACCAAGGAAGGCGACGCGATAATTATTAGAGCATTTCCAAGAATTCTTAAATAAAATTTCAAAAAATTAATTTTGGGACCTTGCTAAAAATTATTGTGAGGAAAAAGATACCCTCCAACCAACGGTTCCAAAAAACTAGCCCCAAAAAGATTCAATTCTTGCCACATCATCCATGGGTGGGGTCAAAACTTGTTTTTTTTCTGTGAACAGTAACTGCGGGATTTCTTTTTTCTCAGCCTTTTTTTCGGCGGGTTTTGGGAGCATGGAGCGGAGGGAAAATTTAGCTCTAGATGGTGTATGTATTGGGCATGCAGAAAAATTGGAACTTAATTACCAACTGTTGGAGTGTTGTTTTTCCCAAAATTAATTATTGGAACCATATATTAGGTATTTTTGAAGATGCTGACGAATACTCTAATTAGTCTTTTTATTACTGTAAGTACTAGAGAGCAGTAGAGAAAGGTGAGGCCAAATTGGATTTGTAGTATAACCTCGAACTGCCGTGTCGTGTCGGGCCCGGCAGGAAAAAGGCCCAAATCGAGTAGCCAAGCTGACCCACCGAATCAGAATTCAGAACCAAGGTCATGTTTAGTTACTCCCAACTCCCAACTTTGACACTATGCAAAAAGAAAATTTCCCATCACATCAAACTTGCGGTATATGCATGGAGTACTAAATGTAGATAAAATTAAAAACTAATTGCACAGTTTTGTTGTACTTTGCGAGACGAATCTTTTGAGCCTAATTAGTCAATATTTGGACAATAATTCACAAATACAAACGAAACGCTACAGTGTGCTACAGTGCTGTAACAGTAATTTGGCACCTCCCAAATTCCCCAACTAAGGCCATGTTTAGTTACTCCCAACTCCCAACTTTGACACTATGCAAAAAGAAGATTCCCCATCACATCAAACTTGCGGTACATGCATGGAGTACTAAATGTAGATGAAATTAAAAACTAATTGCACAGTTTTGTTGTACTTTGCGAGACGAATCTTTTGAGCCTAATTAGTCAATATTTGGACAATAATTCACAAATACAAACGAAACGCTACAGTGTGCTACAGTGCTGTAAAGCACCTCCCAAATTCCCCAACTAAACAAGGCCAAACACGGCTCAAACCGACCGACCCAGGGGACCAGAACAAGGAGAGAAGGGAAAGGGGGAACCACCGGACCGGGCCGCCACCTTCCCTTCCGCCGGCGACCTCCAGCCACCGCGCCATGGCGGCGGCGAAGCTGCTCTACATTGTGGTGGTGGACGACAACGGCTCCTCCTTCCGCTACACGCGCTCCCTCATCCACAGCACCCTCCAGCTCATGGGATGCAAGCCGCGCCACGCGTTCGAGGTCCGTCCGCCTCCTCGCCTTCGCGGTTGATCCCTCCTGGCCTCCGATCTCTCGATAGCTTTGTCTGATTCGATCCTCCGTTACCCACTTTCTCTTGTAGATCAGCCGCAGGGTGTTCGATGTCATCCGGGGCGACGGCAACGACGAAATGGCCGCCTCCGCCTCCGCCTCCACCCGGGTGCAGAGGTACGAGTCGCCGAA
>NC_028451.1:16037775-16103567 GCF_000263155.2 Setaria italica
GGGGCCTTTTTCTTTGCCTTTTTTGGGGACGCCTTGCCCTTTAAAAAGAACGCGCCCCCAACCAAGGGAGCGATTTTATGGTTCCCGGGCGGGCCGGTCCCCCTCCTTTTTTAACCTTCTCCCCCCCCCCTCCTTTCGGATATTTAAATTAACCCCAACCTTTCCCTTTGTTTTTTAAGTTGTTTAAAAAAAAAAACCCCCCCCCCCCCCCCCCACCCCCACCCCCTGTGAAACGTTCAGCGGCTCATGTGTAACCGGATCTACGAATGCTATGCTCTTGACAGATAGTTCCAAACACAGCACGGTAGAATGGTGATTTGATTTGTTAGCATTAGTAGTATATTAATCTTGGTTTCCTGGATGAGAGAGCTTACGGTATAACATGCTCAAATTTGAGAGTGATTAGTGTGCAAAGTATGTCTGGCTTATTGGACGAGAGCTCAGAATGTGTCACTGCAATTGCTTGGAGCTAGCACCCATAACTGTTTCTGACTGACAAGCATTCTAGTGCCGCCGCATTGATCTTATATATTTCAAAGGAAAACCTTTAAAGGTGCTCATTTCATGTCCTCCCCCCTGTCACTTATAATCCTTCATCTTGCCTTAGGATTCGGGAACGAAAGGAATCTGTCACAGTTCTTCTTTGCGGAACTAGTGGTTGCGGCAAGTCTACACTTTCGACGCTGCTGGTAAGAATTTTTGTTCATCATTTTCCTTTCCTCCTTACTTTCTTGTATGCCTTTTTGCTCCTTTCCCTCTCTTCCATTAGGACATGTCATATCTTCTATCAGCACCTGTCTTAGACCTACTGTTCTGAGGACTGTTAGCGTCAGAATATAATGATTGACTTGAATATGCAATGAACTACAATTGGATCACTAGTTCATGGAAGTCTGTCAATGCCACCAGGATAACAGTGACCCCTCCCTTGTCTTGCTTGATTTGGATAGCTTAATAGAAGCTTCTTCTACATCAGTTTTCTTTTTTCCTGAATCCTGCTCTATAGCTGGTATTGAAAACACCTAGACATAGTAAATCATCTTCTTTCCAAAACTAGATTATGTTCACTGCACTAATGCGGCAAAGCTTACTTTTCCCCCTGATTTCCTCCTTACAGAGATGTTAATGTATCAACAGGGAAGCAGGTTAGGAATCACAACTGTAGTTTCCACAGATTCAATACGTCACATGATGCGGAGCTTTGTTGAAGAGAAAGAAAACCCTCTTCTCTGGGCATCAACTTATCATGCTGGTGAATGTCTTGACCCAGTAGCAGTTGCTGAAGCAAAAGCTAGAAGGAAAGCTAAAAAGGGCTCAGGCGTGTCAAGCAGCTCAAATATTGATTACGAGAAAAGTGGGGCTCTAACTGAAAAAGTTGATGGGAAAGCAATTGGGAAGAAGCAAATGGCCATAGAAGGTTATAAAGCACAGAGTGAGATGGTGATTGACAGTTTGGATCGGTTAATTACTGCATGGGAAGATAGGAAAGAATCAGTTGTTGTTGAGGGTGTTCACTTAAGCCTTAATTTTGTGGTATGTGCTTGCTGAAAAAAACTATTCTTTTGCTGACTTCTTTCCTTTCATTCTTGTTGTTGATTTGTATTAGCTCATATCAAACCTACTATATCACATCTATGCTGCTATTAAAGGTGGAACTGTCAAGTTCATGATCGGCATGGCCAGTTTATTCCTCATTTCCTTTTAATTGTTTCAGATGGGTCTAATGAGGAAACATCCTTCGATTATACCTTTTATGATCTACATATCCAATGAGGGTAAGCACACAGAGAGGTTTGCTGTACGTGCAAAGTACATGACACTTGACCCAACGAAAAATAAGTATGTTAAATACATCAGCAACATTAGAACTATCCAGGAGTACCTCTGCAGTCGAGCTGACAAGTACCTTGTTCCCAAGGTAAATAACACTAATGTTGATCGGAGTGTTGCTTCGATCCATGCCACTGTCTTTAGCTGCCTCCGGAAGCGAGCTAATGGAGATCAGTTATATGACCCTGATACAAATACCGTGGCTCTAGTAAATGAAGAGTACAAAAACCAGTGCGTGGCTAACTCCATGAGTTCCAAGGGGATGTTTAAATTGATTCAACGGCTTGGGTCCTCAAGAAAGCTCATGGCCATCATTAACGTCGATGGATCTGTATCCAAGGCTTGGCCAGTTGAGTCCAGTGGTGATGGAAAATGCAGTTCTGACAACAGTACTCAGAAATCTGTAGGGAATCCAATTTATGGACCTTTAAACATTGGAAGAGCAGAGTCAGTCAATCTGCAGTTTGGCACCTTTGGGATAAGTGCGTGGCCTACTGATACAGGCTGTACAAGTCAAGCTGGAAATGCCGATGAATCATGGACCAATGCTACTGAAGGTAGTAGCAGACATGTTCCATCTTCATCTGGTTCTCCTAAGAAGTCCGATGGGCACTGTAAAGAGGTACTAACTACTGCTTGTACCATGGTTGTGTTGATTTGTCTTATTTTTGTGATTACTGATCTTCCATTGAAGAGAAAGGCAACGCTAGTGTTTAATTTTGAAATTATATTTATACCTTTTGGCGCTAGATCAAAGAGTCGTCAGCAGCATCTGGCAGCGATGAAGAAGAGGAAGAAGAAGCTGATGTTCAGCCTAATTCAGGGAGCGACGAGGATCTCAGTGAAGTAGACAACAGGGAGATCCATGAGGAGGTGAGACAAAGCAGCCTATATATCGCCTTTATTTGGATTGTTACAGCCTTTTTGTTTGTTGATCCTCTTAAATAGTAGGTAAAGGACCCCTGTAGTTGCTTCACAGCACTGTGCACTCTGTGCTCTGGCTCCCATTATAAGCATATTTGTGGATGTTTGCATCGCAGATGGAAGGGTCTGTTGATGAGGATTGCAACAGGTCTGATGAGGAGTATGATGACCTGGCGATGGGAGACAGCATGGAGAATGGCTATTTAACTGATGATGGCATGTTTTATAGTGGTTTAAGCAAATCATCGAACGGCAGGTTCTTGGATGGCAATCAACGAAGCCACAGCACGCCAAGGAAACACCAAGCGAAACTTGATGCAGGTGTTCCAGAGACTGCACGCTCTACTTCTTCAGCACTCCCTACTGGCACAAGCAGCAAGCGGCATGCCGCTAGGAAGTGGAAGCGCTCCCTGAGCGACTCATTCCGTTCACGGCCACGGAGTGCTCCTGACTTGGTGTCGACGTACAAGGGATCACCACCCGTGCCTGTGGCTCCTGATGAGAGGTAGCTGATTCTGATCGCCTGGCAGGCTGGTTGCAAAGACGTATTGTCTTTTTTTAGCATAAATCGCAAAGGAAAATATGAAACTATCTGAGGCATTTTGTCGGTTGAGAGTTGTCTTTTGAAGTACGGCATGTTGTGATTTTGTAAATTTGTCACGAGAGAAAGTGGATCGGATTGGTGCAAATTAACGAGTGTGATTGCTTGACTTTTGTTCCCGTCTCTTTTACCTGCCGGGGTGGTGTGATTGGTGCTATATCATGTTATTTCGTAGGGTGTGGGTGGTTATTTTATATAGTTTTTTTTCTTTGAACTCATATTTTCTTTGTTAAACAAAATGAAACAGAGAGTACTTCACATGTGTAGAACCCATGCACATCGAGTGATCTGCTTTGTAGTATTATTGTTGAGTTATACAGAATTAATAAGGAGATCCATTGAACAAGAAGTGCACAATACAACTAGGATAAACTTGTTTCCTTGACACTAGTTTTGTGTCTATTGTCATAGGCATACATTATGCAATAATCAATTGTTTGATGAACTATATCAAGGCACCATGCGTGGGAAGGATTGTATCGCTTTTCTATTCATGTAAGACGATAATTTTAAAGGAAATGATAAAGTAATAATGTATTGGGAATAGTCCGTAAAAAATCGCATATAAGTATTTAAATGAGTACCTACAATGTGATACGTTTGAACTTCTAGATATATGGAAAGTATGAAAATAACAATCAATTTGGTAGAACAAAATGACGGAGGTGGAAAGGCCATCAAGTTGGTCCTTGCGACAAGCTCTGTGGTTTTGAAGGTTTCTAAGGCCTGCGTGCAGCCTGCTGATTCCTGCCCAGCAAGTGGACGGCACCTCATCAGCAGTATCCGCAGAGGAGAGCATGCAACAAGAGACAGGCGCTTTAGAATTTTTGGGAGCGCGCCAGCAATGGGTTGCTAACGTTAGGATTTCCTTTTTAAGTAATTAGGCTAAAACGGATCATTGCCGACTCTTCTGGGGGAATGGGAGATGCCTAAGCTTGGTCTGTTTCAGACTTGAGACAGAGTGTGATAATCCATTGCTTCATCGTTCAATGTAACTATCGTTGCGTCGTCGAAGTCGGCATGGACCTTGTTGACGCAAGAAAACATGGCGTGTGGGTCCCATCCACGTCATCAGGTGCCCTGTGCCCATGCCCCAGGCGGCGCGCCATGCAATGCAGCCAGCCCCCCGGCAGCTTTTGGCAGCGGAGCGGAGCACAACACGCACCGGCCAACTCACCTTGCCTCCACTCCATAACAGTGGATTAACGATTTGATTAATCGGTGCCGGTTGTACGAATCACCACCATCACATATATAATCAGTATATTCAGCTCGTCTGATCACTCACTCTCGTGACCTCGTCGCATCCTAATTATATTGGCATCCTGCATGCTTTCAGCAGCAGCTATATAACTGCTCATCATGTCTAGTAATAACATCATATATATATATAGACACACACATCACAACTATTATAATGTAAATCAATTATGGTATAACCATAACTAGTCCTCGGACACCATGACAACCTCTCGTCCTAATTTATCGTCTCAAATCAGTAGATATAAATTTACTATGGAGTAGATACGATAACTCGAATGGTTTGAGATGATAAATTAGGACAAAAGGTTAAACCAGTAGATATATAGATCACATCGCCGCTTCACCCACCACCATTGCCATCGTTCACCTCTCTTCCTCTCTCACCTCTCTTCCTCTAGTTCATGATATGAGGATCATGGAGCAATAACGACAGTCGGTGTATGCGGGCGTGGCATCATCAAGATTCACATCATCGGTCGATCTACACCACTGATTTGGTGGTCTTTGGAGTTTGGAGAGGAGATGCATGAGAATCTTGATGATGCTGCATCCGCAGACAAGTGCCTACTATCACCTCGGTCGGTCTGCTGCTTCTTCTCATTTGTCTATCGATCCTTAAAGTCAAGGTGAGAGAGATTGATCAATTTATTTCCTCTCACTTCTGCTGTCTTCACTGCGGGTCTACAAGTTAAGTTAATAGCAATTTTGGTGTTATATCTAATGATGCTCATTTCATTTTACCAAACTAATTGATTAAATAAATATTGTTGGTCAAACTTTGAGTAAAAAATCATATAGTATATATTTAAGAACGGAGATAGTATAAATTACCTCTACTTCAGGTGGGTCAGAAGTATCTAAAGAAGTATTCTGATGTTTGCTTCCCTTACCGTCTGTATTTTGAAATAAATATGACGGGTATTCATTATTCAAAGAACTGTTTTTAAGTACAGTTTATCTTATTGCCGTTCATGGAAGCCAAGCAGACTCGCTCGAGGGGAGCCGACTTGCTGAGAACACGCAACCACAAGGACACGGGGTTTTGACCCCGTAGGAGCAAAGCGTCCTCGCCACTGATCGAGAAAGGGAAATCTTCAAAGCATTGAAGCGATGTACCTTTGAGCATGCTTGGGCCTCTGAACTGATGTTGCTCATAAGAACCGGTTTCCTCAGTGACTTTGAAGAAGCTTTCCTCTCGGTTGGTTGGGAGAATTTCTGGCAAATGGAGTAAGGTCCAAATTTTCAAAATTTCTAACTCTCGAATTTGTTTGCACCTGACCATAGATGAGTCCAAGTTTGACATCCTCTTCTTTAATGAAGAATTTCAATGCTCCTTGAATGATCTTACTGCTTGATGAGGGATTCATTCCATCCTAAATGCTCCTAAATGGGCCCGAATCACGACAGATGGTGGGCTGCCAGACGGCCCCACACTGTGGCATTAGCGGCTAAGATGGGCCCTAGTAGCACAAGCAGTAGCTTCTGTGGTGCAGTGGAGTGTGCAGGACTGGAATAAGAATTTAAGTGGCCGGACATGTCATTACACTTACGCAGTAACTTTTGTCAAAGAAAAAAATTTACCATAAGAATCAAGCCCAGATTCAGCTAGTAGCTCGCATTAGAAAGCCTCATTTGATTTGTATATATGTACGTACGTCCTAACTAGTACCAACAACACCGACCAGCGGTACTGTAACGTACGTTCTCTCGTACAAATATGCGGCATAAATATATGAACAAGAAAACGTACTTATTATCAGGCTCGCTCGTAGAGTAGGCCGTTAAGGATTATAATCTACCGGATTATAAAATATCATTTAGGATCATAATCTAGATCATGAGGGTGTTTGGGGGGACTAAAGTAGAGCTAAAATTTTAGTTAAATTTTAGCCGCCTGCTCCAAATAGGAGAGCTAAAATAGGAGGGTTAAACTTTAGCCTTCCAAATCCTTTAGCCCCTCCAAGGGATGCTAAAATGGGTTAAAGAGCCTAAAAGTGTTCCCCGCTACCCTTTATTCCCCCGTTGCCTCCCTCCCTGCACTCTTCTCTCTCCTCCCCCACAACACCCCGCCGCCCTTCGGCCGGCCCCGCCACCTCCGCCCGCCCCTGCGGCCTCCGCCGGCCCCGCCGCCGTGCTCGCCGCCACAGGGGAGGGTCTGGATCTGGCGTACCTTCATTTCCCGGTGGCCGTGGCGACAGTCGGGGACCTCGCTGCGCGACCTCTGGGGCACGCCACGGAGCTCGTGAAGCGGGCCAAGGGGGAGGTAGGCGCCGAGTACATGTGTTCGGTGGCGGACCTGATGGTGCTACACGGAAGTGATTCACCTCACCGGAAGCGCGCGCATGGACCGCATCGTCGGCGGCAAGTTCAAGCTTACCCGGAAGGGGAAAAGAGGTGGTTTTCGATTCCGATGATGGTGGTGCTCGACGACGGCGACGGGTAGGAAGAAGTTGAGAGGGAAGAAGTAGAGGAGGGGTAGAGGAGAGGAGAGGAGAGAAAGTAGGGGTAAATGGGTCTTTTGTCAATACAGGTGCTAAAGTTTAGCCCCTCATCCAAACACTCAAATGGGATAAAGTTTAGCACTCCATTTGAGGGGGTTAAAGTTTAATCCCGGGTTAAAATTTAGCCCCTTTCTTCCAAACAAGGCCTATATAATCTAGGAGGAAAATAAACAGGCTGTAAGTACTAGGTACAGTAATGAAGCAGCTGTTGAATTTGTTAATTGCTTGCTGGTAGGGTTGAGCTGAGCTCGAGCGAGCTCATCACCTCAAGTTTGAGCTTGTCAGAGCGTCGAGCGTGGAAGCTCGATGCGAGCCTTACAACCGTCTGAATCTACTGAGCTTGGTTTGTTTCTAATTCGAGCCGATCTTGGTTCACGAGCATTAATTTTATCAATCATAAACTTAATTAATAGTAATTAGACTTGAATTATTATCTCGTTTATAGACTTTGGGTATTAGACAATGCAATTGATCTAAGTACGTACACCTCGCAGAGTCATAGCTGGTAGAAAAGCATAAACTTACTTGAGCCTTTTTTTATCTCAAACTCAAACGGCTCGCGAGCTTTGTATCAAAATTGAGCTTGGTTTATTTAAAATTCGAGCCATCTTGAAACAAGATTAAGACAAGCTGAATACGAGTAGATCACGAGCCTCGAGCTTCATTTAATAACGCGTGCTCCAGATTTCATAGCCTACATCGCGCACATGCTCCGTCCATATAGCAGCAGTACATCAACTGCTGGCTCGTTTCTCCATTTAATAATTAATATATATGAATAACAACTAATTTACTGTCCAATTTCCGATCACCCGATAGTTCTGCTGATCAGATGATTCCTTTCCTTTTACGAGCTCCGTGCATGGTCTTTCTGCAGTCCCTTTCATTTTCATGTTCCGCGCACCTCACGACCCGTCGCATGAAGCGCTAATCACCCATCCACCACCAAGGAAATGTTACCGAAAGTTAATAAATATTTTTAGCAAAAATAAAAAAAAATTAAATGAAAGAATTAAACGTTTGAAGCAAAATCTGGATGCAAAAATTATGAACCAAAAGTTTGAAAACAAAAAGTTTCTGAAAGAAAATCTTGGAAGCAAAAATTTTGAAACAAAACTTACAGAAAGAAAAATCTTGGAAGCAAAAGTTAGGAACAAAAATTTTTAGACAAAAATTTCAACAGGAAAATCTTGATAGCAAAAATTTGAAAAGAAAATGTTTGAATCAAAAATTTGGAAAAAACTTGAAAAATAAAAAAAGGGAGTACAGCCAGCTCGGCGCACTCAGCCGTGGTGCCGCCAAGCTCGTGGTGGGGCCGCCGTTCGCGGGGCAGGCCCTAGCAGGGCTGCTGCTTGGATCGGCCGTGGGGCAGCCGCCGACTTTTTTATTTTTTAACCCTTTTTGCGAAATATTCTCACAAATAGGTCCCTGACGGAACTAATTCCAAAAATGGACAGATCTAGAAGAAGTGCGAAGGAAAATGGTTTGAAAAAAGAGAAGGGAAAAGGTCGGGTAGACACAGGCTGGTATATGCTATCGTGTGCGGGCCTTCATCGACCGCTCGCTCGAAAGGTTACAGGCGATGGTAAATTAGCATTGGGTCTCGATCGCTCTATTAATTTATCCTTAATACTCCCTTCGTTTCAAATTGTAGCCACTTCACTACCGAAAAACATCTCATACAAATTAGGAAAAAATATACGCATGAAGAGGAAACTAGTTAGATTTAGAGTAAAATCCACGGCCGGTCCTTAAACGAGTAGCGATGTGTCGTCCCGATCCCCAAACTCGCAAGATGCGTAATCAGTCCCCAAACTTGATAATTGTACCATATGAGTCCCTAAATCTTTATGATTTGAGTTAAATTGCATATGTGGCATGCCGACTATGCTATGACTTAAATCCAGCATATAGGGCCCACGTGTCATCTCCATCTCTCCTCCCTGCTTTTTTTCCCCACCGACCAAGCAACAGCAGCTGCATTTTCTTTTTCTTCCCCGAGCTGCATACCAGCGCCCATGATTTCAGCACGCCATCTCCTTCTCTTTGTTCCTTCTCCACTGAAGCAACCAATAACAGCTCTCCTTTTCTATTGTTCTTCTCCATGAACTAAGAAGCAAACCATCAGCTCCCTTCCTCTGCGCTCGAGTAGAGCGTCACAATTTGCGCAACTCACCTCCACGCAAGCAAGAACCACCCACCAGCAGAGCCCCAATCCCAAGCCCAGAGTTAGTATTGCTGTCACCATGCGAGCGTCCGCACCTTCAAGGCATCTCCTTCGAGCCGTCGCACCACCAAACACGCCACTGGCTGGAGCCTCCGCCATGGCTGCGTTGCTACGCGTTGTTCTAGGCTGCAGCCGAACCATCATAAATGACGTAACATAGATGCCGATTGTCGAGCTCCAATCCTTCACTTCCTCATCGACGACATGCTCAACCATATGCTGGTGTGGGAGGTGGCGCTTGTGGAGTCGAGGTACGCAGCAGAGGGCGAGGAGAGGACCTCCGCCGAATGCTTTTTTTTCCTTTGTCGGTGGTGATTGGATCCGAGGAAAAAGGAAAAATTCAGCGTGAGTGGATCGACCATGCATGGGAGGGGATGGCCGGAGCTTTTTATCATATTGTTAATGTTAATTGATGGATAAGTACCTTTAGCTTGTAGTACGAAACGTACTATTAACCCCTTAGCTTGTTGCGTAAAATTAATCTGTCCTGGCATTTACGTTTTCTTCTGTGTTAAACGTCACGAGTTATTATTACATTTACGTACCAACCAAGCGCACTCTCATGTACTTAGATACGTACGTGTCACGTACATGGTACTCATGTTAGCGGCAATAATGTATTTATATTTACGTAGAGTAGCTCAAGGGAACCGCTCACAACAATAAGTTTGTTGAATGTGTTTTAAATTTGGACGGGCCGTATTAAAATTTCCATAGGAAAGAGGAAAAATCTAGCTTGCTTTGAATTCATAATCGGTATATTTAATTTACATCCCAAAATGTTGTATAGTATCTCAAAATGTTGAACCATCCCTTGCCGCATAACTCGACGATGGTCAGCTGCGGGCGGCCAGATCCGGCAGCCTTGACGCCACATCCGGCCGCAGCCGAAGTTGGAGCTGCTCCTGTGCTGCGCCTGCCCTCGACGCTGCGCGCTGCACGGCCGCTGCATCGTCGCCGCGCTGCATCCGCACTCCAACGCCAACCCCAGGCGCGCTCTTGCCGGTCGCGACTCGCTGCGGCACACCCCGGCGCCGACGGCAACAAGCACCCCCAACCGTCGCACCTTGTTCAAGCCGCCGCAGATCCAAGACTCTCCGGGGGTGCCTCCGCCGGATCCGGCGCTGTTGGCCATGGATCCGAGCAGCCCCGTCCACGCCGGCTGCCCGAGCTACCGGAATCTGAGCCACCACGAAACCACAAATGGCAGAAGAAGATGACCCCGCTCTAAAGAGGCCCCACTGCCGCCATCCCGGTGGCTGCACGGGCTTCCGGCGAGCCACTCCGGCGGCGACAAGGGAGAAGAACGGCGGATTGGGAGGGCCTCGCGGGCAGCAGCGCTGGGCTCCGCCCGTGTCGCCCCGATGGGAGCGACGCGGGGGCTCTGGTTCTTTTTTCCCGAGAGTTCCATCATGTTGGAGACTACCTCTGATCGTGTAGCTCAGCATTGACCACCATATTTCCAACTTTCACCATATCCAGTTAGTATCAAATCATAAACATGCAAAACAATATATATTTAAATAACATGCTCTCATCCAATCCCAAAAACCTCAAACCATTTCAGCACAGTGGCAATAATCACTCAAGCATAGCACACCTCGATCATATGGTTCCTCAGTAAACAATCTGCCCATACACTTCGGTATATATATGCTCGCAACCTATAGCGTACAATTACACATAAGCCCGTATAAAAATTCAAGAAACGTCCTCTATGTAGTTATAATAGTTCAAGCTATGATTTATTATTTTATTTCTAAATATAGCATGAAAACTAAGGCACTGTTTATTTGGGATTATAATCCATCTAGATTATATAAGTTGGATTGTGGATCATAGGTATTATGGTAAAATATCATTTTGGAACCACATATAATCTGAAATAAGCTATGTGGTCCCCTGATAATCTTTTACCCTCCTACCCTTGGACCATAATCCAGCTTATATAATCTAGGAGGGAAACAAACAGGCCATAATGCGGTAACAGTATGTAGTTGGTTAAGTGCTGGTGATGCCCCCAAATATTTAAAATTAAACTATTGATGGAAATTAATTAATGAGCTAGAAAGGATCACAAATGTCGGAGAATAGCTGGTATTAAGGTGTCTCTTAATATAATTCATTTGCATACAGTACTAAGGCTCCCTTTGGCAGGGCTTCCCAAACGGCTTCCGGCGAAGCCCTAACAAAGGGGCGTGAGCAAAATAGCTCCACGACGGAAGCCCCACGTTTCCCGCTCTCTGGAGCGAATCGATGGAGATGAAGCCAAAAAAATCAGCTCCCCGCGGCTCCATCTCATCCATAGGGCCAAAGTCCTTGGTTTGCCCCCTCCATGGTGGGGTTGGAGGATGTCGGCGGTACGGGGAAGCAGGCGACGTGGAGGGCACCGATGGCATAGGGGATGAGGCGAGGTCAGAGGGCATCAGCAGCGCGAGGGAGGAGGCGGGCTGGGAGGGTGTCGCCGGCGTGGGGGAGCAGGTGGGTGTCGTCGGCATGGGAAGGAGGCGCGCCGCAGGGTGTCGCCAACATGGGGGATGAGGAGAGGCTGGAGGGCGCCGGCGACCGGGGGGATGAGGTGGGCTCGGAGGGTGCCGCCGCCGGCTGGAGGGCACCATCAGCGTGAGGGAGCATGCGAGGTAGGGGTGACGGGTGGCGGTGTCTCGGGAGGCAAATGGATAAGAAAGAGAGGAGGGGAAGGAATGATAGGAAAAAAAGAGAAAAGGAAAAGGAAAAAAGAAAGGGTATTATAGATATTTTACCTCTTTTTGCCTATCTTTAGGAGAAGCCATTTTGGCACATGTTTTTCTAACCAGATAAGTCGAAGCGAAAAAAATTACTCCACCAGAGGAGCCACAGCCGGAGCCTTTTCACAGCCATAGCCCTGCTGCCAAAGCAGTGCTCAATAATCTTCTGTGCCAATATCTCACTTCCTGCATCTATCAATATTCCTTTTTTATGTGTAATGTGGATTGCTGAGTATTATGGTCTTAATAACCTAGCAGCTGCTTAATTAGCTGCTACCAGTACTGTAGTAATGATACGTCACACGTACAGGCGTTTATGGTCTTTTTAGACGACATGGGCAGAGAGTGCAATCCATATGAGTACTGATTGATGATATACAAATCATATCAGCAATAATGCCAAATTGCTCATATGCGAACTGAAGGAGAGATGAGATCAGATGGGACTGAGAGAGATTGAAAAGCTCGCATGAGTACCATCTCTGTCACTGTCAATAAAGAGTCTGAGCGAGGCAGAACAGCCAGCAGGCAATCTCAAAGGAAGGATCGAGCTGAGTGTAGTAGTTAAGCTCTTGCTAGCTAGTGCAGGAAGATCAAGAAGAAGCCTGCAGCGCCATACGAGGAGAGAGACCGTCGGACATGGGGAGGGCTCCATGCTGCGACAAGGCGACTGTGAAGAAAGGGCCCTGGTCACCTGAGGAGGACATCAAGCTCAAGGAGTACATCCACAAGCATGGCACCGGCGGCAACTGGATTGCTCTCCCTCACAAAGCTGGTAACCAACAAGTTCACCATTCAGCAGAGTAGCATGCATGCGCTTCATGCTTGCTTGCTTTTAGTCTCGATCACGATCAGCAACAACTATTATCTGAGGCAACATGTAATAACTAATTAAGCAAATTGCATTGCAGGGCTGAAGAGGTGCGGCAAGAGCTGCAGGCTGCGGTGGCTCAACTATCTGAGGCCAAACATAAAGCATGGTGACTTCTCTGATGACGAGGATAGGATCATCTGCAACCTCTTCGCTACCATAGGCAGCAGGTAGTACGTGCGTAGTTTTAAATTATATAAACTGTGTGTTTATTGATCAATCATTCTATACAAATAGCAAAACATGAGATATTTCTTCGTGTATGGGTGCCGTGAATGAGCATTTATATATATATTGCACGAAACGATGATAATTCATGCAGGTGGTCGATCATCGCAGCACAGCTCCCTGGGAGGACGGACAACGACATCAAGAACTACTGGAACACCAAGCTCAAGAAGAAGCTCATGCATGGCGTTCAGCCTTACACCACCCACATGCACAACCATTGCAGCTCCATGAAGCAGCAGCAGCTCTTGTTCCTCACCGCGTCAGCACCAGCAGCGCCGCCAGAAGCTGCCTGTCCCTTGTCTCTCCAGCACCTCTCGTCCCCTCATGATTATTCTCACCACTACATCAGCAGCTACGGCTCCTGCAACAGCTCGACGTCCCTCCTCTCCGCCGCCGCAGCCGCCGGCAGCCACGGCGGCCTCCTCAACGGCGAGCATCAGACGATGAGCACGTCATGTTTGGACAGTGACGGCGGCCTTGGCCTGTACTTTGACGAGCTCTGCGCCACCGTCACCACCAGCAGCGGCGTCCATGGGCAGGGGCTTGGCATGGAGAGCTTCATCTTGGGCGGCTTCCAGTTGCAGGAGGACCATCACAAGGCAATGCTGGTCGCCGGCGCCGGCGCCGGCGCCGCTAACCAGCTGAATCAACAGTACAGCGCCGCCACCTCCGGCTGCTACGACGACGAGGCGAAGCCGTTGGTTAGTGTGACGGGCGGCGGCGATGGTGCCGGTGGTACAAGTAGCATGTTCTTCTATGGCAGCAGCTACAGCAACGACGACGAGAGCTAGCTAGTGCAGCTGGAGCACAACAAGGGCGAGGCTACTGGTTACTCCCTCCGTTCTAAATTACTATTTATTTTAATTTTTCTAGATATATGATTTTTGCTACGTATCTAGACATACCATATATCTAGCTACATAGTAAAAGTTATGAATCTAAAAAAATAAAATAAATAGTAATTTAAAATGGGAGGAGTATATTAATTTATCACAGTGATCATAAGCCACGTACTGTACGTACGCTACCGTACCATATAGCAGGATGAGCTAGCTAGCTAGCTACTCCATGTGACTTAGTACCTAGCAGTATATGTTAATGTGATTACGTACAATTAATTACATGTATTAGTGACTAGTTATCGTAACGATCATGTATGTGATTTGGTTTTGTTAGCAAGCGGGTGTCAGTTATGGATAAAAGGGCCCAAAATGATTGGACAGTATATTTGCTGGGCTTCGGTACAAGCCCCTAACTTGTTTCGGGGTCAAAAGCCATATAAGTTCATGGGCTATTTGTTGAGTATGGAAGGCCCATAAAAAATTCATGGGCTATTTGTTGTTCAGACCACTCAAATATCGAGCTTCTATCTCATCACTTGAGTCTCTCCTTTCCCATCTTTTTGTGAGCCGGTATATTTGGGAATAAACTAGTCTATCATCTCGTGTTCATACATGGGCTAGTATTTTTAAGAATATATTTGTTAGGAGTTTCGGGATTTGTTCAAAATAGCTACTAACTGGATTTCTAATAATGGGATTAATTAAATGTGGGGTATTGCTAATCATAATTCACCCCCTGAAAAATCTTTTGTTCATTTTCTAATACTTATATAGGTGTTTTCTTAACTTTATTTGTCTGTGATCGTATTACTCCATATGCTTTTCCATCTTCATTAATAATGTTTCCTTTTGTACTGTAACTTCTTTTATGTTTGACATGTGTTTGGTTAAAATCTTGAGGTCTCTAAAATCTTTGCTTGAGCCATCTATTTGACATTAAAATAGTTAAACAGATATGCACATCGGTTCTTGTTGACCTTGAGTTAGTTTTTGTATATCACAATGGCAGGAGTGGTAATCTAGAAGTGAATGTATAAGGCTTAGGATTTGTGTATAATAACACATAGGTAATTTATATGCAAATTTATGGGTTATAATAGATTGTTTTAAATAATGACGAAGGTACGTGAGTAGATGAAGGCTAGGAATTATTTTAGACTATTTTTATAGTTTCATAGGTGAATAAAATTTAGAAAATAATATATACAATGATTATTAAAGTATAACAAATAATTAATGGCCATATATGTCTTCTTTTATTTTTGTGACGATTTGTAATACGATTGTGAGGATGGATATTGAGACTTCAAGCAAAGTCTCCAATTAGTAAGATTTCAATATAGTTTCTTTGATGCTGGTTTGGAATAAAAATCTGAAATGGCACGGTCCGTTTTATTAATAAAGAGAGGGTTTATTGGAAATCTCTATACTGATTCCTTATTTTGACATCCATTTCTTCCGTAATACTCCCTCCGTTTCAAATTATAGATCGTTTTAATTTTTTTAGATTCAGATCTAGATACATTATATGAATCTAGAAAAATCAAAATGACCTATAATTTGAAACGGAGGAAACGGTAGTTTAATGTGACCAGCCGATTTATAATTTGAAACGGAGGAAACGGTAGTTTAATGTGACCAGCCGATTTATAATTTGAAACGGAGGAAACGGTAGTTTAATGTGACCAGCCGATTCCTCAAGAGCTTAGAATTTCTAAAGCGGTGCCAATTGTCATCCGGTGACAAGGGCTCGGGAAGTAGATTATTGAGGATGCCAATTCATGGTGCGCACTGCGCCGGCACATGTCTTGAGCTGAAAGCAACGCATATTCCTGTTAGACGCCCAAACGAACACGAATGATTGGTTCCTCCGTCCAAATCAGCCATATTTTAAATTCGAAAAAGAAATCTAAGGTTGAACTAGCTCGTTATGACCGAGAGTGTACCACTTTTTATTTGGACTGGCAGCTGCTACACAACGGTACTAGGAATTTTCTTTTACTTTTTCTGAAAAAAGGTTTCCAGAGAGAAGTTTGATGCATGCCATTGGCATCCGGGCCGCGGCAGGTGAAGGTGAAAGCCACGTCAGCCCGGTCGTGTCGGTGCGCGTCGCGCCGGTCACCACCATAGCAGTGCTCAGTACGTACGGAGTACTAAAACGAGCCAGGCAATGTCGCCGTCCGGCTCGTCGCGTACTGCACGCACGCTATTTCTAGGACGAGGAAATAATCAGGAAACCCAGCAAATGCGCTCCAGACCGATAATCTCACATCGCACGGCACGGCATGCTCTGCCACATGCGGCCGAAAGGCATAAAAACACGCGCCCGCGCGGCCCGCGGTGCCGTCGGTCCAGCCGGGGAGAATGTTTTCGCTTGCCGGCCGGCGACCCCTTTTTCCTTTTTCTGGTTTTGCCCTCCAGCTTTTCCATCCGCGCTCACGCACGCGGCATCCGCACGTGCGTTCCGCGGCCCGCGCACTACGGGGCGCTCGCGCGGGAGCCGGGATGGCAGGCAGAGGCAGGCCGGTGACCCCGGCCCGTGTCGCCACCTCCGACCCGGGTGTGGCGGCGTCCGGCCGGTGTTGGGATTTTGTCACACCCGTCCCCCGTGCACGTCCACGCCAGCTTTCCTATGATACGTCTTGGGGGTGCCGGTGGTGTCGTTACGATCCTATCCGACGCGATCGGTTACCTTCCTAGAAGTGGAGACACACGATGCAATGCGTTAGCCTTTAGGTAGGGGTCGGCGGGCCGGGGCACGGCCAGTAGTGGGATCGCTCCTCGTGGAGGCTAGGCATTTCGAGCTGTGATTGCAAGGGAGCCTCGTTTTGTTGCCTTGCCAACTGCTCTTGTTCATTCTTGTCCTCCCTTGCAAACATTGGTTAGAAGTGACTAGTGGGCGAGCGATCAAAGGATGGATGTTTTCCGGCCCTTAAAAAAAAGATGAATGTTTCCCTCCGACATGAGATTCCCGTGCATAGGGATAATACCAAGTTAAATGCTTCAAAGAATGGATGTTTCCCGGCCTAAAAAAAAGATGGATGTTTCCCTCTGACATGGGATTCCCATGCATAGGGATAAAACCAAATTAAAAAGTATTTAGGTTCCGATTGGATTCTTGGAATTGAATTTCATTCTAATAATCATAATTTAGACACAAAGTAATTAAGCTAATATAGTTGTATGTGAAATATATTTGTATATTATTATTGACTATATGGGAGAGATACTTGTGTACTGCACTTATACTATAGGGAAGCGAGTCAAAGAGCGTGCTATAAGTTACACATTAGAAATATAGCATGAGGATCTATAGAATCAATTCCCATCTTCCACCCATGAGTTTAAGATAGCCTTATATCTAAATTTTAAAAAGTAATGGAACGACACATTCCAAGACAAATAGCCTACTCCAATGGATAGATTCCAATTTCTTTTTAAGGGATCCAAACGGGGCATTATAGTTTTTTTATCAGAAAAAAAAGAAAATTGTGCGGAAGGAGCTAGAAATTAATATTAACATGCATAGTAGTAGTAGCCTGCAAACCCGGTCGATGCAAATAAAAGGTACTGTCACTACGGGAAATCTTTAATTTGCCGAGTGTATTTTTATTTGCCGAGTGTATTCCCTCGGGCACTCGGCAAAGAGCTCTTTGCCGAATGTTTCGCGAAAAACACTCGACAAAGTAATGACACTCAGTAAATCAAGGTTTTGCCGAGTGTTTTATTTTTAGCACTCGGCAAACAAAAGGTTGGCGAGTGTTTTATTTTTAACACTCGGCAACAAGTTTTTTCTCTCGAAAAAATAAAAAAAACTTTGCCGAGTACCCCAATCGGGGACACTCGGCAAACCTGAAAAATATCCTACTAACTCCACCGCGCCCCCTTTCCTCCTCACCGCACCAGGCCACCACACCCCCCGAGCCCCACTCCAAACCCCCCGTATCCTCCGACCTCCCCTCCCTACACCCTCCCTCCTCTCCCTACCCTTCCCGCCGGCAGCCGGCCATCACCGGCAACCGGCCCTCCTCCCCTCCCCTCTCCCTCCCTCCCCGGCGCACCTCCTCCCCTCCCCTCTCCCTCCCCCAGCCGGATCCGGCGCGGGGTGGTGACGGGGGCGGGTCGAGGTGGCGGCCGGTGTGGGCGGGGCGTGGCGGCCGGATCTGGTGCCCCTCCCTCCCCTTCTTCCCCGGCCGGATCTGGTGCCCTTCTTCTTCCCCGGATCCGGCGGGGAGGAGGGGCGTGGCGGCGGCGGGAGCGAGTCGAGGCGCGGCGGGTCGAGGCGGCCGGCGCGGGCGGGTCGTGCGGCAGCGGGGCGTGGTGGCGACGGGGGTGGGTCGAGGCGGCAGCGGGGCGTGGCGGCGGCGGTGTGTGCAGTGTGTGGTGGCGGTGGTGGTGGCGGTGGCCGGTGGTGCAGTGTGTGGTGGCGGCGGCCGGTGGTGGTGGCGGCGGTCGTGTAGGCATTTCGAGCTGTGCTTGCTAGGGAGCCTCGTTTTGTTACCTTGCCAACCGACTTTTTTATTTTGGCCCTTTTCGCGAAATATTTTCACAAATAGGCCTCTGGCGGAACCAATTCCAAAAATGAACCCTTAGCTTGGCGCCAGGATAGCTGGCACCAAGCTACAACATCTTGGCGCCAGCCTCCATGGTGCCAAGGTACCCACCGTCGCCGCTGACCAGGCACCTGACGTGGCGCCAAGGCTTGGCGCCAAGCCTCCTACATAAGGCATCACCCCTCTTTCCTGGCCGAAACTTCCTCCTCATCCTTCTTGTCTCCCTCGGGTTTTTACTCTCCCTACTTCACCCTATACTACGAATCGACATTTTAGCTTAGGAAACTTTCATTTGATCCGTGGATCTTGAAGAGCAAGGTATCCTCTCTCCCTCGTAGCTTTTTTTCACATCGATTCGCTATATATTAGTTGTATTTTTTAACTTAGGGTTTCATGCAAATGTTGCATGCCGAGGTGTGGAAAAGATAAGAAACTAAGGTAACCCCAGCGCACGTAGTTATGTTATGTGCTCATTGTTGTGGATGAAATGAAAAATCTTAATTGTAGGTTTATTGTTAAGTGCGTTTGTTCTTACAACGAAATAAACTAAATTGTAGTTATGGCGCCAAGCTGACCGGAAATGCCTTCGATCCATTGCCTCTGCCTAGTGGTGTTCCAGTGCCTATGTGCTTTTGCGGTGATCCTTGCAAGGTAGCCAAGTCCGATGAACATGCCACGTATAGGCAGAGGTATTGGATGTGTTCCAACTTTGCGTTTGAACCTACACTTCGTCAGCGCCGCATTAACATGTTGGTAAGGAATTGTTGTTGTCTTATAATTATTGACCATATTTTTTTTGTTTTATAAAAATTGCATTTGTTGTAGACCCCTCCACCGCTATGTGATTTTGAGCAGTGGATCGACACTGAGATCAATCCTGAAGACAAGGAGTTTTTGGAGTATATGTTGCGCTGGGATGCAAAGAGGAAGGAGATGATGGAGAAGAGGCTCAAAGAGGAGGCTGCGGAAAAGGAGCACAAGGAAGAGGAGGAATGGAGGCGTGTTGCTGCGAACAGGGAGGAGAGGGAGAAGAAGCTTGAGCGTGCACGCCGAGCGAAAGCAGCGATTGAGGAGAATCTCAATGCCTTGAGGAAGGGAAAGTGACCTCGTTGCACTCAGTAGTCATAGTTAGTTTCTAGTTCTATGGTTTATTTATGAACAATATTTTCTAGTGCGAGACTTTTATTATGTTGTCATGTAATGATGCACTTTAAGTATGGACATGCAAGTGGTAGACGACCTATGTTTATTTTGTGATGTAATGCACTTCGAAGTTGTACTCTAGTGAAATTTCCGCAGAAAATAAAAAGGGTACTTGTTAGTGAAATTTCGGCAGAATTTCCCCTACTTTTTGATGCAATCCATACTAAATTACGAGATGAATAGTGAACATAAATACAAATATACAAGCATATGACACATTCATAATAAAATCCACAATAGTTTAGAATGAAAGTCCATATACACAAATAGTCCATATAACACAAAGTCCATATACCACATAGTTCACAATAAGTACCCTCAGTGCCTCCTAGTCTTACCCTTACCCTTGTGACTAAGGGCGTCGGTGCCTGGAGTATAAGGAGAACGTGGGCGACATAGTCTAGTGCCTACAACCTGTGTAGGCTGAGTCAAGGGAGCCTCGTGGAGCTGAGACGGGCCAAGCTCCTCAGGCCTCTGGTCATCATCGTCGTCGTCGTCGTCCTCATCCTCGGATGCAATTGCTTTCGACCCTGAGGGGCCTTGCCTAGATGTACCAACGCCTCCTTCGCGTGGGGATGGAACGTGCACATCTTGTGTCATGGCAGTCCTGCAGCCACAATGAGTAGCTGCACGGCGAAACCAACTAGACAGTCGCTGTTGTGAAAAAACTAGTTAAATGAAAGAATGTAACGTATTAATAAAGTATTTGAAAGAACAATTTGAGTCTTACGTCTAGAAAACTTCGTGTCTCGGGGTTCGTAACTCTAGGACAGAAATGCTCAATATCTCTAACCGAGCTTTGGAACGTACGGCCCTACAACAAATTTTCAGAAGTCGGTAGTTACTAAAGCAATAAATGATTAAGTCATTAACTTTCTTACACGCTAAGTCACTAAATTAAGTCAATAAGCCACTAAGTCCTTATCTAACTAACTAAATCACTAAGTAACTTAACATAGAACATAGAAAAGTAAAGCAATTGTCTTACCATCCTATCCAGGATTGGTCCTGTCTCCATCTGCCTTCCAGCACGAGTACTTTGGTCGTACACCGTGTATTCATCGTCGGACGAGTGGATGTCGGCGTAGTCATCTTGCGTCCATTGTACCCTCAGCCTGTGATGCGTCGCACCTTGGTACCAAGTCTGGTATTGCCTGTACTCACTGTTTGTGTGCGGCTCGTCGTTCTCGTCCACGTTGTCATGGAACTGGTCCCATTCCTCAATGTAGGCCCGGTGGAACGCGTGCCACTTAGAGACCTTCCGTTTCTTCTTATGATCCACACTGCACGTCATGTTAGATGTTACTGCTAGGCAAAATTTAGTTAATGGTAATGGAAATAATTCAAATAGGAAAACACTTACTTGTGTAACTCCACACTAGTCGAGGTCGCAGGTGTTGGCCAAATCTAGCTGATCCCAAACTGACGTGCTACTCGATCAGGCAGGTTGTACTCAACAGCATAGAAACATATGAGAGGGCACTTCATCCTGTAAAGATCGTCGTCGGCCGCACACATGACGCTAACGGCAAAAGGAAGTGCGTCCTCTCCTTCGTAAGGCTGCCAATTTACCTGCAACATGTCAAAACAAAATGTTAGTTGTTATACTAATATAGTACAAAGCATGTGAAAAAAAATTTGACTTACACTATGAGCTGTGAGCGCGTCTAGCTCGGTGATGTAATCCAGGTACGCACGCTCTAACCTCGTATGGCCAACCTTAACCTGATCCCAAAGATATGCCCATGTCGGTTGTCGTCTCAGCGGCTCACCTGGGAACCACGGTCGATGACCCATAATCTCGGGACGACCAACTGGAAGATGGGCCCACATCCATAACTGCAATAGGTACACGCACCCACCAACTGACGTAGAGCCCGAGGTCCGACGGCACGCCTCGCACAGCTGCCGGTACAGGAAACACAGCACAACTAACCCCCAACTGTATTGACCCGCCTGCTGCCAGTCAGTGAGGCAGTGGTCCACATCCAAGACGCAGTGTCACCTGTAGCGTCTGGGAAGAGAACGCAGGCAAACAGGTGTAGGATCCACGCTCTGCAGTAGTGCCTAACTGTCTCCGCATCCGCGTCCTGGGGGCAGTGTCCGAAGTGTTCCCGCAGCCAGGAGATTAGCACTTCGGATGTGCGAGTCCCTTGATCCTCAACCTCTCACCCAAGGAAGGCTGCCACTCGTGCTCTCCAACCCTCTGAGACGCACGGCCCAGTCACTGGATTGCCACGAATGGACAGACCCAGCATCTTCTGACAGTCCTGTAGGGTCACTGTCATCTCTCCGAATGGCAGGTGAAAGCTGTGAGTCTCGGGCCACCACCTACATTTTGCAGAAATATTACTTGTCAACATGTAAGGACATAATAAATTGAACATGAACGGAGGCAATAGAAGCAAGATAGCACCTGTCAACCAACGCAGTTATAGCCGCTGAGTTGAACTGGGGCAGCCCACGACGAACCTAAAAGGAGATGATATCTAGGCCCGCCATCTGTAGCAACGGAGTGTAGCGGTCATCGTACTGCAGCGCCAGAAACCCATCATGGGCTCTAGAACGAAGGAGCGGAAGGACTTGCATGCAAACAAATAGAGTCAGACATTTCTGAGAAACAATACCTCAACTCTTGCAAAAATTAGATCATCAACTGTAGATTCTTACCTGCCCTTCCGCTATGAGACGACCTCGGTGGGTCTGGTCGTACGCCTGGTCTAGTAGGTGGAAGTGCGCCATCCTACAAAAAGTTAACAACAAATAAAATTAGTAAACAATGAAACATAAAGTTAGACATGTACAAGCAAAAGGTACTATTACAATGAAACATAACTATTTGAATGAATAAGACACATATGAAGTAACGAAAAGAGCTACTAGTCGCACCTCACTAATCTGCCAATTGCAAGTGCGTGAATTATGGCCCAATCTACCGCACTTGCCACACTCGTTCTGTTCTGGGTCAGTAAGAAATGGTGTTGCTCTACCACGCCTCATTCTTCCGGATACCTGATCCATAGTCATGTTATGCCTCGTCCTCTTCCTTGTTCCACGCTTCTTCCAACGGTAAGCTGGGTCCACAACGTATTTTGGCCCATCATATGGAGGCCACTCTCTAGGATCCCGGAAAGGCACGAAGCAGGGGCTCTATGTGCTCACAAACGTGTCTACACTGAACTCATGAGGTATCATGCTCTCGATATCGAAATTGCGATGCCTAGCTGCTGCCACCAAATGAGAACATACGAAGTGGTACTGCCTTGGCCTACCACAAGTGCACTTGAAATCTCGAAGGACTACCACATGTATCCTCGACTCTCGAATCTCACCGTCGGACGTTGTCCCGTCCCTATGCTTGACCTGATAAGTCCCTGTGCCGAGATCAAAACATTGCACCTCATGTGTGGAAGCCCTTTCATTTGTAATGCTGAGGTGTCTCTTTGGTTTTTCAGCCCATCTCTCCCCAGCACCCTGCAACGCTTCTGCTTTGGCGTGTCTTTCATTGAACCATGCAACAAGCCTGTAGAAGGTGAATTCAACGATTGCGTTCATAGGCATACCACGTGTCCCCAACAGCAACTTATTGAATGACTCGACCATGTTACTGCACTGAAACTCGTACCTCCATCCACCGGTGTCGTGAGATCTAGTCCACTTATCCAAATCTCTCATCAAACCAGCGAGCCATTGTCTACCTTCTGCATTTGTTGCGGTCCTGACCTGCTCCAATTTGCGCTGAAAGTAATAGTCCTCAAGCTGACGAACAGCAACCTAAAACAGATCAAAATTATCCTTCACACCATCCTTTCGAAGAAGGTTCTCCGCAAGGTGCCGAGTACACCAACGATGATGCAAAGGTGGATACCCCTTTATCTGCTCTTGCACAGCATGAAGTATGCCCTGATGCCTATCGGATATGACGCCAACCTCCCTTCTAGGCCCAACCACATGTATCCGGACTAGTCTTAAGAACCATCCCCAATTGTTCTCCCTCTCAACCAATGCAAATGCCAAAGGAACCAACATATTGTTCGCGTCACAAGATATGGCTATAAGAAGTGTGCCCCTGTATTTGCCAATCAAAAACGTACCATCAATAGAGAAAACAGGACGACAGTGCCTAAAGGCTTCCACACACTGAGGGAAGCACCAGAACGCATGCCCGAATATCTGCCTCCCATCCTTCCAAGCATTTGGTTTTGGGATGTGCTCATAATGAATGCCTGGATTCACCGCTTTTATTGCATTAAAAAGCACTGGCAGCTGCTCGTACCCAGACTCCTAATCCCCATATATCATCTTCCACGCTCGCTGCTTAGCCCTCCAAGCTTTACCATAAGTTATCACATAACCTCCATAAATCTCCTCAACGGTTCTGATAATTGTTCTAACTTTCATGTTGGGTTGTTCCTTCAATATTCCCATCAACCGCTTGGCAATTAGGGTAGATGTTAACTGCGGATGTCTCACTGTAAGCTCATGGTCAGCACAATTGTGTGGACCGACAACTTTTGTGATCTTCCACTTCCCAGTGATATTTTGCTTCCTTGCACAAACCCTCCATGGGCACCGTTCCTTGTCACACACAACTGTGTAACGGTGCTCCACATGTGAATGCAACACTTTGTAAGGTCTCTTCCGTATCACCGCAAACGCCTGCAACCACCTCTTCAATGTGGGAAGGTCCTTAAATACCCTTCCCTCCTCAATAACCATACTAGAACTAGCTTCAGGAGCTTCTAGGAGCTCATCATCATGTCCTTCTGCAAACGCCTGATCGGAAAGAGTAAGATCGCTAAACTCGTGAACTATCGGATCACGACGTCCAGGGAAGATACGCCTGAACATCTCAATATCACTCTCTGCCATCTCTCCAGCAGGGCGATCATCATCAGAATCAAGATCCACTCCCATCTCGTATGCATCTTCATCATTCATAATTTCAACACTATTGGAGCCACACAATCCATCTCCACATTGCACTTGCGCAGCAACTAGAGGCACATCCACATTTTCTGGAATATCTCCTACGACATTAAGTACAAATATGAGTAAAGAAGAAATTGATGGAATGAATAGGGTTAGCTCCCAACAATAGAAACTGATAAGACACTTACTCGGATCATTCTGAGTGAAAAGGAACTCATTAGGAGAGTCCACCACATCATCAACAATCCGACAAACATGTCCAACTATTTCATTGGGGGCAGATTCAGCATCGGGAATCGTAGGTGCAACCTCCACGTCCATAACAGGTTCTAGGACGGGAGGATCGAAGTGTGCCCGTTGACCCATTGGTCGGGAAAACCGACGAGGATTTGGATCAACACCCACTCGACGAACAACCACTTCAACACTTGGGGAATGATCATTCATAACCGTTCTCACATATTTTTCCCATTGGCCTGCACACTGAATTAGGACCATCTTCCTTTGAATGTTGAGAGGGGAACCTAGATGAAGTATGCCCTCGACTGTGATTTCATCATCTCCATGACAATGTAGCTCCTCCCGAGCCCTTGCGAGCAACTCACTAAACGAGGGTTTCTCATCAAATATCACAACCTCGCACTGCATGGAAACAAACTTAACACATCCATAGTCATCCCTTTCCACGGTACCTCCATGATATATGCTCACTACGTTCTCCATGTAGTACATCAATATAACGACGCACAATTCATTTAGTCCATAATAAATGAAGCATTCTAAGTACAAGGTGTCTAGTATGAAATAAGATAGTATCAATTGACTACTAACTACTAAATACGACTAACTAACTATGTCATACAACTAACTAACTATGTCACCTAATATGTACCTATGTACTTAACTATACAACTACTTAACTAAATATCGTAATAACTAGTTTACTATGTAACTATACATCTAACTACATAAACAAAATTGCAAATCCGCCTAGTTAAATAGTGTCATGAGTGTTCTCCATTCCTTCTATCATTGTAATTCATACAAAAAAACCTACCAAATTATATTAGTTTTCATATCTAATAATTCTATCTATCTATCAATTTATCTATCTAACTATTTTATCTAACAATTCTACCTACCTATCTAAATTCTACCTAACTATTCTAATTTATCTATATAACTATTTTATCTAAGAATTCTACCTATCTATCTAAATTCTACTATAACTCTTCTTAGAGTTTTACCTCACTGCTGCACACCGGTGGCAAGGGGTGGGGGCGGGCACCGGGTGGGGGTCGGGCGACCTCCGGCCATGGAGGACGCGGGCGCCGGGCCGTGGGCCACCGGCGGGGGCGGCCGCGGGCGCCCGGGCTGGGGGCGGGCGGCCTCCGGCCGGACCGGGGGTGGGCACAGGGCGGGGGACGGCCGGCCTCCGGGCAGGGCAGGCGCGGGGGCCCGGCCGGGGGGCACCAGCGGGGCGGCTCCTGGCGTCGGGCGGGGCCGGGCGGCTCGGGCCGGGCGGGACGGGGCGGATCGGGTCGGGCGGGTACCGGGCGGGGGCGGGCGAGCGCCGGGCGGCGACGGCGGGCTCTGAGGACGGCAACGCGGGTTTGAAAATAGGATGCGAAAAGAAACTGATGCGCAAAAGGAAGGAGTGCCGGTGCTGTGGTAAACCTGGCGCCAAGGCTTGGCGCCAAGACAACACCCACCCGCCCGCTCGCCACGTAATCCATCACACGCCACGTAACTGTTGGAGGTATGCCCTAGAGGCAATCATAGAGATGATGATATTCCATTTGTATCCATGATTTGTATATTGTGTTCATTGAATATCCATTAAAGGCTACTTGAATTGATTTGCAATTATGTGAATTGTATGTGAAACTCTTTACTTGTATGGTTATTCTAAAGTTGTCCCTAGTCGGAGTTCACGTAAGGACACACATGAATATTAGACTAGCACATGTATTAGTTGATGACTATGTTTCACAAGTCATGGACATGGAGATGTTGAACTAATAATGTGGACACATGTGGAGACATGTGTTAGGACTGACCCAACACGAGAAGTAGTTCTCTCGTTAAACAACATATACGCTTTGTCCTTAGACCTGAGATTGTCGCATGTATTCTAGATGTGGATCGACCTACTTAGGGGCTATCAAACGCTACGCCGTAACAGGGTAGTTATAAAGGTAGCTTTCGGGTTTGTCAAGAAGCATGCTATGAGACATGGTCAATCAAGATGGGATTTGCCCCTCTCTGATTGAGAGTGATATCTCTTGGCCCCTCGAGTGATCGGATCCAAAAATGCATGGCCATGCTACGTACGGTTAAGAGTTAACCTACAAAGGGATTCCGAATCACAGGATCGAGAAAGAGCTATCGGCTTGAAGCTAGACCAAATATCGTGAGGCAAAGGGAATAACATGTATATTATGTTGTGATGGTTCGTCTGATATGATCTTCGTGTGCGTATAGGAGTTGGCACGTCTTGCTAGAGGCCGCTACTGACTATTGGGCCGAGTAGGAGTACTCGGGCCATGTCTATACGTATCCGAACCCATAGGGTCACACACTTAAGGGGCTGGAAGCCCAATTCGGATCTGATCCGAGTTGGATTAGGTTTAGAAGTACTAATGGGCCTCGGATCCAGAGGCCCGTCAGGAACCTCTATAAATAGAGGGGTGGGGGCGCCCTAGGGTTTACACCTTTTGGCAAAACTCATCTGCCGCGCCTCCCACGCCCTCGCCTGTTGCAACTCACGGATCTAGCAGTCCGGCTTGCGACGCTTCCTCCCTGCACGTGTGGATACCTTGGAGGTGTTGCACCTGCAGCACTTGGACGAGCCGCCGACGAGCCACGACGAGCTGCCGACGAGCCACGACGAGCCGCCGACGAGCCACGACGAGCCGACGACGAGCCGACGACGAGCCGCGGCACGAGGGAGATCTTGCTGCACGTGGACGAGCTGCTGAGGAGCTGCTGGACGTCGACGTGATCGACTACGTACGACTACGTTGATCAACTTCACTGCATCGACGCGAATCTACATCTTCCGCACCAGTAGTGCGTCGAGTGGTACTCCCGTGATCCTTATACGGCAGTTTTCCTGGTTTACGCGGTAGAAAAATTTTGTTTTGCGCTAGTGTAGCCTACCTCGTATCCCAACAGTAATCCATGCCACGCCATGTGGTCACGCCATGGTGGGGACCTTGGCGCCATGGAGGCTGGCGCCAAGACGTTGTAGCTTGGCGCCAGCCATCCTGACGCCAAGCTAAGGGTCCATTTTTGAAATTGGTTCCGCCAGGAGCCTATTTATGAAAATATTTCACGAAAAGGGCTAAAATAAAAAAAAGTCGCCCTTGCCAATTGCTCTTGTTCATTCTTGTCCTCCCTTGCAAGCATTGGTTAGCAGTGACCAGTGGGCGAGCGATCAAAGGATGGATGTTTTTCGGCCCTTAAAAAAAAAGATCGATGTTTTCCTCTGACATGAGATTCCCATGCATAGGGATAATACCAAATTAAATGCTTCAAAGGATGGATGTTTCCCAGCCCTAAAAAAAGGATGGATGTTTCCCTTCGACATGGGATTCCCATGCATAGGGATAAAACCAAATTAAAAAGCATTTATGTCCCGTTTGGATTCTTGGAATTGAATTTCAATCTAATAATCATAATTTAGACACAAAGTAATTAAGCTAATATAGTTGTATGTGAAATATATTTGTATATTATTATTGACTATATGGGAGAGATACTTGTGTACTGCACTTATGCTATAGGAGAGCGAGTCGAAGAGCGTGCTATAAGTTACACATTAGAAATATAGCATGAGGATCTATAGAATCAATTCCCATCTCCCACCCGAGTTTAAGATAGCCTTATATCTAAATTTTGAAAAGTAGTGGAACGATACATTCCAAGATAAATAGCCTACTCCAATGAATAGATTCCAATTTCTTTTTTAAGGGATCCAAACGGGGCATTATAGTTTTTCTATCAGAAAAAAAGAGAAAATTGCGCGGAAGAAGCTAGAAATTAATATTAACATGCATAGTAGTAGCAGCCTGCAAACCGGTCGATGCAAATAAAAGGTACTGTGGCATGTATCTTCACTTTTACCACATTCCTATGCTAAGCTAGCACTTTGTTGGTTGCATTTTTTTTTCATCGTAGGGAAAACCACATCACAAATCCCTAGTAAAAGTCTGAACACGTTTGGTTGTATCACCAGTCCAACTCATCTCGCCTCGCAGCAAGGCCATACTTGCTAGTGTAGGATCGGAAAACGGTTCTACTTGTCTGAGCCACCAAAGAAAATCCTCGACAGCACAGAAAACAAGAAAGTGAGCAAGAGCCAATACAAGATTTCTTGCCTGGCATGGCAAAGCAAGCTGGGGGTACCAAACATACCCTCCACTGCAGGGCTCAAAATTACATGACCTTCCATTTCATTTTGTTTGATTTCTCTTTGCATTCTAGCGGCAGTTCTCAAAACGAATGCATATTTTAGAAAAGCTGTGGGCGAGGCATTTTGTGGTTTTTGAAGAAAAAGAAGTGACTAAACTTTTCTTTTTTGAAATGAATCAACTGCCAATTATATTAAAAAAGGAAAAGTCTCGGATTAGACTATAGTAACAAACAACACCCGTTATTAAAGTCACTCTAGACTTTCGAGTTATTTACTCGTGTCCTGTCATCTGAACAATTCCTCCATCCCTTTTATTTTTTTTAAAAACGCAGAAAATCTTTTTTTTGAATAAACACACGCAGAAAATCTACAGGGGTTATTGTATTGAGAAAAATTGGTCGGATACAAACCCGAGGCGACAGGGTCAGTTGTTTTTTGTTTTCAAACGAAGCGCCACAGGACAAAACACGACCTCTCTTGCTCACACACATGCTGCTCTTCACGGGATCAAGCAGGCCCCCCAAAGACGACGCCCCCGCCAATCTTCCATAGGCATAGCCAAGCCTGGCCCTCCTCCACGCCCCCACCCCTCATTCCAGCGATCACCGACGGACGCGGCGACCAGGATTCCGCCCTGCCCGCCGCCGGCCGCCTCCACCCACCTCCGTGCGCCTCTCGGAGGGAGCGAATCGGGCGGGCCGCCTCCTCCCAGCAGCAGGACGTCCGCCCACCACCAACGACAGCCAGCCTCCTCCCGCAGCAGGACGTCCGCGGTCCGCCCACACCCACGCCGGCCCGCCTACTCCTGCCGGACGTGAGCTTTCCAGAATCCACGACGTCGACTCGTCTGCGGCCATCCGGAATTCCGGATTCCGCCCCCCACGACGCTCGACTTGTCTGCTGCCACCCGAATTCCGTCCCCCACGGCGCAATCCTGTTGCCCAATCCGAGGTACCTGATACCTCTTATTCGGACTCTCAGATCTGCTGGTGATTTTAGTTAGAGGATGTTAGTCAGGTGGTAACCATTGCGATTGTTTTAGAGATTGCACACGAGGGAAAGTTGGTAACGATTGCAGTATACGGAAATTCACAGATAATGCATCCTGGATTATAAATGCTCGGATGGTTGATGACTTTTTAATTGTTTTATCATCTGAGCAACATGGTTGCTGGGGTACGTTATAATGGGTGAAATACAAATGCAAGTGTGGAACTAGTGTTCATTGCTGCTTAAATTGCGAGGCATTTGGCTTAGTTGCATAATATAAGTTGTTTAGTATATGTTTTAGCTTATCTATTACCTCTGTAATTCTGATTTTTCTGGGTGAATTTGTATAGCAATCCCTGGTTCATTTTAAGCTTAAATGTTTCGGTAATGCTACAGATGTCCGGAATCTTAAAAAATCGGACAGCGCAACATATGTTGCAATAGTTAATAATCGATGTTGCAACTATTATTTCTGCATGTTTCACGGTGAATGTTGCATGAAACATAGTGTTAATGTTGCGGCGGGGATTTTCTATCCGAGAGTCGAACGACGTAGTCATTTTTTCACATATTTTTCAATGTTGCAACCATAGATTTTCGATGTTCCAGATGCTTTATTTTAATATTGCAACGCAGCGTCCAGGCGCTAGCAGTGCCGTAAATGTTTTTCTTGTCACCACTACAGTTTGATCCACTCCAGTGTCATACATGCAACTTGCTAAATATTTACTATTACACTTTCCAAATTTGATGGGTCCCTTCTGATTAAGAAAAGATGAGGATCAGTTCTTTTCCTCAATTTTTGTAGTTCAAGCACATCACGCACATTTTTTTTGTTTTGTTATGCCTTCATTGGATGATTTTAGCATGTATTTTAGAAATTTATTAGAATGTGTGCAAGTTTTTGTGAGTGATCTCAATTTCCAGAGCTCGATAAATTCAGAACCTAATAGGTGCAAAATTACATCAGTGATTGGCTAGGCATGCTTGATTGTATAACAAATGATTTGTTCCCCTGTGCTGGACCTGTGTAAATTCTCGTGCAGTCATGATGAATTATTGATATATAGTGACTAGGCTCTCAAGTTATGGTTTAGTTGAGTGGATGACTCTGGTGTTACTTTTATGTGCAGGTGCCATGCTAGCACAATAATGCAGTGAAGTTGTGCCATGAGTAAAATGTGCCATGCATGTGTATCAAAAGAGACAACCATGGATGAGGTCAATATTGACCTAACCTGCAGTACATCTTGCTGCAAGATGTGTGACCATGGTGAGGGATCATCAATTGTTACTGGTGAGGTCAACTGGTTGCACATGGACTCAAGCCCTTGCAACACTCCTTATGGCACCCCTATGTTTAGCCGAGAAAATTCTTTCTCAAGCTTTGCTAGTTGCTTTTCAAGTCTTGGTGAGTGTTGGAGCACTGTTCTCTTAAATACATGATATGATTGTTTGTATCATTTGACATTATTTTCTTACATAACCACAATTTTTCTATGGCTTGTATTTTCCTCAGATGACTCCCTAGCAGACTCTGATGAGGAGATTGAGCTCCAAGATACTGGTCAACTTTATCCTGATACCCTATTAAGTGATGGTCTTATGGAGCAAGGAGAAGGGAGTTTAATACAAGTGGAAGAATGTCAACTCAGTGATATTTCTGTTGTTGATGACGGGGCTACTTTTCCCATTCTAGCATATCAAAATATTTCATCTGGTCATCCACAGTCGGAGACCCTTGAAGACTCCACCAAGGAAAATTTTGGTGCCACCAATATTACTTCATATTCGAATCTATCTTCTGAGCAGCATCAAGATGTCCTATCCAATAATCAATCTATAGAAACAAAATTTGGTGTATCAGTGGAAGATATCAATCCTAAACAATCCGGTGTGATAGATGTTGAAGAGGTCACCAGCCTTCCTATGCCAGGTGGTGATATTATTCCATTGAATGAACAAGTTATGGATCAACTTGATAATACCATGGAAAATACAATAGTTTATAACAATATATCAAATACCGAACCTGACATGAAACATGGTGCTGACTTTGATAACGAAAATGAATGCCTATACCCAATGGCATTGCCCAGTTTTGATGCAGATCCTCTCATATGGTCACCACCAGAACCAGAAAATAAGGAAGATGACTTTGATACTGTTTTTAATAACTCTGATGAGAGTGAAAATAACAGCAGTGGGTGGGCTAGGTCAAGTTTCAACTTTAACTTAGCAGAGCGAAGCAAGGAAAGCCATGAAGACCAATTGCAGAAAGTAATGTCAGAAGTTATGAATGGGCAATTCAAGATCCTTGTAAGTCGTTTCTTGGCTGCTGAAGGGTTCTCTCTGTCTTATGGAGGCACCGAGAAGAACTGGTTTGATATTGTTGCTTCATTGTCATGGGATGCTGCACTACTTGTCAAGCCTGATGCCAATTCTGGAAATGCAATGGATCCTGGTTTGTACGTGAAGGTTAAATGCATAGCTTCAGGATCTTACCAGCAGAGGTAACAAACTGATGCTGTACTGTTCTTTCCTTATCCTTACGCTGTCTCAATTAGGTGCCCTTTCTTTGTTCCTTTGATAGTGAAGTGATCAATGGTCTTGTTTTTAAGAAGAGTGCTGCACATAAGCAGATGCGTGCCAATGTAAAGCATCCAAAATTGTTACTTCTTCAGGGTGGTCTTGGCCATTCTTCAACAGGGCTGTCATCAATAAATTCTATGAAACAGGTGAGCGTGGATGCTCTTAACCAAAGCTTATTTACATTGCATAGATAAAATACTAGATAATAGGGGAGATTTACAAAATGTCTCTTCTTCCATGTTGACCAGGAAAATGAACAGCTGGAGAAAACGCTTAGTGAAGTGATAGGCAAATGCCAGCCTGATGTCATATTGGTGGAGAAAGTAGTTTCCTGTAACGTAAATGAATATATTCAGAAACAAAGAGTTACAGTAGTTAGTGACATGAATATGCATCGGCTGGAAAGAATTGCTCGTTGCACTGGCTCTCCAATAATATCATTGCAGGATGCTCTTACAAAACCCAGCCTTATTAAGCAGTGTGAGACTCTCCATTTTGAAAAGTTTATTGAAGAGCATAATATTACTGGGGAAGATGGAAGGAAGTCATGCAAAACGTTTTTATTTCTGAAGGGTTTTCCGAGACCTCTGGGATGCACAGTATGTTCTCTTTTTCTTCTGTTACATGTAATTATTTCTACTTATGTAGTCTGCGGTTTTCTCAAGTGCATGGATGAAGTTCTTAACTGCTATTTGGAGCTTTATGTACTATTGTGCATTTTATGCATTCTTTTACCATTTTGCTCATCACTTATCATATCTTATATGCTCTTTATGCTTTCGTAGTTCTGATTAGTTTGACATTATTTTGTAGATACTGCTGAAAGGCGCATCAAGAGAAGAACTTAAGAAGATTAAACGTGTCCTTCATTTCACTGTCTTTGCAGCTTACCATTTGATCCTTGAAACTTCATTCTTTGCTGATCAAAAATTATTTACAGCAGACAAACCTACCTCAGGGAAAGAGAAATGCTTTAAAACTAATCCATGCCTGCGTGGTCCCTGTTATGATAGTTTGAAAAACAGTGACACCATGAAACATCCAATTTGTGATGATCAGTATGCTAATCAGGAAAAGTTCATTCATACTGAAAAATCTATAGTGCTGCATCTTCATGATTCCAAAACTATGACATCTGAAGATCCTGCCGGTGAAAAGCATATTGATAGCAAAGGCATTCAGTCATATTCATCATTGCCTGTTTCAGACCACTTGACAAATTTTATGCAGGAAACATCATCATCAGATTATGCTGAGTCAAATACATGTGATGGTTTTGATGGCTCAAAATTCACGGATACTTCCAAAGAGGTGCAGAAGGAACAATCATCTGGTAAAAAAATTGAAGAAACTGCTGATGGCATTTGTGCTGAGAGTGGAGCTGCTTTGAATACTCAAGACATCTTAATTTCAATGTCTAGCCAACATATCAGGAACCAATCTGTTTGCGAGCAGAGTCACCTTTCCCGGATAACATATTATGGGTATTTCGATACATCCCTTGGACGATATTTGCAAGACACTTTACTTAATGAGGTCACACATCTTAACTATTTTTATTTTAAGGATCCACCATTTTCCTTGCTCTTATTTCCAATAAGAAAGTAAACTGTTTGCAGAAACACAGCTGCTTATCATGTGGCGAGTCTCCAGTAGCTCACATGTACTCTTATACCCACCGTAATGGTACCCTCACTGTTCTTGTGAAAAGACTTCCCTTGGAGTCATCACTTTCTGGTGAGGCTCAAGGAAGAATTTGGATGTGGACCAGATGCTTGAGATGCAATGCTAAGCCAACCAATAGGGTTATAATATCTTCCTCTGCATGTAATTTGTCGTTTGGGAAGTTCTTGGAACTCAGCTTCTCAACTCATTCTGCTGCGAAGAAGCTATCAACATGTGGCCATTTGCTGCATAGAGACTGCCTGCGTTTCTTTGGGTAAATATCTGGAAGACTCCTACATAAATATGGATTGTTTTCTTTACGATTGTACATATATTTTTCATCATTTTATGCCTTGCAGATTTGGATCCAGAGTTGCTATGTTCATATACTCATCTGTTGAAATATATTCTGCTTGTAAGCCTCCACTGACTTTGGAGTTCAATAACCCGAACAAAAAGGATTGGCTTGAGGTTGAAGTGAATAATGTATGCTTCTGCAACATATTTTCTGCTGCTGCTGCTTGTTTTCCTTCAGCCAATCACATACTTACATGCTAACATTATTCTATTCTTTAAGGTCCTTGTTAAATGGAAAGAACTCTTCTCAGAAGTTGAAAATGTAATACAAGACTTAAGATCAAGACACTCTACTCAAGCCATGGGGGAAGACACCAACATTTCAGGATGCGAGGATTTACTTTTGGATGTGACTAGGATGCTTACGCGAGAAAAAAATGAAGTTGAGGTAATCATCATGCAACAGTTCTATTATCTTTAATATTTCCTGATTTTCTTATGCAAATGATTTCAAACTTTTTTCTGTGTATTTTAACATATCCAACGTATGCAAGGTTTCTCTGAAGGCGTTTAACCAAATTGTAATACCCAAAAGTTTTCCACATGAGATCCTTGGTTTGAACTGGCTGTACCAGCAACTTCTTCTTGGATTCTATATTTGGGATCTTCGGTTGCTTCATATTCTCGAGTACACTAAAGTTAATACCGTTTCTTTAGACAATTCTATTCACGAAAGCACAGTAAAGAATGAGCAGAAGAATTCTGGAAGTATTGCTATCCAAGACGCATCGTCAGTGAAGGACATTGAAATGGAAAGAAATGAAGCAACTATAAGTTCTTCTGGCAGCTTTGATGATTCATGTACCGATAAACATTTTTTGGATAAGGCTCAGCTTACTGATAAACTAATAATCAAAGAGCAGGAGTTGCCCGTTTATCAATATCATGGTGTAAGATCATCTCTTTCTTCTCCAGGCAAAGCCGCTGAAAATGGTTCACATCAGTTTGAGGCCTCTGTGGAGATAGCTAATGATTTTTGTTCAGATAAATTACCATTTACATATAATGAACAACCTGAAGCATCCAAAGTAAATGAAATATGTCGTGTTGTCATACCAAGTGATGATGCAGGAAAATGGGTCTGGAATCAATTTAGTCACTTGGAATTGGAATACAAGAAAGAACTTCAAGGTTGTTCTTTGGATAAATTTCATCTCATCAACAAATACACCCCAAGTTCTTCATCATTAACACAATTAAAACATCAAATGGACCTGGGGCAATTTATAGTTGGCCGTGGTGGTAATATCTTGTCAGTTGCTGAGGAAGAGGTTTCCAGCATTATTGCTGTCGCATTAACTATATCTGAACAACAAGGGTTCTCTTCTGAAGCTGCATCCAGCAACTTGGATAGAAATGTTTCTATGCTGTCATCCATGCTTGCATCACCAATATCACCTATGGAATCAACATCTGGATTTTATGATTCATTTCTGTCAGCTTTAAAGATATGCATCCTGCAATTGATCTGAACAATCAAAACATAGCTCTTAGAAGCAAATATACTGTTGTTTGTATATATGCAAAGCAATTCCATGATCTTCGGAAGATATGTTGCCCATCAGAACTTGCATATATTTCATCGATAAGCCGCTGCAAACATTGGAATGCACAGGGCGGAAAGAGTAAGGTTTTCTTTGCGAAATCAATGGATGACAGATTTATCATAAAACAAATTAAGATGACTGAGTTCCACTCATTCTTAAAGTTTGGTCTTGGGTACTTCAAGCATTTGGGTGTATATCAGGTCTCAAGTAACCCTACATGTCTTGCAAAAATTCTGGGAATATATCAGGTGTGTTGAACCTTCCAGGAAACTCTGTGGCTCAACTGCTCCTAGTAATGATATATTTCTTTCTGACACTATTTTAGGTTAAAGAAACTAGGAACGGCAAGGAGGCAAGGACTAATTTCATGGTTATGGAAAATCTTTTGTTTGGACATAATATACTACGTAGATATGATCTGAAGGGTGCTCTTTTCTCACGATATGTTCCTGATTCGGAAAATCCTGAAAAGGTGCTGTTGGATCAAAATTTCATTGAAGATATGCGTACCATGCCGATATACATTCAAGGAAAAACCAAAAACCTCATGGAACGTGCTATTTGGAATGACACGGCTTTTCTAAGTGTATGTGTGCCTGTTCTCAGTAAATAATTTTATCTGAATATATATACTTTCTTCATTTTATAGGACTATCTCTGATTTTGTCTCTGAATTATATTTTGCATTTCTTTATGCTTGCAGAACATGAATGTCATGGATTACTCCTTGTTTGTTGGAGTTGACAAACAGAAGAAAGAGCTTGTGTTTGGAATTATAGATTATTTGAGACAATATACCTGGGACAAACAGCTGGAATCTTGGGTGAAGACATCTCTTGTTGTTCCGAAGAATCTATCCCCAACTGTAATTTCACCTAGGGAGTACAAAATCAGATTCAGAATGTTTATGTCACAATACTTTCCATCAGTTCCCGATGCTTGAGTCTTGAGGCCTGATCATTTCCTGGTATTGGTAGTTGCCTGAACTTGTCATGAGTTAGGATCAGTTCATTACTTCATTTTTGTAGTGTGTGTATGTCTATCTTTGTCCATTTTGCTTCCCCGCAGCTGTACATCATAGCATTTAGGACACCAGGAAAGTGCATTATTTTAAGCAAATGAATGGTGATTGACACGTAAATAACCTAGCTAGTGTTCTTTGTTGGTGATAGTTAGGGTGGAGATTGATAAAGGGGTAGAGAAGCATTTAATGTGCCCGCAGTTGTGTTTATTGGAATATATATTGCTGGAATTCTAAGTCATTCCCATCCTTTGAGGATTCATATTTCTGTATTACTTTAATCAAATGAGTTGTAAGGTTTGTGGGTTGAGCACTTCCCATGCCAAAGGCATAAATACGTTGACACTATTCAGTCAAGATGTGTCTATCATAATATGATCTATCCTGGAATATTTTGAATTATAAATGTATTTGTTTGTGTGTGGGTGGGGTTGGTCTTCCGTCTCAGGCAAGAAAGGTGAAGGAATCATGTTTTTTTTTTCTTTTTTAGGAAATTAATTGTGATTACAGACCGGTATGCATGTAGTCTGCTATTCATTCATTTTGAATAGAAACATGAGAGAAGATGAACTATGCATAAATTGATTGTGGCTACATGAAAGATTTGAACTAATTGAGTTCTTATAGTTCTGTTTTGCGGTCCTGTTCTGTCTGGTTTATACAAACATGCTATGGTAGATTGGACAAACTTTCTCTTCAGGAACTACTGAAGAGACAAATTTGGTCAAGTTGTTCTTTTCCTGTATGTACCATATGAAGCAGTTGGCATGTATGGCAAAATTTGAAGCCATCAAATTTCTTAGTGGATGTCTTCATTAACATCCAGGTTTTTCCTTGTTTCAATGAACATATGTGTAAGGGCATATAGTGGAGTCTTCCTATGCAATTTTACTGACAGTTTATTATGTACACTCTTGATTTACTGCAGAAGTACAGGTAACTTCGAACTTCCAAGCATCCTGAATTATGCTTCTTGGTGTGTTGCTCCAGCGAGCTCAATCATTTCTATATCGTGTATGCTTCTGGTATCCCAGGTTATTTGGTCAGCGTGCACAATTGTACTAAAAGATACTTCACTTGTGTGATTGCTTGGAGGTAGGAGGTAGGGCTAGATAATAATATTGCTAAAGAACTAAGATTGCAAGCTACCTTGCAACTTTCCTTTGGATTATGGTATCCAAAGGTTTCTTAATTTTGTGGTTAATTCGACTGTTTCTTGCTTATCAATTTGGGCAAATGGTTGTCATAGTGTACCTGTTATCCTAGTACTAAAGACCCGCTAGAAGATCATGTATGAAAAACTAGATTGTCTTGTGTTGATTGTTTAGATGTAAATCCTAGTGCTAAAGACTGCAGAGCATGGCGTTCCTTTTCTTTACGTTCATAGAACTGTCTATTATGCTACCTTGTAAGATTTGAAAAAAAAATCCTCTGTTTAATGCAGATTACCTTCTTGGTCTTCCACCCTGGCAAAAATTAAATTGCAGGGATGGAATTTATTGCTGTTTTAGGATTCGCATTGCTTCCCTCTGCCCATGTCTCTTGCTAGCTTTTACGTCAGGAATTATTTTAAAATGTTAAAACCACTTAATGCATGATGTCTGATCCACTGGTCAGGTAGGTAGACTTATGTTTGAATAAGAAAATAAATAAGAAAATAACATTTCTGGTTGTACGTGGTGCTGAGTTTGCTCCTGGTATGGCAGCTGCCATGTGAATTCGGGCAAATGTGTTTGGCCAATCATCTACTACTTGAACGATGAAGATGCTTTGAGGCCTGATTTTTTTAAGTTTCTCAATGTGAAAAGTTAGAAATTTAAACAAACAACGGATTTTTTATGCAGCTTCCGGAGCTTTTAGAAAGCTAGAAACTCAGAAAAGCTGAGATTATATGGAAAGTTGAGCTTTTCGTACCTTTTTGAGCTTAGGAAGCTAAACACATCTTCTAAATGTTATTGTTGGCTTTTCAGAACCAAAAAGTCAGCAGTAGCTTTTCAGCAGTAGCTTTTCAGAAAGTTCCAAAACCTGCGGCTCAAACAAACAGGTCCTAGATGTTTGAACCACCACACAATATTTTATTAACTTAATAATTTGATTGGGGTTCCAGTATCACACCATGAGGGGAGACTGTGGGGAAAAGACACTCTTGGAAGGAAATCAAATTTGAGCACTGATAGCCATTTATTCCGTAAAGCATACTTCATGCTACTGCAACAATCATCCTTGATGGCTTTGTATATCGAGGAATACAAGAAGATTCTATTTTCCCAACACCTAAGAAAATCTGATGTCTGGATTATACGTCATAGCATGAATACTTTTGCCTTTGTTGCGTCAACACCTTATGGGTAACGACACGATTCACGAACAATTTGCATGGTTAGCTAGGGGACTGTCTAGCATAATAGTGACATTCCAAGGGTATGTGATAAATAGTTATATATTTTACGCGAGAATTCAAAAAGCACGAACCAAAATAGTGGTTTCCATATAAATACCACAAACAACAATGGGAGAAAGGACTCGTATTATGGTTTCATAGAGGAGATTTGGGAATTTAATTACGGATCGCTGAAGATCCCTCTATTGCGGTCCCAATGGGTGAAGCTGACTGGAGGTGGGGTAACGAAAGATCGGTATGGAATGACAATAGTGATCCTCATCAAGATTGGCATGAGGGATGAATCATTCGTCCTAGCCAATGATGTGCATGAGGTTTTCTATACGAAGGACATGTCTAGCAAACACAAGAATTCAAAAGACGAGCCAAAACGTCACATAGTTCTTCCAGGGAAAAGAAAAATCATGGGAGTCGAGTACAAAGCAGACTAATCACAAGATTATGATCAGTTTGACATGCCTCCATTCATTGTCAAGGTTGATCCAAGCATCATGTTAGTCAAAAAAGAGACTCCGTACTTACGCCGCGATCATAACAAGGGAACTTTATCAATAAGGTAGTCAAGAAGATTTTTAATTTTACATTACAATGCACTATGTTCATCCTTTATGTAATGCACTATGGTCATGCTTTCTGCAATGCACTATGGTCATGTGAACCTTTCTATTATATTTTGTAGTGATGTGAAAAACTCATTTAATGCATTATGATAATCCTTTATGTGAGTTTTGGATCATCATATGATTATTCAATCAATATAAATAATGTTCAAGAAATTCAAAATTATTATATGGTCAAAATGTTAACATAACCACATACATTAATTAATATATTTTTTCATGGTCAAAATATTTAATATTAATTTTTTTGTATTAATAAAGTATTTAAAATAATTATTTTAGAACATAATAAACTAGTATAACTTTAATGCTAGGTTGAAATGTTATTTTAAATATATTTGATAATTTAATATATTTTGCATGTTTAAAATATTAATTTTTTCTTGATTAGTAGAAGTACAAAATAAAATTAAAACATAAAGTAAAAATTTATAACAAGATTAAAATTTTAATTTAAGTATAGTTTAGTACTACATCTTAATAAAATTAAGCTAACAATTTTTTAATATTTTTACTACTTGTACTTAGATTTATTACGCATTTATAAATTGTATAGCATTTTAATTTAACTAATTGATGGAATAAATGGTGGGTATGTTGGGTTGCGCGAAAGGGAAGGAAACCTTTAATCCCGGGTGATAACACCACGGGGGCCATTTTCGTCTCCCGCGTGATTGCCCCTCTTCAGTCCCGAGTGGTGTTACCATCCATAACTAAAGGGGCACCTATAAATATCCAGCCTTTACCTTTCCTACCTCCCCCTCTGGACTTAGCCAATTTCGTGATCTCTCTGTTGTCTCCGCCGCGCCTAGCTAGCTTGGCTTCCGATCGTGACTGCTTGCTCAGCCCGTCTCCTCCGCATCCTCCTTGACGTCGCCGTCACCCGAGCCCGCCTCTCCTCCGCGATGTTTCGCAGCACCTCGGCACCCTGGCCCTCGCCGCCATAGCCGGTCTCCTCTAGTACCATAGCATCGCGCGGGCCTTGGTGCCCACCTTCTTCTCCGGCCCCTGCACCTCCATCTGTTCCTCCCCCGACTCCGCGCTACCACGTGCTGCACAGCTACCCTGTCACCCGCGGCCGTGCCCCCCCACCTTGCACGCCGCCGCCACCAACACTGGACCTCAGTCTCCATCGCCGCCGCACTCTAGGCTCTACCACCTCTGCTGCGCCCGCGCATTGTTGTCACCGCACACTGTCTGCTGCCACACGCCCCTCTACCCCGGCCGGCCCACGAGGTGTGCAACCGCGGCTTGCTGATGCGATCCGGGTATTTTTATCAATTATTTTATTATTAAACTTAAAAATTAGTATAGATGTTTTGGAAATTAGTATAAATAATTAGAAAAATGTGGAACTTACTACGAAATTGGTATAAATGCTTAGAAAATTAGTATAAATCATTAGAATAGAACTTTCTACAAAATTCGTATAAATGCTTAGAAAATTGGAAAAAAATGCTTAGAAAAATATGGAACTTACTACATAGTTGGTATAAATGCTTAGAAAATTAGTATAAATCATTATAATAGAAATTTCTTCAAAATTAGTATAAATGCTTAGAAAAATGTAGAACATACTATAATATTGGTATGGATGCTTAGAAATTTAGTATAAATTTTTATAATAGAACTTTCTACAAAATTAGTATATATAAATGCTTAGAAAATTAGTATATGGTTATTCCTTAGGGAATTAGTATAAATACTTAATTTATAATTTCATGTCAATTTTTGTTGATAATATACATATGTGTATATGTATAATTGTGTATAATTAGCATGGATGCTGGAGTTGTTGTATAATTGTGTATATGTTTATCGTACTGTTAGGACAAATTTTGTAGATGATGGTTCAATATTTTAATGTACAATTTCATGTAATAAATTATACAAGTGTTGTTGTATGATTCTATGTATATATAGCTATTGTATTATTTGAGACAAATTTTCTAGGTGGATGGTGGTTGCATAATTTAATCGATAGTTTCATGTATAATTAATTGTATTATTAGTTAAGATGGGAGCTAAAGAGGATGAAAGGTTCCTAATTGAGCATATTGCTAGTGGTGGCTCAAATGTTGCAAGAACCTACATCGAGGATGAGGGTAACCAGGCGGACATGTACCTAAACATATTCGGTGATGGCAATGATGAGGAGCACGAGCATGACATTGATGACAATGCGGAGTAAGACATTGTCGAAATGGAAGGTTCCGGCGAGGTATATCATTTTCAATTTTTTTACCCCATAATGTAAAACTTCGTATTCATTTGTATGTACTAACGAATCTTGAAGTTTTAGTCTTCTGGATCGATGAAGCCAAGACTGTCGAGGTCCTAAAAAAATGGAGGGAAGGCTTCGGATCACCGATGCGGCCAGAAAATTCATAAATCAATGTGAGGTTCTTGTAAAGGACAACGTGCCCATCAACATTTCGAAAATGGAAGTCCAATAAGAAAGATGAGCCATATGTGCTCCCAAAGACAGAAAATGATATGTTGTGGCAAAATGTTAAAGAATACTTTACACTTCCTAAAAGCATCGATGAAAAAATTGTGAAAGAGTGGACTCTAAAGAAGATGGCAACCCAATTTCAGAACTTCAAGGAGAACATGGACACCAATTATATCAAGAAGGGCCGAACTACATATTTTGATGAGTGGCCAAAGTTAAAAGATCACCGGGACACATTTATGGAATACAAGATGTTTGAAGAGAGTGCGGTGAGGGTTTGTACCAACACAACAAATGCCTCTAAGAAGGAGTACCATCATCGTCTAGGGCAAGGTGGTTACCAGAAGGAAATTCCCAAATGTATTAAGATGGAAGAAGACCTAATCGCTCGAAGTATCATACTGGCCACTATAGAATGGCTTGAATGATCGAAGCATCGATATTATGCTCACGGCAACACCCTTAGCCTTGAGGATGGCACACTAATTTTTGATGAAAAAAATACATGACAAAGTCCTCAAGCTTATCGAAGCCATAGAAGCTTCTGCTGAAGGAAAGTTCAAGCCTAATAGAGAGAACGATGAGCTGACTTTGGCGCTCGGGAATCCCGAACACCCAGGATGTTGCCGACACGTAACTGTTGTGATAGCTAGTGAGGGCAGCACCCATTTGTGTAGTAGATACATATTCATGTGAACCTAGATCCTAGCGAGGTAACACCTATCTATCTCTATTTCCTATCTCACGAATACTATATGAAGAAATCATGAATACTCACTTACTTTACTTCGAAGGAAGCCAGCATCCGTAGAGGTAAAAGCTGGGAGGAGAGTGCCAAAACCTTAGCACTCCTCCCAAACACCCCTCACTCTCTTTCTATTCTAAGCACTAGCTAGGCAGAGCTTCACCTTTGGAATAGAGCACTAATTCTTCTCTTGTGTGGTGTGTTGAGAGTGAGGGTAGGGGGTCCTATTTATAGTGTGGAGGTGCCTTGGGAGAGTGGCATCGTGTGACCGTGCCGGCTGATGGCGAGGGGTGCCAAGAGTGGTTAGGCCGTACTGGTGAACCAAACCCCCAGCTCCTCCCCTCACACCACCTTCCATTCGGGACACTGCCAGGTGGGTCCCCAAGTGGGTACAGGGTGATTGGCGGTAAGTTTAGGCAGTTTTCCCCCTGATGTGGGCCCATGAATCCATGTGTTCTTCCCTAATTGGCTGGAGTTGTGTTTCTTTGCCTCTTCGGTGAGTTTTCTCCTCATTTCTAAGGATAAGTCACCTTCATACAAAAAAATTCACCAACACTTGTGGAAATGATTAATAATAAACCCCTAGCACTAGGTTTGGTTATTGATCTTGATTGCTTTTATGCAGGATTTGACGGTCAAAAGTAGTACTTAAGGATCGTCAACAACACCCCACACTTAGACTTTGCTCGTCCTCGAGTGAAGGGCAAAGTCTAAGGTGGAACATAACGGTAAAGATCAAACATGTAAGATGTTCAAAGCTATACCTGTACTTGTGAACTTTTGAAGTGTCTATCATGTTACCTTGTGCGGTTGATGGCTGGAACGGTCTTGATTCAAATCCCCTCCACTCGTGCTGTCTTAGCAACTTGGGTTTTTTACAATGTTTTTCAAAAGACAACTTTACCTAGCTCCTCAAATGATTCTTTCAAATCACTCAATGTGTATGTTCCTCACCAAGGCATTAACTTGCCTTTTTTCACCATACTTCTAATGAGGCTTATGTGGAGCTCAAGGTAGGGATAAAGATGAGGCATACCTGCATCACATATGTTGCAAAGCCAAAGACCGGATCCGAGTAGAATATAAGTCATACAATCTGATCAAGATGTACAAGTGTGTGGATGGAATATGATGGAAAGGTGTATGGACTCCTTTTGTATGATTCCATCTCTCTCCTTTTTTTCTTTCTTTTGGACATGGGCTATCCTTTTGTCTTTCTCTCTTTGTTATTTTTCTTTTTCTTCTTTTTTCATCATGCTTTGAGCATGGATTTATTTCTTTTTGCATAGCCCATGACTCTTTTGCAAGGATACATTTGGAGAGAGAGGTCACACCACATGTGGAGCTTTATTTGGTGGATGGATGGATGTGATGTTACTAGCTTCCAGTGTAGAAGTCTAGTATGTGGAAGTGGGGTGTACGTGATCTTGATCATGAAAGTATGAAGAATATTCCATAAGGGTTATAACAATTTGGCAAAGCTCAACATGATAACAAGCAGCATATGTGTATAGGTTTTTCAAAAAGATCAACATGGCCTTAGTAGGATGGAGGCATATGATTGAGTAGCTAGCTAGGCTATTGATTTTCAAGATAAATACCCCAAGTACTTTAGATAGAATAGAGCATCATTTCATCATGCCATATCTCAAACATCAATAACCTAGGTAGCATGCTTTCCTAAGGATATAGGTTCACAAGCAAACAGGTGCAAGCAAGGAATATAGAACATGTATGCCAACCATAAGGAGCATGTTTTCAGCCAAGGTTCATTTTAATTCTGAGTTTAATTTTTAATGATCAGAGATAAGATTCATTTAAACTCATGAACCAGGGAATAAATCGGTAGAGTGCACATACCATCGCTCTTGAAGAAGATGTGGATCGAGGCGGACCGGTGGTGATTCGGCCAAACCACGGGGGCGTCCGAGTCATTATGGTGCCCTCGCCTTATCCTTTGTCATGCTCGCGTAGTCAATGTTGTGCGACACCTTTGTGGGAGATCTCGAGTGTGTGTGTGTGTGTGTGTGTTTGTTGATGAGCTTGAGAGATCTCCCCCACACTTGTGCTTGGTGCTTTATTCAAACAAAAAGGTGGAAACAAAAAGGGATTCTACTGGTTCAAGAACCAGGGAGCCTAACTATATTTGAACTCAAATAGTTTTGGGATTTTTTATTTTATTTTATTTTCACCCTAAAACCTAACTTTAAGAAGGCTGAATTAAAATTGCATCAACATAAGCAAAGTGGGTATACTTACGGTAGACCCTTGAAGGGTGATATGTACCTCCTTTGGATGTTGTGCAACATGAATCTGATGCCTTGGTTTACCTTCCCATTTGAATCAAGCTCACCAACTTACCCGTTTGGATTTGAAGATTTTCCTGCAGGGATTAGTCCACATATACAACCAAGACCGTTCGGATTTGAAGATTTTCCTGCAGGGATTAGTCCACATATACAACCAAGATCTATGAAAGTATTAACTCTAAGATTCATTAATCAAACTCGACACCATGTCTAGTTTGATTGAAGAAGATATTTTAACCTAAGCACCATGCTTAATTTAAAATACCTATGAATGTACGTAGCTAAACATACATTCAAACCGAAGCATTACGATCATAGATAAAGGAAGCATGAAAGCATGATCAAGTTATATTCAAAGGGAGAGATAAAATGAGTATAAGACTGGTGAACTTCGGGCGACATCCCGGAAGGGCTTTGTTTAAAGTCAAAAGAAGGACATACCTAAAGATACTTACCATGGCGTTTGGGTGATGAAGAATTCTGAATTGCCACCATGGTAACTCCTCCCTTTTTTTATTTTATTTTATTTTATTATTTTAGTAGAGCAAGATGCAAGAACTAACATAATCTCTAAACCAAGATAAGGTTTGGCACAAAAGGAACTTACTCTAGATACTCACATACCTCCCCCACACTTGGAGTTTGGATTGCTGGGCAACACAACTCAAGTCTGTTGTGTTGAAAACCTCCTTTGACAATTGTTCCATCACCAAGACTTACCAAGGTGTTGTAGTTGATGTAGCTCCCATGTTCTTAGGCATCATCTGTCCATCTTTTTTTTAATCTCCACCTGGAATGGTTAGCAACCAAAAATACTCGAAGGAAAGTTTATCCTAAAGACATGCTCTTGCTTTTATTCAAAAGGAAAATAAATGATAATCCAGGCTATCTCCCGGCAGTGCTTTGTTTATGGTCAAAAGCTCGACCATGGGAACTTCCTCTTGTAGCTGTCATTGGTGATGTCGTTCCCCTCTCACCACCAATTGTTGATGTGTCATTGAAGCTTTAGCTGCAAGGTTAGTGCCACAGTGCATCCACGAAATTTGCAATGTTTATGATAAATATATGCATCTACAACCAACCTTCTAACTTTTTGCAAGAGAGGACCTTAAAGTGGTTGTAGTCCTCGTACGTGCTCGGGGCACATAGCGTGGCTGACTCTGGAGAGTCATTATGCAAGCATGGTTCTTGCGGTGTTTCAAGAATGAAGCTTCCATGCTCGTCTTTGGAATCCTCACAAAAATTCCATGGCCCATCTCCATCTCAAGAGATTCTTCGTGGACGATCAATGCTGATTCTCAATCATGGTCAAGAACACCATAATCCGGGCTAGCGGGAAGAAGCTCAAACTCGATCGAGGGTGATGGTGATCGTTCGTCTTCACAATTCCGAGTTGTACTCTTTGGGGGCAGAAAATTCTACATCCTCAAATAGAACGAGCTCGGATGATACGAATGGAGATACATGCATCACCTGCTCGAGTGGGTTTTGCTCAGGATGAGGCTTCGCCATTGGGTTTTCGAAGCAAGAGGTAGCACTACAAGAAATATGTTGATCTATAATGAAAATTTTATGACACATCTGTTCTCATCATAGATCTATGACATTTCTGGTTGAAAACGTCATAAAGTTTCACATCCGAGCAAATTCAGTGACAAAGTGACAGAACATCATAAAAGTTGCCACTATAGCTAAAAAGAAATCATCACTCACTGTTACATGGTAGTTTTGTGACAATATAAGGTCCGCAAAAATGTCATAAACCAACCAAGGTGCCACATGTAAGCATTTGTTGAAAAATAAGGGATCCCCCATGCAAGCATGAGTTGAGAAATAAAGTGTTCCAATTCATCATAAAATCTAGCAGGACCCCACAAGTTAGTCTATGATAAAAAAGGGAGGAAAATAAAAAGGTAAGAGTGTCCAGAGCAGGGGTCAAACCTGTGACCTCTTGATTCTGACGAGCCAGCACTACCACTGAAACATAATGCAGTTTATGGTTTTTGAACAAGATAGCTTCTTTATATTATAGTTCTAATAAGTGTGGTCCACCTCCTAGTTGCAGGCTAGAGCAATGGGTATGTCTGCAATGGCGTACACTGCAAGGGACTCACTGGCACACTCCTATTAGATGTGGCAAAGACTTGAGCCTGGAGGTGTTGGTGTGCAGATCTGCAACGGGCGGCGGGAATAGCGCATCCTAGCAGCGAAGGGAGGAGTAGGAGTTATGGTCAGGTCAGTCTCCTATTTTGTGCTACTACTTTCCCCTTTTAACAGAAGGAAGGGGATTTTCTGGAATTGGGGATTTGGGTTGAAGGTAGTAGATTCCGATTTCATCCTACACTTAGGTTTGCATCCGATTGGTGTTAGAAGTGGATAGGCTATAGTTTATGAAGTGCAAAACTAAACTTTGGTTTCAAGTTACAATGACTTTTTTGAAGATTCCGAGTATCCCATCATCTTCTTCCGTTGGTAGCTACTGCTCGCAGACATGTTCCTGCGACACTACCAGTTGGCATTCTGAAAGAAAGTGCAATCACAGGTTCAGAGTAGTGGTGAAGTATTCTTGGACCTTTCTCAACCCTGGCCATCAGTTTGCTTGCTGCCCAAAGGTAATGGCTACCTGCTTCATAGAGATATTGGTTCTGTGGTTTCATGTTACTGTTGTCAATGGCAATTTGTAAAGGGCGTTTAATTTGTAGGATGAAAAGAAGCAATGAGGTTACATGACCTGGGTTGATCTAGAATGGGATGATAAGGCCTTTAGTGTTCTGGTGAAGCTCATGAAGAAGAAGGTGCAAGCTGACGAGGATGCAAAGAAGTGGGAGGAAGAATTTGCAAAAGCAAATAGTGAGGTTAGAGAGATTAGGAATGAGCTCAAGACGGGGCGGCAACAACTTTAGAAGGCTACTGCTGAGCTGAAGTTCATTGGAATTATAGGTACAATGTCAAACTCGCACACGTGCTGCTTGCTGTTGGGTATCGCCGAACCTAAACGCCCTCGAGCGCTGTATGCGGGAAAAAACCCCTTTAACCTCACAAGTTTCCAATCAAGAGATAGAACTTAGCTTAACCTGGCAAGTTCCATGGGAACTCCTCTAGTAGTAAGACTCGTACGCTCGCATCTTCCTAGCTACTAGAGGGACTCGGAGCTGGCGACTGATGATTGATGGCTAAACTCCAACTGAGCTAACCCTCGAGCGTTCGGAGTTGGTCCCGAACACCGAGCTTTTACCTTTTCACTCTTTACTCAGGAACAATATTCAGAGGAAGACTTCACGAAGTTATGAGTTCTCGATGAAGCTTAAAGAACCAGGTGCCATGAGGCTAAATGACCATCTCGGATCGAGGATGGAGACATGAGGCTAGAGGAACAACCTGACGTGAAGGTGAAGTCTCGAGGTAAGAAGGATGTAGGCATGAGAAACATGACCACATGGAGGAATCCAATTTGTACACATTACTGCCAATGACCTTTATGTACGGCATATCCTAGGGATGTAGTGGTTGAGGAAGGACATTTTCGGGATGTAAAGTGGCTCATGGGTCACTATAAACCTACCCTGTTGTAAAAGGAGACTTATTATTTTTCTATTTTTGAAGTGTTATCCTCTTCAATTCACAAATCTGTTCGGTGTCAAATTCCTTTGAGACTGATAGGGGTGCCCACCATGTTCTCAGCCGCAATACAACCCATGATGCCACAACCAAAGAAGAGGAAGGTCACACTGCAGGAAAGCACCGAGGGCGAAAGAGAGCGAGAGAGAGGACTTATCCCTATTGATCAAGATGACATAGACACCTTAGAGAGGTTAAAGAGAGTTGAGGCTAACTTATGAACAAGAAGTGAAAAAAAAGGCCGAGGAGGAGACAACAAACCAAACACAACCAGAGACAAGCATAAGAAATGATTTACTTGGAGCGACAGAAAAAGAATTAGCCTTGGTGCTTAAACAACTTGAAATCCTAAAACAGGAAAAAGAAAGATTTGCTCAAGAATTGGAAGCACAACGACTAGTGGCCAGGAAAATAGCAAAACTAAATCAAGAAAAAAAAACAATTAGCAGAATTGCAAGAAGAATTGGATGAACTACAATACTTGCAAAACACACCACCACAACCACCACCTTCGAGACAGTAGTATGTCATGAACGACACATCTATCCTGCAGGCAAATCATAACCTTGCTGAGCACAACGTCCCAATGATGACAAGTGATTATGTAATAGTTGACCAAAATTCTCCATTATCCTTGGGCTTGCAAACGGCTCCATGGCCTATAACCTACAAGGCGGTTTCACTGCCAAAGTTCAATGGGCAAAATGACCCTTGCTAGTTCCTCATGAGCTACGAAGCTGCAGTAGCATCGGTTGGAGGAGGTGATGTTGTCTTAGCCAAGTCGCTAATCATAGCCTGCGAGGGAGCAGCACTAAACTGATACTCGCTACTCCCACCATAGTCAGTATACAGTTGGATAGATCTCAAGACAAAGCAAATACAAAACTTCCAAGACTTCCATCGTGCAACAACAGACCCGAGTGACTTGTTCCATTGCATCCAAAAAGACAAAGAACCCCTAGCCAATTATGTTAGAAGATTTGTGCAATTGAAGTCACAAACTCCGTATGTGGACGAAAGCGTTACCATAGCAGCCTGCATCAGAGGGCTAACACTAGGCCCAACAGCTTCGCACCTAACAAGAGAAAAGCTAAAAACCATGGAAGCTTTGTTCGCCGACCTAGAAAAGTACTGTAGGTCAAATGAGGACCACAAAAAAAGAGCAATGGAAAGAAACCGCCAAGGGCAAGCTCAAAAAGACCAAAATTGGCAAGCCTCGAAATACAATTTTGCACAACACCAGCAGCCATACCCAGCTCAACATGCGCTACCAATCGAGGGTGCTCAATCCTCACAGCAGCAAAGTTAAGATCATAATAGACAACCCCAACTACAACAGCAAACAAGCTATGGAAATAGGCACAGAGGCAGTAATTCTGGAAGAGGGAGAGGCCGAGGTAGAGAAACTTCGAGGCTGCACAATCAAAACAATCAACCTCAAATGTTTTATTGCACATTTCATGGCAAAGAACTAGATCACGCGACTGACTTCTGCCCAGAAACAAAAAAGACCTTCAAAAGAATAGTTGAAGAAAGAGGAGCACCTGCAGCACCAAAAACCATCCACCATACCTCTTTTTGGCCGCAACAGCCATACTTCCAAGCTTATCCACAAACAAACCCAAATACTTCCTATACACCTAACCTCGCAAACTCATTTGCCAATCTTTGCTCCAACTACCAACCCACCATGATGTGGCAATCTTCGTTACAGTCTCAACTTCAAAGTCAGCAAGCCTCGCAAACTGCAAGCTTTGCACCTTCCCAGCCTCTACACGAGATACCACTACCTCCACCAAATCGACCTAATCAAATACCTAAAGCTAAGCCTAACAATGCCCAAAACAACAACCCCAAAGCCCTACCCACCTACGGCATGATAATGCCAATATCAGGAGGATCCTCGCAAGAACTCGAAAATCCAAAAACCAATTCAAACGCCTTGCCCACCTATTGCATGATCATGCCAATAGCAAGTGGATCCTCTCTAGAGTTTGAGAACAAAAGACAAAGGCAAAATTACTTTAGACAAGTCCATTCCATCATCCCTAACGGGCCACCAGCCAAGCCAGAATGGGAGCCCATCTCCTTCATGGAAGAAGAATTTAAACTCAAAACAGCCTCGCATAATGATGCGATGGTGATCGAGACTATCGTTGCAAGATGGAAAATCAGAAAAGTGCTAATCGATAACGAAAGCTTAGCGGATATCATTTTCGCAAGCACATTTAGAGAAATGAAAATTGATCCTCACCTGCTACAGCCGGCAGAAGTGCCACTGCTTGGCTTTAGTGGAAAGCTAGTACGAGCCTTGGGAAATAACACTACCGGTATCAAGAAGAAAAATGACAAATGGAGAATGTGTATAAATTTTACTGATTTAAACAAGGCCTGCCCAAAAGATGACTTTTCACTAGAAAGGGTTGACAAAGTGGTAGATAATGTTGCAAATAGTGAAATGTTGTCACTACTAGATATGTTCTCAGGTTATCACCAAATGCGAATGGAAAAAGAAGACGAGAAAAAGACAAGTTTCATAACTCCATTCGGGACATACTACTTTGTAAGAATGTCAAAGGGGCTCAAGAATGCGGGGTCAACTTTCTCAAGGATGATAGCAATAGTTTTGAGTAAGCACCTTCAAAGAAACATCCTAGCCTACGTGGATGATATTGTTGTAAAAAGTGATGAACGAAAATATCATATTCATGACCTCATGGAAACCTTTACCAATCTGAGGGCAGCAAACTTAAAGCTGAATCCGAAAAAATGTGTATTTGGAATTCAACGAGGTAAGGTCCTGGGATGCCTGGTCTCAACCAAGGGCATCGAGGCTAATCCAGATAAAATCCAAGCCCTTATCGACATGAAGGAACCAGTTTCGGTGAAAGATGTGCAAAAGTTGACGGGAAGAATAGCAGCTCTTAACAGATTCATCCCAAGAGCTGCTGAAAGAAGCCTCCCTTTTTTCTAAGTGTTGCAAAGCTCCAAGAAATTTGAGGGGGGGAGGGGGATAGCAAGGCAAAGCCTTCACAGAACTCAAAGGCTACCTAACAAACATGACGAAGCTGTGCCCGCTTGAGCAAAGTCCCCCTTGCTACTATACTTGTTAGCCTCGAACTCTGCAGTAAGTGCCACCATGGTACAAGAAAAGGAGATCGAGGGCAAGCCAAGACAAATGCTAGTATATTTCGCATCAGAAGCACTATCAGGGTCAAAGCTATTCTACTTAGAGTTAGAAAAAATTGTATATGCCGTAATCATGGCAGTACGCAAGCTAAGGCATTACTTCGAGGGTCACAGAATAGTAGTGGTCATCGACCAGCCGCTTCACGACCTATTCACAAACAGGGAAGCCTCGGGAAGAATAACAAAATGGGCATCAGAACTGCCCGAATATGTGGTGGATTTTGAAAAAAGAAGCACAATCAAATCTCAGGTTTTAGCTGATTTCATAGTAGATTGGACATCTCCATGCATTAGGCAAACTGAGATCGAGGTCCCATGGATCATACACTACGATAGGGCTTGGTGTGACAAGGGGGCTGGAGTGTCCGCCATCATCACTTCACGATCGGGCGTGAAAATCAGATACGCCGCAAGGCTTGATTTCGAAGACAAAGCAAGGTCCACCAATAACACTACTGGATATGAAGCATTGCTTTTGGAGCTAAGGAAAATGAGGGCCCTGGGCCAACAGGTATTCATTGTGAAATCATATTCAAAAGTAATATAGGAGCATATCGAGAAAGACAGCAAGGCTAGAGAGCCAGAGCTCGTGGAGTACTTAGCCATAGTAAGATCAATGGAGAAATATTTCAAGGAATTCACCGTAAAGCACATCCCAAGGGCAGAAAATGATGAAGCAGACAGACTAGCAAATGCAGCAGCACAAAACCAAGCAATGCCTCTTGCGTGTTCTACGAAGTCATTCACTCACTCAACCAAGGAGAAAGCCTTGAAGGTTGTAAACGTCATCACCAGATTTGACTGGAGGGCTCCAATCATGGCCTATCTCATGGGAAATTACGAGCCTCATGACGAGGCTGAACTAAGCATAATGAAACAAAGGGCTAGGGGCTATGCCATAGTCGATGGAGAATTATACAAGTCTGGAATATCGGCTCCCTGGTTAAGATGCATAACCTCGGAAAGTGGAAAAGAATTACTAGCTGAAATCCACTGTGGTTTTTGCAGATCTCACATCAGAACCAAAGCTTTAGTGGGCAAAGCCGTAAGGTAAGGTTTCTTCTAGCAAACCGCAACCCTCGACGCTCGAAGCTTAGTAAGAACTTGGAGGCTTGCCAAATGGGTAGACGAGCTTCCAAGAATCATATGGTCTCACAACACCACAGCCTCAAGAGCAACAGGCTTCACACCTTTCCGGCTTTTGTATGGCTCTAAGGCAATGACACCTAAAGAAATCAAGAATGAAAGCTTAAGAGTGCTAAATGTTGAGGCTTCGTCAGACAATGAAAAGATCGATAAGACATGATAGAGCTCGACATAATCCAAGCAGCAGAAAACCTTGACAAGTACCAGCAAGAAATAAGAAAGTGGAGGGATAAGAAAGTGGTGAGAAAAGAAATCAAGGTGGGAGATCTGGTTATCAAAAAGAGAAAAAACTGGGAGAACCTCGGGAAGTAACAAGAAACTTGGGAAGGATCATATGTTGTCACTCAAAGCAATAGGCCAGGATCCTTTTACCTTGCAGATCAGCTTGGAGCAGAGTTACCACACTCTTGGAATGTGGACAACTTAAGCAAATTTTACCCATAGTAGCTACACCTACAAAAGCTTTCGACTTGTGAATCTATAAACAATGTCAAGGGCACAAAATTTACTTTATCATATTTACTTTTTCGCAAACGGACCATACTCTTTTCCTTGCTAGGGGGCCTCCACTTTGGAGGCAAGGTTTTTAACATGGTGGATCCATGTAAATCTTTCACATTCTAATGAAGTACAATTCCACCTTATCTTATGTATGTCAAGCCTCGAAGAGGCTATCAACTTGCATTTCTGCGCAAATAGGACTTGCATTTTCGCGCAAGCTCCAGCCGAAAGCAACAACAAGTTGGGGAAACCTCGCATTTTTGTGCGATGAAAAACTTGTGTTTCTGCGCAAGCATTGGGCAAAAGCAACAGGAAGTTGCAGCACCAATTCTAATTTTTAAACACCTCAGAAACTTGCGTTTCTATGCAAATGAGCCTCGCATTCCTCTGTGAGAAAAAAAATTTTATACAACCTCGCAGGTTTACAAGCTTTACATAATCAGTATTTATACAAAACAAAATCCAACCTCGCAGGTTTACAAGATTTACGATCCAAGCAACCAAGAGTTGCGATTTCAACCCAACTTTATGTTAAATTTTTAAGTCCACAAAACTCGAAAACAACTTTTTGTCGACTTATCATTAGAATACTCGAATACAAAAACTTTAGCAAAAATAAAGGTCCTAAGGACAACAAAATTTTTAATCAAAAAAGGCACCAACCAACGCTTTTCACACAAAAGAATGAAGGGGGAGGGTGTCTTTTTTGCAAAAAAGCCTCTTCATCTCTTTGTGTGAATAATACGATAACACAATGGATCAATAACCCACTAAAGGCTAACAAATGCTAAAGAGGCACCATCGATTTTCAATAACCAAAACAAAATCTTTAAAAAAAGGAATTGGGGGGGGAGGTGACATTTTTCCTAGGGAAAAAACAATATTTATTCCTATTTTCCACGAGTTTTGTTATAAGCCCGAATGGCATTTCTATCGCATAACTAGGACTCAAACGTCGAAACCTCATGGCTTTAAGGACCAAGGGGCTTAAACCCTCGCCCTCGAAGCCTCAGGCAGCGCACCTGACATAGCAACCAAACATAAAACACCCTCGAAGCAAAAAGGAATCGTGAGAGCTAGTGCATGAACAAAAACATGAGAGAGGCCAAACACGACCTTTAACAACTACGTTTTAACAGATAAGGTCGAAAAGACACCCTGTACATCAAATGTTTACAATCAACAAATATTACAACCACCAAATGTTTCACTTCTTGGCCCTAAGCTCTACAACAAACTAAATCCGGAAGCTGCCTAGAATTGTTTCAAGAAATTCTTCTTCACAATTTTAACATTCTTTGACATCTCTTGTCCTTCAAGCTCCGAGGCTAAGAGAAACTGATAGCTGCGCGCACCAAGTTTTAGAAAATCCGAACAGTTTCACCCTTCAACAACTTTAGCATACCCTTGCAGCAAATAGAGGCCACATAATCACTAGCTCCAGCAATGACTAAGGGCAAGGATTCAAACTCTTGATCCATCCAATCAAACATCTCCTTGGCACCCTTGTCAATAAGAAAAGGAAGGGGCTCTGCACCAAATTCTGCCAAAGCAAGCTTATATCCATCATGAATCTGTGCAAATCTAGTCTTCAGCACCTGCTCCGCTCCATCAATAAAACCTTTCTAGTCCTCGAGGCTCTTGCCAAGCGTATGGATCATTGTATCCTTCTCAGCGTAGGCTTTTTTCAAAGATGAAATAGTTGTTGAATCTTTTTCGATAGTGCTCCGCAACTTCTCCAAAACACCAAGATTGTCTTGTGAATTTTTCTCTAAATTTTCAACCTTCTGAACAAGGTCACTGCACGTCTTCATAAGAAGTTCCTTATTCTTCTTTAAATCTGTGTTTTCCTCAGAAAGTGAGGTCTTGAGATCATTTAAAGCCATGTTGTCCTTCTTCAACCTCGCAATCTCAGCCTCGAGCTCAAGAATCTTAGTGCTGCGGCTAAGTGCGGCTTTCTCTTTTTCCTAAAGCCTATCAACGGCAACCTTGCTAGCAATTATAGCCTAAAAAGAGAAACAACAAAAAGCAAGTAAAATACCGAGAAAAGACCACATTATTAAACCACCAAAACCTCGGTAGTCGCAAAAAGCAATACCTTATACCCGAGGGTAGTTGTTATCCTTGCTAAATGATCAGGGTAGTAGCACCGCAAAGACTTCTCGTACTCTGTCAAAATAGTGAACATCATATAAGCAAGCAAGTAAACAAGAATGGAACAAAACAAGAGACATCACCAAAATACTAACCCTCAGGATCAAAGGAACTGCCTCAAGTATCGTCCTGAGCAAAAGACTTAACCCTCGTAGGAACCTCAGGATTTTTCTTTTTTTCCTTGGTAAATTCGCTCTCCTCAGGAACCTCATAAGAAATATCAGTTTTAGCTAGCCCCAAAGCTGCCTCCGCTGTCTCACCTACAATCCGAAGTGAATCCCTCGATCTCCATAGAAGCGGCAGATTGAAAGGGTTATCATCCTCACCTGACCCGGGCACATGAACAGACAATAATCTTTCCTTAATATATGTGCCAATAGCCTTGTTGTAGTCGAGCATAGATTGAGGCGGAGTGAAACCCTTGGGCATAGGATCCACTCTTAGAAGCATCGAGGGTTTGTTGTATGGCTCTCTAGCTGCGCCAACAGTATTTTGTAATTCTATCAAAAATTTAATAGAGGCACCGCTGAAATCTATGAAGCTTAATTTAGGTGAAAATTTTATGACATTTTTACCTGGCTCAGCAGGCACCGGGTCAGGTTTATCACTCTTGGCAGCTATTGCTGCCTCGGGGATCAACTCTTTTTGAGGAGATTTCTGTTGTACATACATCTATGAGCCCACCAGAAGGTTTGGATAGATCCATATATAGGGCTATACACCAAGACGTGTCAGACATGGGGACTACGGTGTCGGGCGGCGTAGTCTATGTGGAGGACAGAAACTAGTCAAGGACTTGGAGACTACTCGTAGCAGTTAGAGTAGGACTCTTTAGTTGAATCCAACTAGTACTCTTGTAAAACAACCGACCTATAACCCTGCTCCTCCGATATATAAGGACGGGCAGGGACCCCCTCCAACCAAGTTCAATTGAATACAAGCAAAGAACACCAATGATGTAGGGTATTACGCGATCTAGCAGCCCGAACCTATCTAAATCACGTGCCTACGTACACCATCGAGTTCCTAATTTCAGCGGCACCCATCAACCAAAACTCTACCTTGGGTACTCCCCTAGGTAGGTTGCCGAGTTTAAACACTAACAGCTGGCGCGGTAGGTAGGGGAAGTTGCCAAGATTTCCCTTGCGGGCTCAATGGCACAAGTTATCATCAAACTCGCAATCGCGTTCGAAGCAAGCGCAACGTTCATCTTCGGCTCCTGAGTCTACGTCACAGACGGTGCTGGAGGCTTCCACCACCACATCGCGGAGGTTCCAGAGGAGAAGCTTTACGACATCAACTGAGACATGTCAAATAGTTCTTCTCAACTTTAAGGCGTTGAGATAAAGCCAAGGACAAATCCTCATCCAAAAATCCTTCATCATCATCATCATCATCTAGCACACTCACAATTCTTACTCTGGTCTTCTTACCAGCTTTTTTCAATTTTAGCCCAGCTAAAGCTCCCATGGCTTCAAGCTCTAACTTAGTGGTATCCAGCTTGACCTCAGGCTCACGTGATGTAGACACAGAGCTTTTGACAATCTCGAGCTTTTGCTAGAAAATCTCAACTACTGATCACAGAGAGCATGACCAAGTAAGCTTTCTTCTTAGAGCCTTGAGGCTAGAGGTCTTGGATTTCTTGCTAACCTCGATCATGGGCAAAGAAGCTAAGTCCTCAGATTTCTTCTTCTTCTTCTTTCCTTTGCCTCCATTTCCATCAATCTGAACAGAACTAGTCACAGCAGCCTCGCGCATCCGCTTAGAGGGTTTGCAAGGTTTGGCGCGAGGTTCAACCTCTATGCCCATCTTGGGCAGCACACGGTTCACTCGGAGATCGTGAGTAACAATCTTACAAGCAGAGAAAAACTCACTCTCATGATAGGGCCCCAAGATCTGCACAGCCCGCCTCTCAATCTCATCAACAAAAACACCGACATTAGCTCCCTCCGGCAACCTCAATCCAAAAAGAGGAAAAGGAACTGGTCTAGGGTACCACGGCACAGTCTTCATCACAACTTCTTTTGGTGTCCACCCACGTAAAAGAGGCCAAATGTTCGAAGCCAAAAATTCTTCAACCAAGTCCCACCTAGCAACAGATGAACAAGCAAGAACAAAGGTATCCTCACAAACCTGGAAACCCTTTATTCTCAAGAAAGGTGGAGTAGTTGTAATATTCAAAGGAGATATCGAGCTGAAGAACGGGTAGAAACCATAACCAGAAGCCTCGGACATGTCAACCTTGATGTAAAACCAATAGCTAAGCCACTTGTCATCCCATTTGTTCTTCTGTGCCATAGAGAGCTCGACCTAGAATTTTCTTACTTTCATTCTTTCTCTGGGTCGTGAATGTGCAACAGCCAAACTGTGTCTCAAAAGCTTCCTCCTCATCATCAAACTGAACCCTTTTCTTCTGAATATGAAGCTCGAAGAGCCTCGCAAAACTATTAACATCAATAACGCCCCCGAACGTGCGCTCAACCCAGTAAAACTTAGAAAGTGCCACAAAGGCATTAGGCATAAGCTGATGAAGCTTAGCACCATATCTATCCAAAATCTGAGGCAACATCTTATCATAGGGAAAGCGCAGGCCGGCAGTAAAGAAATCCCTAAAGACCACAGCCTCGCTAGGATTGATCGGCACAAGCTCCTCGCCGGGAGGCCTCGCAACACCCTCAGGAAAATAGCCCTTGCTGACATAAAAGTCAATTGTATTCTATGAAACCATAGAGCAGCCAAAGCGGAGAGTTGGAGGGAAAGTATCCTTGCCAGCTATAAGCTCTAAAGGATCTGCCTCGACTTCTTATGTCAAGTAGCTTGAGATTTTTTAGTAGGTTTTCAAAACAAACCTTGCTTAGCTCCTCATTTGATTATCTCAGATCACTCAAAATGTATATGTCCTCACAAAGGCGTTTGGCTTGCCTTTCTTCATCCTACTGCTAATGATGGTTATATGTGGAGCTCAAGGTAGGGTATGAAGGCTAAGGCATACTTGTTTCACATATATTGCAAAGTCAAAAACCAGGTCCAAGGAGAAAAACAAGTCATACAATCAGATCAAGATGTGCACGTGTATGGATATAGTGGATGGTATATTGAAATAAATTGAAAACTCCTTTTTGTATGATCTCTCTCCCTTTGTAAATTCTTTTGAGAACATGGCTATCTTTCTTTTTCTTTTTCATGGAACTTCACGTGTCCAACTCTTTTGTTTTTTGAATACTTGCACCTTCATGTGTCCATATTTTTTTCGATAGCCCATGTCTCTTTTGTAATAATAGCTGGAGAGAGAGACCAACACATATTGTGGAGCATTTATTTTGTGGGGGTGTTGTTGATGGCTCTTAAGTACCAAATCTAGGCCATCAACTCCTGTATAAATAAATAAAGAATTATCATCAACAGTAGTAGTAGGAGTTATAACTTATGAATTCCACAGGTGTTGGTGAATATTTGTATACAGGTCCATTAAAGGAGAAAACACAGCTCAAGAGCAAGGAAACACACTCTCAACCAATCAGGAGCAAGCACATGGATCCATGGGCCCACAACGAGGAGGAAATCGACTACATTCACCACCAAGCACCCTGTACCCACATGAGGACCCACAGGGCAGCATTTAGCAAAGGCGGTGCGAGAGGCGATTGGCCGAATCCCTGGCTTGGCTGAACCATTCTTGGCTCCTTTTGTCCCTAGCTGATGCGTGGTGGTAGTTGACAGTGTCCCAAAGGCAATTGTGGAAGATTCCCCCAATGTTCCTACCTGGAACCGACCCCAACTGCCTATAAATATGAGGGGAGGGGGTCTCATTTCAAGAGAACAACCACACCACAACACACCTCTACTTGGAGAAGTCCCTCACTCCTATCAAGAGAAGAGCTCCACTCCATGGCGAAGCCTTGCTTAAGCTAGTGCTTAGTAAAGGGAGAGAGAGACAGAGAGTAGCCAGGAGGAGTGCTGAGTCCCTCAGCACTCTACTCCGGCCATGTACCTCTACGGATGCTAGCTTCCTTCTGAGTAAAGTAAGTGAGTATTCTTGATTCCTTATCCAGTTTAGTACTTATATCTAAGTGAGATCAGATCTCTTTGCTTGCGGTTTTGTCGCTTTGTATCTATAAAGAGTGTCATAGTTTGCTACGGGTCGACGAACGTAGTTAGACTGCGGTAGTAATCAATAGCGTAGATGTGGTGTCTAGGCTAGGGGTTATCCTTCATTTGCCTTATATCCCACGGATTGCTAGAGGTAGGCCGTAGGTGGTGACAGCCCTATTGATCCTTTGTAATCCTCCATGTTCGGATATAGCATAGAGCTGCTAGCCGGAGTCGCCTAGCAGACTAGGGGTAAGCTTGTGCCTAAAGCAAGTATATTTTGACCGAGAGATCGACCTTTAACTTTCCTCAAGTACTAATCTTAGGAATCCTCTCTACCCTTCGCCTACCATGTCATGGTTGTCCTTGGATACTAGAGTCGTAGGTATACACACACGCTCCCTTGGATTCGATACCCTTGGAATACTCTAAGGTGAAAGCTACAATAGTATCCGTGCGCTTGCGGATTCATTCGCGCATCGCTAAAATACCCAACACCCTTGTAGAACAAGGGATGGTTGTGGAAGGTGAGCTAATATGAATTGCTTCGAAAGAGCGCTTTACCTCTTTGACCAATCCATCATGGTTACGTGGAAGGAAACTTCCTCAGGAGCTTCATAAAGACATAACGGTGCTATAGGCTTCTAGTGGCTAAGATGATTTGAGGTGTTTCTAATGTTTTCAGAAGGATCATCCTCGAATCAAAAATAGAACTTCGAAGGTTGAATTTCTTCTTCCTTCAGTGTTCGTGGTTCGGGAGAGGGATCAACAGACAAATCTTGGGGTGTGGAAGGTAAAGGCTTGAATTTGGCTATTAAGGGACTCTCATGGCTCGACTCGAATTCCTCTTGACGGGGTTCGTTACGATCAGTAGGGGGGGAAGAGTTTTCTAGGAGGCAATCTAGGATTTCTCTTCCTTCCGTTGGAGTTTTGTGTGCAAATGAACCTCCAGCGGTGATGTCAAGATCTAGGGCAGATTTCATGTCTAAACCCAAGCAGAAAATGTACAATGATACATTATCAGGTATAGACAAGCCTCGGCTAGATGCCAAAAGGTGTAAGAACCTAGCCCATGTTGCATCTATGGACTCCTCTAATTGCTTGAAGTCGAGGAAGTCACTCGGAAGGAAGGCCATGGATTTTAAAAGGGAGAACGAGTAACAAAAGTCATCTTGATGTTCTTCCCAATCACCATTCACACTCCTTATGGTGCGAGTGTACCATTGCTCCACCCTCTCTGTGAGAGAGAAAAGAAACAACTTCCACCTCAAGGTTTCCTGTGTCATGCCTGGGATAACCAAGCATGAACACAGTTCCTCAAACTCTAGCAAATGATCATGGGGATGTTCATTGATTGATCCAAAGAAGGGTCAATTCCGAACCATGGCTATAAAGTCGGGGCGGAGTTCATAGCTAGATGAAGAATACGATGGTGGCTCATAGAACTCGCCCTTTGGAGAAGAGAGGCTTTGAAAGGAAGGCTTCTCCATGGGTAGTGGGGTTAAAGGTAGAAGGAAAGAAAAGCAAAAGATACGAGGATGACTAGGTATGAAGAAAGATACAACAACCGTTCCCTAGCAACGGTGCCAGAATGCTTGTTGGTATATTTAGCGATGTGCGAATAAATCCGCAAGCACACGGATACCGTTGTAGTTTTCACCTCGGAGTATTCCAAGGGTATCAAATCCAAGGGAACGTGTGTGCACTAACTTCTATTCTAGTCGGTCCAAGGACACACCAAGATGTGTTGCAAGGGTAGAGAGGATTCCTAAAGGTAGTACTTGAGATAAGTTAAAGGTCGATCTCTTGATTATGGATACATGCTTCAGGCACCAGCTTACTCCTGGTCTGCCAGGCGAATCCGGCTAGCGGCTCTATGCTATATCCGAACGTGGAGGATTACAAAGGACCAGTAGGGCTGTCATCACCTATGGCCTATCTCTACCAATCCGTGGGATATAAGGAGAACGAAGGATAACCCTTAGCCTAGACACCACGTCTACGCTATTGATTACTACCATAATCTAACTACGTCTGTCGACCCATAGCAAACTACAACACTCTATATAAATATAGAGCGACGAACCCGCAAGCAAAGAGAACTAATCTCACTTAGATATAAGTACTACTAGTGTATACTCTAGCAAGGTCTAAAGACATACATGAGAGCATATAAGCCTAGCATATCAACATAGTAAGGATATAAGACTAACTCATGCATATAAGAACCAAGTATAACACTATATGAAGGAATCACGAATACTCACTTACTTCACTCCGAAGGAAGCTGGCATCCATAGAGGTAAAAGCTGGGAGGAGAGGGCCGACACCTCGGCACTCCTCCCAAACACCCCTCACTCTCCTCCTATTCTAAGCACTAGCTAGGCAGGGCTTTGCTTTTGGAATGGAGCACTAATTCTTCTCTTGTGTGGTGTGTTGAGAGTGAGGGTAGGGGGTCCTATTTATAGTGTGGAGGTGCCTTGGGAGAGTGGAGATGCTCCTAGCATCCCAAGGGAATATTCTCCTTCTCTTCCTTTCCTTGTGCCACCTAGCACTGTCCTGAGGTGGTAACTCCCGGAAAAGCGGTCATAACCGCCTTTGGAAGAGCGACATCATGTGACACGTGTCGGCTGATGGCGAGGGGTTCCAGGAGTGGTTCGGATGAATAGATGTGGGCCCATGAATCCATGCGCTCTCCCCAGATTGGCTGGAGTTGTGTTTCTTTGCCCCTTGGGTGTGTTTTCTCCTCCTTTCTAATGATAAGTTACCTGCATACAAATATTCACCAACACTTGTGGAAATGATTAGTAATAAACCCCTACCACTAGGTTTGGTTATTGATCTTGATAGCTTTTATGCAGGATATGACGGTCAAAAGTTGTACTTAAGGACCGTCAAATATCTATTTGTCCAACAAATGGATAACGAAGAAATGTCACTAGGGGAGTTAGGAATGCCATCATCAGAGGACTTTGAGATGCAAAAATCAGATTTGGCACTTGCTACAACCCACTATGAATTGAAGCGTGGAATCATTGAGTTAGTGGCGACAAACCCTTTCAGAGGATTGGAGGATGACAACTCATACAAACATCTTGAGCACTTCTTGATGATATGCAACACGGTGCAAAAAGGAGTTCCGGCCACTTGGTTCAAGTGGAATATTTTCCCATTCTCTCTTTGTAGGTGAAGCACGAAGATGGTACACACTTGCTTCTATTGAAGTGAAAGGAAATTGGGATGAGCTCGTGAAGAAATTCTGCTCAAAATATTTTCCCATGAAGGAGATTCAAGATTTAAGGAAGCAAATGATTTGTTTCAAGCAAGGAGAAGATGAAGGGATTGATGAAGCTTGGAACCGGTTTAATGGACTACTCAAACAAGGCCCACATGGGGTTGTAGCCTTCCAGCCAATCCATGAGGAGGATATTATATTATGGCAGCTCCAACACCCTAGAAAATGTTGTGAATGTGTTTCCTTCTACCCACCAAGTCAGATCACAAACTTGTTGTGTACTTGCAAGTTTTCCTCCACTAGCTACTGTGACTTGCATTGTAAGTGCTTCCTCTATGTGTAACTTTGGTAGGTTTAACTATTCTAGAGCTGACAAATGTGGATAAACTGCCAGAATCAATCAATATGAGCACCTCTTTATTCTGAATTTTTCCATGCATTCTAATGGTCTTGTTGCCCTGAATTCCATTAGTAGCACATAGTGAAAAAGCTAGCAAGTCTTCATCACTACCAGATTCCCCATCAGATTCTACATCATTTACTTCCATATGCATGACTTCCAACAATTCCTCCATAACATGAAGCAGAACATGTGCTAGACACTTGTGATCCTGACGCCATTTGTCAGCACATTTCATGCATTGACCCATCTTCCTTCTCTGAGACATGAGGGCTTGTAGTTTGTCTTTATATTTAAGTTTGCCATTGTTCTTGACTTCCACTATTGGTGATGAACCCAACACACCTGGTGAGGGAGATGATATGGAGGTGGATGATTTATCATTGAATTTGTTGTGGTTTCTTGCATTTCTGGCAAAATATCTCCATTGAGAAACTTCCAACAACTCGGCCTGCATAAAAGCAAGAGGTGCAGCAGCATCAATAGTTTGAGGTTTATGTAAAAGGATTATTGTAGCTCTAATGTCTAGCTTGAGGCCATCAATGAATATGTTTACAAACAAAACATCATATCTATCATTGTGCATCAAAACTTTGTGCATAAGTTGCTCAAATTTTTCCACATATTCCTCAAATGAACATGTTTGTCTTAGGTTGAGTAACTCCCTCATGAACTGATTATGCAGATCTCTCCCAAATCTATGTCTCTATGGCTACACACAACTCTACCTAACTATTGATATTGTCTTGTGCATCATAGGTTTCCAGCTAGTAGGAAGGATTTCTAGTAAAATGGATGGCGGCAAAAGGAAACCATAAGTGTAAAAGGCAACTTATACATAGGAAAATATTTTTCTCTTTGATCTTTCCAAATTCTAGGATGTTAACTATCGAATCTAGGAAAATCAGCTTTAGGCAGCCTTTACTCCTTCTGGCTAGAGTAAGCAGGGACCAACTCATTTTGAAAGCTACTAGCATGCGGATCATCATAAGTTGGAGATCGGAGTTATTTTCTTACCCTTGACCAGGGTGTATGGGTGGTCAGAGACCTCTTGCCGACACCCTAGTGATTTGTAGCATTGCAGTGGCCGTCGGCCCGCCCCTCTCCACCACGCTTCGGGGCCTGTGGTGGAGTAGTGGATGTTGCTACTTCTAACGTTGAGATGTGCAATGTAAGATCCTTGAATTCTTTACTCAATTCCAATGATAACTTCTCAGCTCCGATGCTCCAGGTGTTGAGTCCATCAACAGCCGATGCAATCTTCAATTGGCCAGCTTGAAGGGCCTTCACTTCGGTGTCCAGAAGTTCAAGCTTCTCTTCCGCTGTTGTCATACGATTTGTGAGGGTTGATGCCACCATCTTCTTCCCTCATTGTCGAGGTTTGGGAGGTGGTGGTGGTGGGTTGGAGTTTGAATATAGGGATCTAGGTGGTGGGTTTTGGGGTAGTGGTGGCTCTGTGGGGGTCAAGACCAATTCTTCATGCAAACAAGGTCTCCACGTCTGGGATTTACAGGATTTTCAAGCGATTTGAAAGAAAATTTCCTTTGATTTTCTCTCAAGTCTCACATCACTCCTGTAAGACTTGAGTGGCGGCCGATCTCGCGCAACAAAAGGGG
>NC_028451.1:16103667-16159730 GCF_000263155.2 Setaria italica
TTGACTACTATCGGGGGCTACTCCTCTGTTTTCACACAATTCACAGCGGATTTAGTACTTGGCGGCACGCATCTCCTGTCGCGTCAAGCAGGGATCAAAGTAGGAACTTGGTTCGGTAATCGAGTTTGAAACCAAAGCAAGGCATCTCTGAGTCCGAATGTGAAGTTTAGCCTACTACACCCCACAGACTAATCAGCAAACTACCAGGCTATCATCGTGTCGTTGTTGTTCCAAAGGCAAAAAGAACATTGCAAAGCTGATTCCTTTTCGACCAAAGCTAGAACTCAAGTCTGAAAGCAGAGCATCATCAGGACCGAGAAAACATGCTGCCGTGGTGCATGAAGAAGATAAAAATTCAGCCTGAAATTGTTATGCACACACAAAGGAGTACAAGAAGACTTCAAGTGCTTCATGGCAACATCGACATCCGGCGACGTGGTGGAGGAGGGGAGGGAGGGAGGGGAAGGGATTGAAGTTTCGGTCGTTGTTTTATTTCAGGTATTTTTTTAAATCTCATAGTTTAGTTAGTGTAGATACTGTAGTGGATGAATGTAGTAGTACATAGATCTAGTAGTTAGTTTAGTGGCTCTGAGACTTAGAAAAATCTATCGGATTTTAGACATAGGAAAATGTAGCTTAGTTAGTATAGTGGATTTAGCTTAGGTATTTAATTCACAGTAAATTTATTTGATTACTTATGTACATTAAATCTATATGAATATTATTTGCATTGCTAGGGTCACATGTTGTTTAGGTATTGACAATGTAGTTATTATAGGGGTAGTTGGAATTATTAGATTTAGTGAGAACCTTTGTGCTTGTCGCGTATATTGTCCCAGGTAGATGCCTATGATAAATTTATTTCGTAAGGTTGGTTTAGTCTTAAATAGTTGTTAGTGTGGTTGAAATGAAGGTGCCATTCTAGTTAACTAATTTAAGTTATTGAGAGTAATTTGAACTGCTCGTTCCATGTATGATGACAGGCATGTCGGATAGTTTATATTTCCATGTGTTCTATGGTCCGGGGGAGGTTAGATATGGTCCAGAAGGGGTAGATTTGAGTGGATTTCTATATTTCTGCAACTACTTACCAAGAGCAAGAGAGAGGACTTGGAGGGGCATATCCAGGTGGCATTGTAAGGATTTCGGTGTTGATAGAGATCAAGTGGATGTTTCTATGAAGGTTGTAATGAAGAGATGGCCCGACATAAACTTTTGGGAGCTGCTCCCGCTTGAAGGAACCCTAAGCTACCGGACTTATGTAAAGGGTTGCACGAGGCAGGGTTTGTCGATCATATGGTATGTTCAACTGTTAACGAAGGCTGGGTCTAGCAGTCAGGTGGAAGAAGAAGTGGGAGGTGCTAAAGTTGAAGCGGAGGAAGATGTGGAGAGTATTAAGGGGGCAAATGAAGAACTTGATAATGATGGGGAAGAAGGGGGAGATGCAGAGGATGATGTTGCAGCCCGTGAGCCAAATGGGGAGGCTGATGAGGGGGAAGAAATTGCTGAGTTAGTTGAGCAAGTGGAGAGAGAAGGAGAGGAGGTCAATGGTTCCGTGGATGATGACTCGTCCGATGAGGAAGATGCTTACCATGTCCCGTAGAAGTGGTCAAATTATTACCATTCCGCCCTACAGGTTAATGTAAGGGAAAATGTACCTTGGGAGTACAGGGAGAATGAGGTATGCGTGGGTGCTTTGTACCCAAGTGGGGATGAGGTGAAGGCAGCTGTGAAGAGATGGTCCACTTTATCTTTGTAGCGTCAGTTCAGGATGGAGAAGAGCAACCCGACAGTGTATGATGTCCATTGTGTGAGAAATGATTGCCTATTCAGGGTGCACACATACAAGGGAAAATGGAAGGATTACTGGGAGGTGACTGGAGTGGTTGAGCATTAATGCTTGCTGGATGAATTAGAAGGAACACACCGCAACCTCACTGTTGATTTTGTTGCTCAATACATGTATCCTCAGATAGTGTAGAATCCTAGCTTCAAGCTCAAGTCCATCATTTGTGCCATAGAGGAGAGGTTCAAGTACAAGATTAGCTACAACAAAGCTTACCCAGCGAAGCAGAAGGCACTGGAGATGAAGTGGGGTACGTTCGAAGCATCTTATGGCAACCTCCTTGTCATGTTGCACACCATATGGTAGAGGAACCCAGGAAGTTTCTACGACATGAAAACCTATCCTTGTGCTCCATTTTCAGGCAAACTGGTCATGCAGCGGTCATTCCTGGCATTGGGTCCTTGCATTGAGGCTTTCCAGCGATGTCGACCAGTCATTTGCATTGATGGCACATTTCTGACTGGAAGGTATAAAGGAACAACATTCACAGCTATTGGGTCCGACAACAACAATCAGGTGTTGCCACTTGCGATCACATTTGTGGAGAAGGAGTCTGGAGATAGCTTGTATTGGTTCCTGGAGAGGGTGAAGAACATGATTGTGAAGGATGTGGAGGGGGTTTGTCTCATTCATGATCAGCACAAAGGCATTCTACAAGCACTCGAAGATCTACAGAATGGAAATCAGGAGCGTTTCAGGGTGGCGATATGGCCAAACTTGAAGAGTAGGTGGTCCATAAGGCATATGGGTGCAGATTTTCATAAGCAATTCAAGAACAAGACACTTATGACATTGTTCAAGCGTCCATGCAGCCAGAATTCAGGAGAGGAAATTCAACCTCCTATGGAAGAAACTTGACGACCTTACAAAGAAACAATGCGAAGACCTAGCCAAGAGGCCAGTCAACAGCGAGGCCAACCACCCTGTGTCTCTAGAGAACGTCAGGCTCGATGCTCCAAGTGTCAGGTGAAGATGGGGAAGATCCATAAAGAGCTTCTCACAGTGGATTGAGCATGAGCCGGAGGAAAAGTAGGCATTACTCTTTGATGAGGGAGGTGCTCGGTGGGGTATAATGACTACAAACCTGGCTGAGGTTTACAAGTGGGTTCTGGGCGGTGTTCGGGACCGCTGCTTGTTGGTATCATGAAATTCTTCCTGTACCGTACCATGAAGTACTTCAAGGAAAGGTATATGGGTACAAGATGATAGAGTACATGGAGGAGGCAATTGAGAAGGCTCATTTGCATCGTGTGAATGAAGTGGGAGCCATGGAACGCCAGTTCAAGGTTGTTTGCAGGGACAAATCTCGAATGGGTAGGAGGTGCGAGAAGCACACATAGGAGTGCATAATCAGCAATGAAGGGTGTGTTTGCTCTTGCCACAAGCCAAGGTTGCTGCACAAGCCTTACACCCATGTCATTGTTGCATGCATCGAGGCGGGGGGACTTCAACCTCGTCGGTTTGTGTCGTACCCAGACTTCGTCGGTCAGTTCGACGCTCTTGTCGACACCGACATGGGGTGGAGACCCTACACCATCGATGAGGTGTGGGCTCGTGCCCTGCATGGCCTCTCTTCGCTATGCCATCGGGACATAGAGTACTGGAGGATGACGAGGCCACTAGTATACAACATCCACATCGAGGACTACGCGGTTCATCATGTGATGAGGCAGTTCGGCGTGTACTAGCAGTCCCCACTTCCTGTTACATTTGCAGTCCTAGCCGCCGTTCACAGGTACAACCCACCCTTTGATTCTCCTTCCAATAAGGATTTTTAGTTTACCTAACTCGCTGCACAATGGTTATGTTAGGGCTAGCCGTCAGGGTGGTGGTAGTGGTGGTGGGCCTGGGGTCCTGTGGGCTTCGAGGATGGTTCAGTGGGTCGATATGTGGACGATCGCTTTAGACGAGGTGGTGCAGGAGGACCGTGCACACGACAATGACGCTTTCGCAACGTACCTTCGGTGGTTCTTGCTGAGGACCAGGACGCGGGTCGCGTATGTTCTGAGTCAGCCACCAACGGAGACCGTGCCTATCACGCAGACGTACCCACACTCGAGGGACATCAACTTCGATGTCGCGGTAAGATTCTACATCATTTCTTACTCAAACTGCATCATGTGGTGTGGTTAACTTCAATCCTATCCTCTTGCCAAAAGTATGACGTTATTGCAGAGGTCGCCACTGAGCTCTGGTACGGCATTGACCACTTCCAGCAGCTATCTATGGAGTAGCACAAGACGCTATACAAGAGGGCCTTGGGTGCCTGCAGTAGGTTCTTGAGGGCCGTCAGCTGCCGTGGCGGTCACGGGGATGTCGTGCTTCCACCATGAGCTGCTTACCCCTATTCATCCTCTCCAGGTCCTACCCACCAGGCCAATACATCCTGTCAACCACCCATTCGTCCGCCGTATCCGGGCCATGTACTGCACCACAGGCACATGCGCTAGTGGCTAGGACATCCTGGGCCACACCGCCACCACCACCATATTGGCATGCCACCGCCAGCCCGTCCACTCTTCCGCATTATGTGACCTCGATAGGTACATGAACGTTATTTAGTCGTACACCATTGATGAAATGTTATCCAATTCACCTTACTAACTAATAATTTATTAACATAGCCCCATAGATGTACGGAGCTTGTAGTGGAGCGGGGCCATCTTCTGCTGCACCAGGCATAGAGCACTCTGTGCGTGATGAATATATGTTTTCTATTCCATTTTAATTATGCAACGAAACTAACAATACCATTGTCGTTGCATAACAAGGTTTGCAGACCACGGAGGGGCTTCGGAGGACTCTATTGAGGAGGAGGGATAGAGGTCCAGCGTCCTTGCATGGGTGGATGATCTTTTCAGACCCGAGCCTGACGTGATCGGTGCCTCGCAGTTGCGTGACAGCCCGGAGGCTCCTACATAGGACGCGACCCAGGAGCTCGCAACACCACCTGAGGCCACAGCAAGACGTCCGCCTCGTGATGTTGCCCCACGGGAGCCCTTGACATACGACCAACAGCAGACCAAAGCAGCACAGCGGGCATCAAGGTGTGGTTGTGGTCAGGGTGACCAGCCTCGTTTCAAGCGAGGACACATTTAGTGCGTAGGATCTCTTTTATCTTTTGTATGTTGGTGCAGGCTATCATGGTACGATTGTATAACATACACTGTGTGGTCATCCGCAGACTACTCTATCTAGGCTGGGAGTTTAATGATTTTTAATGATTTCGTGCAATCACTCTACCTCTCTCAAAAATGTTAGAAAAAACTAAAGGAACAATATTCAAAATAGAGGTACAGCCTCATATTACGAAGTTACGTATTGCAATGGAACTACATAATTGAAATAATCGATAAAAATGAAGGAAAAATAATTGATAAAAGTCAAAAAAAAAATGAAGGGAATATAATTGAAAGGGTGCTTATAGTCGTTTCAACCGGCTATAGTGTCGCCAACCCAATGGGGGCCTTACCGCCGGCTCAAACGGTGGAAGCCTGAAATGGCGGTAAGGCCCCTTCCACTGTTTCAGCTGGCGAGGCCCGCACGTGGCGGCCGGCACCCTTTCGCCGTTTCATACGACGAAACGAGCCTTACTGCCGTTTGGTGTGACGGTATACGTCCATTTTTGCAAATTTTTAGTTCAACTATTTATTTCTGCAAAATTGTAAAAAAAAAAATTCGGCCATGCCGACTGAGACCAAGGTCGCCCAACAAGGGCTGCCCATGCTGAGCGAGGGTGTTCCGTCAAGGCTGCTATCTGCTCAGTGCCATGTCACCCATCTGATCGTCTATGGCCTGCCTGTCGCTGCTGCTTCTAGCAGCCATTGCACCAAGCTACGAGTATAGATATACATGCAGCTCGCAGCCCGAGAGCTCGGCATGAAGCCCGTATTTTTAGCTCGGATCTAGCCCGGCCTAGCCCGTAACTCTTTGGACTCGGGCTGGCCCGGCCCGCATACTCGTTCCGGACGTGGGCCAGTGCCTCAGCCCGACGGGCGGCACGGCCTGGTACGAAAACGAACCGCCGGCCCGTTGCCGACCCATCAAGCGAATAGTCGGCCGGCCCAGTAGCCCACCAGTGTCCACCAACGGTCGGGAGGGGGGCATATATAAGCCTCCCGCAGCTGGTCACGCCCCTCTTCGCAAACCCTACCCCATTCTCCCCTCCGCCCGCCGCCTCCTCGCCTCCCTCGACCGACTTCGACTCCTCATCTCCTCCGCTCTAGGCTCCTCACCTCCTCCCATCCCGTCCCGCACCCGCAGGCCACAGTCCCACATCCCGGCGACGGCCGATGGCGACCGGCGCGCCGCCTCCTCGCCTTGACTCCTCCACTCCCGGCTCACCTCCTCCGCATCCGCGCCTCCGCCTGACCGCCTCCCTAGCTCCCTGCCCCCCTGGTGCCTTGCCGTCTTGCCACCGGCACCGCCTCCTCGCCTTGACTCCTCCGCTCCCCGCTCCTTGACTCCTCCCGTCCCACCTCCCTGGATCTGGATCTAGATCTAGATCCTCCTGATCCTCTTCTTGTTCTCCTGATCTTGTTCCCGTCGTCCTCTCCGACTCCGGGCTGTGGCGTCCCAGGTATGTAGATCCTCCTGATCCTTTTCTTGTTCTTCTGATGTAGATCCTCCTGATCGTGTTCTTGTTTTTCTGATCCTCTTCTTGCAGGTAACTATCTTCTTCTCCTGCTCCGGGCTCCGGCGTGTAGCGTCGCAGGTAACTGTCTTCTTCCTTGTTGTCCTCCTGATTCCCTTATTGTCTAGCTGGTCCTCTAGTTGTTCCTAATCTTGTTCTCCTATTTTTCTTGCAGGTATCCATCACCCGTTGGGTGCCGCACGCCGTTGAGTGACGGAGCGATTGAGGCCTGAGGGACGCCCCGGCTGCCGCCTGCCACAGGAGGTTGTCATGATGGACGAGAACTACACCATCAACGACGACCTAAGGGCCTGTGGCCTGCCAGGTAACTTCTTTCTGATCCTCTTCTTGTTTTTCTTCTCCTGATCATCTTCTTGTTCCTATCTTCTTGATCCTCTTCTTGTTCTATTCTACCAGGCGACGATGAGGACGACGTGGCTACCGGAGTCGTGGCACTCTTCGGTAGCTCTGCTGCTCCCGTCAATGTGGATGCTACTGGTGCCGGAGGTACTGCACCATCTTCTACCCCAACTACATCAATGGGCACTAGTGTTCGCAAGGGGAAGCAGCGATCTGCTGCCTGGAATGACTTTGAGTTGTTCCAGGAAGGCGCTAATAGGAAGAAGGTAAGGTACGCTGCCAAGTGACGTCATTGTTCTCACATTCTTACTGTCCAGTCTTGTGCTGGTACTGGGCATTTGCTCCGGCACCAGAAGATGTGCTTGGCTAAACAAAACCATTCTTCTCTTGTTCAGTCGCAACTGCAATTCCATTCTGATGGCTCAATTATTAATTGGGAATACAAGCCTGATCTTGCTTGCAAAGAATTGTGCCGGTTGATTGCTAGACTTGATCTACTCCTAGGCTTTGGTGAGACAGAGGCATTTGTGGAGTACATCCAGCGTGCTCATAACCCTTGTTTTGCTAAATTTTCTAGACAGACCACTTCTAGAGATCTTACCAAGTACTTTGCTGAGCGTCGTGTTCTCTTCTTGATACTTTGAAGTCTCATGTTTCTTCTGTCTGTCTTACTTCTGATATTTGGTCAGGGAATGCTAAGGAGGACTACCTTAGTATTGTTGCACATTTTGTTTCTGCTGATTGGGAATTAGAGAAGAGAGTCATTGCTCTTAGGTTGATTGATTGCTCCCATTCTGGTGTTAACATTGCTGAGCGTATTGAACAAGTAGTTTCTAAGTTTGGTTTACAGGATAAAATTTTCTCTATCACACTTGACAATGCTTCTGATAATACTTCTGCCATGTCCACACTTATTCCCAAATTTGTTGGTTATCTAGGTCCAGATCCTGAACCTCTTGATTCTGATTCTGATAAAGCACTTGTTGGTCTTTTGCATCAACGCTGTGCATGTCATATTATCAATCTCATAGTCAAGTCTGGTTTGAAGAGGATCAAGTCTTATCTTGAGGCTTTTAGGACCGCAATCTCTTTTTTGAACTCTTCTAATCAACGCATTACAACTTTCCATAACTTATGCATTGTCAAGGGGGTACGCCCTCGTAAGTTTGGTTTAGATATGGATGTGAGATGGAATTCTACATATCTCATGCTCAAACATCTACTACCATATAAGACTATCTTTTCTATCTTTATTTCTACTCATTATGGTTTGCACAATGGCCAGGCACTTCTGACTGAAAGCCATTGGGTAATTGCTGAGAAAATTTTGCTGTTCCTTAAAATGTTTTATGATTCCACTGTTGCTTTTTTATTCCATCCATAAATCGACTTTCCCTCCTATGCTCTGAGTTCCAGTATCGATAAGAATTCGAGTTCTTATTGTTCTTATGTTATGGTATGCCAACTTTATGTATTCCTCTATCCGTAGAGTACATTGAATGCTCGAGAAATAGCTCTCCATACACTAATAAGGGATGTATGGATTCTCGAGAAGAGAGGAGCCGCGGTGCCCCCCCCCCCCAACCACCCGGATCCCACGAGTGAATAGAAAGTTAGATCTACATGGGATCTCACCTGAATCGCGTCGTATTGATTGGTTGAAAGGCCTGAAAGAAAACGTAGTTCTGGGGGGGATTATACCTGTCGGTACCGGATTCCAAAAATTTGTGCATCGTTCCCCACAAGACAAGAACCTTTATTTCGAAATTCAAAAAAAAATCTATTCGTCAGCATAAGCGGCACCTAACCACACTCAACCACGATTGGAACTGGGCAAGGTAGGGCTTCAACCAACTTTACTTTCAAGCCCTGAACTTTATGCATTATCTGGTGTTTACTATCCAACAAGTCCTTTGATGTTGCATCATATTATTGAGATTGCTGGCCATTTGCATGGCCATGATTCTGATCCATTGCTCAGAAATATTGTTGTTCCCATGAAGCTTAAGTTTCTCAAGTATTGGCAGAACATACCTCTGTTGTATTCCTTTGCATTCATTTTGGATCCTAGAGGCAAGGTGAGAGGTTTTCATAATGTTCTCCAACTTCTTTCTCAGAAAGTTGGTCTTGATTACTCTTCTTATTTCACTGAGGTAAGAACTGAATTACATAAGTTGTTTAACAAGTATGAAAATAAGTTTGGTGCAGTTAGAACGCAAAGGCCCCCTCAACCTACAGTTGCTACTGGTAAGAAAAGAACAGCATGGGGTAAGATCTCTGGTGGTCCTGGTCCATCTGGTTCATGTGGTTCTCCTATTCTTTCATCTACACCTCCTATATCTCCTGCTTCTGAGCTATCATCCTACTTGGACAGTGATACTATTACTTGCTATGACGATGACTTCAACATACTTAGTTGGTGGCATGAGCACAAGCTATCCTATCCTATTTTGTCCACTTGCTAAAGATGTTATGTCTGTTCCAGTTTCCACTATTTTTTAGGAATCTTGTTTTAGTCTAACCGGTAGGGTGATTGAGGAGCGGCGCCGATGGTTGTTGCTGGAGATGGTGGAGATGCTGATCTGCCTCAAGGATTGGGAGTTGGGAGATGCAAGGGCACAACATGATGTTGAGAAGGAGGTTAATGAACTGGAGGAAACTTACAAAAGCCCCTACCCAGACCAAGATGAAGGCCAAGCTAGTCAGTAAGTCCATTACTAACTCATCTTTTGTTCAATTGTTAAACAATTTCAATTGCTAACACTAATGCTGTTGTGCACCTCTAGGCCTACCCCAGGAGCAAGCTGAACTGCTGGAGGGCTGGAGGATGAAGCTGAAGCCTGTTGGACTTGGACTGTTGCCTGTTGGTGTTGGCTTGGCCAGTTGGGTGTACTAGTTCTATATTTTTATGTCTGTGTGTGTCTCAATCTCTGTAAACTGTAATGTTGAATTGAACTTGAGTCTTGAGCTGGCTGTACTCTTTTTCCCTTCCTAGGGTTTTCTCACAAGGGTGAGTTTTTACCTAGGAAGGTTTTTAATGAGGCAGCCAACACTTGATCACATAGATCAAGTGTTAACAGCTCTAATAATTCCTTTATTATGAATTTCTGTGTGATTGTGTGCATGTGATGAATGTGTGATTGTTGATTAACCTTATATTTTGATTTTTGAATGTTTGATGAACTTGAAAATCTTAAATTGTGAATCAGTGTTTCACCCTTATGCGGTGAAGTCTTTTTCCTCTTGACTGGCTGTGGGTTGACCCGGCACGTAAAAATGGCCGGGCTCTTCGGGCCGGCCCGGCACAAAAAAAAAGCCTCATGGGACCGTGCATGGGCCACCAGTGAGGCCCGTGGGCTAGCCCGGCACGGCACGACGGGGTTGTCGTGATGGGCTAGGCCCAGCACAAAAATGAACGGGCCATGCTGGGCTCAGGCCGGATCGGGCTGGGCGGTCTGAATGGACATCTATTAGCTACGAGAGAGAAAGCACAAGGAAGAAAGTGAGAGAAGGAAGAAAATGAAAGGAAACAAGCCGTGGAGGATAAGGATACCGATGTGGCATCGGCCCACGTGAATGTGCGTGAATCACTCATTAACTTTTGCAATAGTAGGAGGGCGTGACTGAAATTTTGATGACCGAAATTTCTAACACAAATGTAGGGGGGTCCATCCAACCTGCTACTCTCATGAATCAATTTTTAGGGTTGGCTCATGAGGTGAGCCGCCTCTAGAAACCAACCTGATTTCTAGGAGTGGCTCATGAGGTGTGATTTATAGGGATGGCTCACACCATATATAGTCTATCAGCGTGGATCGGCGTCGGCTGCGACAGTGCGTTGTATAGTTATGTAGGGTAGGGAACTATTCACCTGTTAAAAAAAGTGCGCCTACAAACATTTTTTTTTAGTAGTGGAGGCCTAAGAAAATAATGAAAGAAAATCAGAGGTGAAAATGGGGAAACCGCAGGCACAAGAGAATAAAACTAAAGGCGGTGAGAGAATGAATCCGCCCACTGTCATGGCTAGCAGATATATCTAAAATCTTGTACATATGAACATTGCACGGGATGGAGCGATATTGGAGAACATATATCTTCAGCAAGAATTTATACATATATACCGTCGTGTGTGCGCGTGTTAGCTGTCCCCCATGCAATATAGTTTATATACTACGGCTGCAATGGGCGATAATACGGGGGGACGCCAGCGTGCACGTGTACACTATTAGCCATACGCGCACCGCACGTCCGCACCCAGTCTTTCTACGGTTGCATACACACATGATGCACGCGCAGCCAAAAAGCATCGCAAAGCAAAGCAATAGGCGGCGACAGTACAGATGCAGGCAGCTGGCCGGCATGCCAGATGTATTCTACTGTACTTGCCAAATTAATTAATCGTATATTCATACGTATACCCTCTGTCTAGTGTGTATATATACACAGACAGGCAAGGACACTCTCCACTCCAGTACAAGCAGTATACGTACGTGCACATCACCCTTCAAACTAAACCCTGGTCGGCGACCAGGTACATTCCATGAGGAGTGATTGAGGAAGACATCCCCGGGCGATCCATGCCTCTGCATGCCACAGGCATGGGGAGCCTCGGGTTGGGTGGTGTAGCGGCGACGGCTGGGTCTCCTCCGGCGGCGGCGTCCATCATGCGCGCGGCCTGGCAGGCGGTGCGGTGGCGCGTGGTGGTGCCGGCGCTGCAGCTGGCCGTGTACGTCTGCGCCGCCATGTCGCTGATGCTCTTCCTCGAGCGCCTCTACATGGCGGCCGTGGTCGCCGGGCTCTGGCTGCACCGGCGCCGCTGCAAGCGGCAGGCCTGGCGCCGCCTCGCCGACGCCGACGATCCCCGGCAGCGCGTGCAGGACGACGACGACGACCTGGAGGCCGGCGACGGCCACCGCTGCCCCATGGTCCTGGTCCAGATCCCCATGTTCAATGAAAGACAGGTGAGCGAGATTGCTCTGATTATTGCTCCGGATTCGCGTTCTGGTTCTTCTTTAATTCCAGCTGCTAATCGCCACGCTGAGTTAATGCCTGGCTCACTGGTATGGTATGAGCATGACATTGCTTGTTTGTTTGTACTAACGCAAGCAAGCAAAGCGCGCATGCGAAACAACTGAAAGGTAGCGTCGATCTGTCCAAGCATGGCATGATCGATCACCCCAGCATGCATGATCTGTGCGGCGTTTCTTTCGTACAGTTGGTTGTTGCCGCATATATGCACTTTAATTTGTTTCTCCTCCATGCATGTAAAAGCGAGAAACCAAAGCTACTTTGTTTTCGTTTGCAACAGTTTCTTGTTTTCTTCTCCTTTTCTTTACCTTTCCCCCACGTCAAAGTCAAAACCCACAGACATGAAGTATTCTTCATGGGATGGATAGATTTTTTTTTCCTTATGTGTATTTGTTCTTGGAGAAATTGTTTGCATATACATGTATCTGTAGAGGAGTGAATGTTAGAGATGTGGTAACAGAAAGGAAGGCAATGCCATGCAACAATGAGGTCAACTCTAGGTCTCTAGCTTGTCGCTAGCTAGCAATATTCTGAGATGAGCTGGACTCATTTCCGTCTCTCTAATTTGATTTATCTCTGATACAATTTATTGCCATATATCGGAGTGCATGCTTGCTGTCCATCCGTATCTTAAGCTTTGTACTATGTATTTGTTACACAAATTATATATGTATATATGAGAGCACTCGGTCGCCTCTAATAATTAACATGTGTATCTAGAGTAGTATATCTTGTCAGAAACGACAATCAGTCCAGCTTATTAATTTCTGTACGTAGTAGGTTTTTATCTAGATCTTGCTACGTATACTCTCTCTATATATCGTATCGACCAAAGATTATGTTATTAACTAACTGCTACTAATAAACCACGTCCGCACGCGGTCAGGTGTACCGTCTGTCGATCGGGGCGGCGTGCGGGCTGTCGTGGCCATCGGAGCGGCTGGTGATCCAGGTGCTGGACGACTCGACGGACCCGGCGATCCGCGAGCTGGTGGAGGTGGAGTGCGCGCGGTGGGTGCGCAAGGGCGTGCGCATCCGCTACGAGAACCGCAGCAACCGCAACGGGTACAAGGCCGGCGCCATGCGGGAGGGCCTCCGCAAGCCCTACGCCCGCGACTGCGAGTTCGTGGCCATCTTCGACGCCGACTTCCAGCCCGACGCCGACTTCCTCCGCCGCGCCGTGCCGCCGCTGCTCCGGGACCCCGGCGTGGCGCTGGTGCAGGCCCGGTGGTGCTTCATCAACGCCGGCGACTGCATCCTCACCCGCATCCAGGAGATGTCCCTCAACTACCACTTCGCCGTGGAGCAGGAGGTGGGCTCCGCCTGCCACGCCTTCTTCGGCTTCAACGGCACCGCCGGCGTGTGGCGCGTCGCCGCGCTGGCCGACGCGGGGGGCTGGAAGGAGCGCACCACCGTGGAGGACATGGACCTCGCCGTGCGCGCCAGCCTCCGCGGGTGGCGCTTCGTCTACGCCGGCGATCTCGCCGTGCGCAACGAGCTGCCCAGCACTTTCCGGGCGTACCGGTACCAGCAGCACCGGTGGTCGTGCGGGCCGGCCAACCTGTTCCGCAAGGTGCTCCCGGAGGTCCTGCGCTGCGACCGGGTGTCGCCGTGGAAGAAGCTGCACCTCCTCTACGCCTTCTTCTTCGTGCGCAAGGTGGTGGCGCACCTCGTCACCTTCCTCTTCTATTGCGTCGTCATCCCGGCCTGCGTCCTGGTGCAGGGGGACGTGCACCTGCCCAGGTACGTGGCCATGTACGTGCCGGCGGCCATCACGCTGCTCAACGCCGCCTGCACACCCAGGTCGTGCCACCTGCTCGTCTTCTGGATCCTCTTCGAGAACGTCATGTCCATGCACCGCTCCAAGGCCGCCGTCATCGGCCTGCTCGAGGCCAGCCGCGCCAACGAGTGGGTCGTCACCGACAAGCTCGGCAGCAGCAAGGCTGCGGCAGCGCCACCGGCGATCGCGAGGAGGAAGAAGCAACCGGTGCGGAGACGGGAGGTGCATGTGCTGGAGCTCGTGATGGGGGTGTGCCTGCTCTACTGCGCCATCTACGACATCGTCTTCTTTGGCCAGGATCATTTCTACCTGTACCTGCTCCTGCAGTCGGCGGCGGCCTTCATCGTTGGCTTCGGCTACGTCGGCGCCTCAGTGCCGGCAGCACCGTCCTGACCGACCCACCGACGGCCGATCGACGACGACTCAGTGCCTGCGTGTGATCCCCACTCCCAAACATTCATTAATTGTTTGGAGCCTCGTGTCATGGGGAATAATCATGAAAAATCAAGCTCAATTTCGTTACAATTTTTTTTTCAAAACCAAGAGACAGGTTCAACCGCCAAAAAAAGAAAAGAATTTTCCGAACCAGCTGGACTTCCGTGACTGCATGGTACCGTGTGCTGTAATAGCTATTACTCCCTCCGTCCTAAATTAGGATTCGTTTGTCCATTTCTTTTGATATGCACCTGGATATATATGATATGCACCTGGATATATATTATGTCTAGATACGTAGTAAAAGCTATGTATCTATAAAAGTCAAAACTAATAGTAATTTAGGATGGAAGGAGTACGGGCCTCGCATTGTCTGAACGAATATGACAGATTTGCTGTTACAGCACCAACAAGCTACTCATGGCACATATATATCTGATTATGAAAACCCCACTGTTACAGCAGGTTAAACTCCAAGCTACCTAGCTCCTAACTCACCAGCATTATCCGAGCTAGCCTGACCTACAATTTTGCAACCTCTGCCGATGATTGATTCTTTACACTAAAACCAAACAAACGAAGACACAACTCTGACAGCAAAGGTTTATATCACGAGTTTGTATCTATCCCATGTATATATGTATCTACACAACTTCAAGAAAAAATGGCAAAAAAAATGATGCTCAGAAATTAGGCCTTCTAATAAGCAAAAGCTCAGTCTAGTTCATCTGCCTTAACCTCGTATTCTTCCCTGGTTGATAGTATCTTTACACGAACCATACCTCGCTCCCACTCGGAGTTTCCAACCAATATCAGCCTGCTAGCATTGATCCTCTCCGCATGCTTAAATACCCTGGTAGTAGCGTAAAGGGATATTTCAGGCACAGCAATATACAAATGAGGACAAAAATGTATGTATACCATTTGAGACGCTTGTCTTCTACAAGGTCAACAGCTCGGCCTTTCTTCCTCAGAGAAGAAGCAATACTGGATGCTGGTCCTTCGAGCACTTCGTCCAAAGGGAAGACAATGTCATCTATCTGACGTGACATATCAGGCAACAGACCCTTTTCTTTCAGCAGCTGCCATAATGTAAATTACAATAATATTAATGGCACTCTCTTGAAGCAGTAACTCAAAATGATGTAAAACTGCAAATCATTCTTTTTGAGAAAATCATGTCATAGTAGACATCTTATTTACATCCTCCACTTTGCATGAATTAGCACACAGCTAGCACTTGAGATGCTTAGGCCCTATTTGGATGCAAAGTATTTTAGTTGTTTTAGAAAAATACTATGGTTTTGTGGAATACTTTGGTTTTGGAAAGTGGTGGGGTGTTTGGATGCTACAAACTTCGCAGTTTTGAAAACCATGGTTTTGATAAAAACTGCAGTCTTTTTGGAGTTTATAAAACTCCACTCCCTACCTCTTTTTTCTAAATTGTGGCTTTGTACATCTCTGCTTTTAAAAACTACAGTTTCTTGATACTATGGTTTCTCAAAACTACAATACCCAAACAGGCGTCTTGAATTGGTTCTGTTTTTAAGTTCATATTAACAGAGGTAGTCTCTATCTTCAATTCTTCATTAAACATCAATCTGGCTTATTTCTTATACCAAACGGATTGTTTAATTCTATGAAGAAAGGAACCAAAGATGGGATAGAAAATGGCATACTTCCACTATAACAGCATCTCCAAATCCAAAGCCACAAGCTGGAATATCTTCACTTCCAAATGTTGAAAGCAATTTATCATACCTTCCACCGCCACAAATTGCTCTCAGTTTTCCTTCTCTATCAAATGCCTACAAAAATGGACCACGAGTTTCAAATGAAACAGGAGTTGGTGGCATGGAAATGATAATGCAGAATTTATTTAGTCAGGAAAGAAAAAAAAAGTAATGCCAGGTCAACACAACCTTAAAGAAGCAAAATATACTCTATGATATGAAACATGTTGTCTAATCAGGCATCGATATTAAATTGTTGATCAAATTTTAACCAACCATTCTGCATGGACAATAGTGTAATCTAGCTTGTGCGCTAAAATGATGCTACAAATCATGAAAAATAACTTGAGAAAAGGCTAACAGAAATGTTTTTGTAAATAGAATACATTATCTGAGCAGTTTGATGATAGCAGTCCTGCAGTTGAACCAGGAACTTTCATGAGTTTAGACATGAGAAAGAGATGAGCTGAAAACAACCTCAAATACAATTCCCGTGTAGTATGCAAGGCCACGGACCACTGACGCATCAAAACAAATCCAATCAGCATAACCATATTGCTCCGCAAATGAGAAGAGTTTCTTCAAGTCAGCAACAGCTTCAACACCAGAGCCTAGCACCTCTGCATGAATATAACAAGATTAAACAATAACCTTTGCCAAAAGGTCCATCAACAAAGATTGTTCATTAAAATCAAACATTTATATGGATAAACAAAGACAAAATTGCCAGATTAACAACAAATTCAGCACAAAGACCCCAGCACATAACTCTAACTAATATTCTTTTAGATAATATAACTAACAATTTAGCCACATACCTTAGGGTAATATTCAAGTAAAGGTATATCATATATATAGCATGCATGATAACAAATCAACCACCAAAGGTTAGGAGAAAACCTTCAAGCTTGGACAATGACTTGAGCGAAAGCACTTCAATGATACCCTGGACAGCTTCAGATGACAGCCCAGTTGACATAAGTTCCTTCTCAATTTCTTCCCTAGTCAATTTTCCAAACTGCAAAATGTTTATCTTAGAATGAAGACACAGACATAATACCAACAAAAGTATAGCAATGAACGTATTCATCAAATTGTCACAAATAGTTTATATATAGAAAAACGCAGCAACAATAATCTGTTACTCAGTCCAATAATTGTATAAAAGGAACAGGGCTCTGTGATAAGTGATTACTTGTTACTTCCAAAGTTCCAATTTCACGAAATAGGCAGACATGAGCTTATAAGGACTAACTTTATCAGCTTGTCCAGCTGTTCACTCGCATGAGACAAGCATGGGTAGAATAAAATGGTCCATGTCACCATCTGATGAACCAACAGGTGCTCTTGGTAGTAGCAAGTGCCAAACTCCTAAACGGCAAATGGTTTTGGAGTTGAAAGGTGTTTTCTGGACTCTAGCAAGAGGTTAGTGGGTTTAAAATGACTTGTTCCGTTACAATAAAGAAATGTTTGTCCTGTAATCCATTATTAAAAATGTAAGAAGCTGAAGAAGATATACAAATCATCCTACTTTGATTTGCAGTCTGATGTTACAAGTTACCACAATGTGTCAGCCCCCAAACCTACACACAGAGTACAATAGGCAAGAAGATAACATAGTGCAACAATTAGCAATGAACAGGTGATACCTTATCAACAATAACACAAACTTGAGTGAATAAATGTTCTGGTATGGAGTACATGTTCAACACAGCCAGAAGAACCTGGAGAAAGCAAATAATAGTCAGCTAGAAAGCAGAGAAAACACATGAACTGACATGTACCAAGATGTTATCAAGTGTCAGCAGCTGCATCATTCAGGTAGTCCAATTCCTAGTGGAGTTCCATTTCCTTGTGAAATAGGCAAGGAATAAAATGGACAACCGCTACCACAAAGCAACATAGTCATGTACCACACCAATTTGGCAATATGAGAATGACTATATAAGTTTACGAGTTTTTCTTTTCTTTTTTACCAAACGAGTTTAAGAGTTAACTGTGATGCCAATTTACTTTTGGAGGACATACAGTCAAGACAAGCGAATCAAAAACATGAAACAGAAATATTGAGGAAAAGGTGAATTTAGATGGATAATTGAGTGAGTGAAACGTAACCTTCCTGCTGGACACCCTGATCCCCACATCCGAAGATGTAATTCCAAGACGTTGAAATAAGAGAACAATAGCCTGAAGAAGCTCAGCCTCAGCCTGATTTGAACAATGGTATGGCAATGCCCAATCAATTCAAAGTATACAAGCACAGCATCATCCAGAATCAACAAGGGAGGAGAAGGATGGTACCCGAACTTTAGGGACACCAAAGATATCCATATTCCATTGGTAATGCTCCCGCCTTCTCCCTCTGGTCATGCGCTCATATCGCCAGCATTGTCCTATAGTAAACCATTTCAGTGGAAGGGAGACTGATTTTCTAGACAGAAGAAGAGTAGGCGAAAATCACATTCTGATGGAAAGAAGAGCCATAAGTAAATATTGTAGGCATGACAATTGGTGAGAATAGAATAGCAAAGCTGCTACAGCATACGTACCCTTGCTTTATGACTAGGCGCGCTAGGGAAGGGGTGATTTCGGGCCTGAGAACAACACGTCGACCCCCTTTATCCTCGAAGTTGTAGAGCTGCGTTGCAGAATCAAGAGCAGAATTAAATTACTTCAGTTCAGAAATCAGAGTGGACTTCAATTAATGAAGAGCTCAGAGAGACACCTGCTGCGTGATCTCCTCCCCTGCCTTTCGGATGAAGAGCGCCTCCGACTCGAGGACGGGGAAGTCCACCTCCTCGAAGGCCATCAGGCGGGAGACCTCCCTGAATTGATCGAACAGCCAGGTGCGGAGGCGCATGTCCTCTGGCGGGAAGTCCCTGGTGCCGCGCGGCGGGTTGACGTCGACGACGCCATTGGCATCAACATGGGTCGAGGCCTCGTCGCCGTGGGTCAGCATCGAGGAGGATGCGGAGGAGAGGAACCGGCGGCGGCTGTGACTGTGGATGTGGCGGCGGGAGAAGGAGCCCGCGAGGCAGGTGGGGCTGAGGGGTAAGCGCGGGCGGAGGAGGAGGAGGTGGCGAAGCGACGGCGAGGACGACCACGCCGCCATCGATTCGGCTCCACTGCTAGATTGGAGAAGCAACAACAGCAACAGGTGGGGGATGAAGCTGCTGATGGTGGGAGATAATGCGATGCGGTTAGCGTTTGGGCTGGGCCGATACCGAACAGGTTGAGGCCCATTAACGATGCAATTTGCTGGGCTTCGTTCTTTTTCCGTGCCTCCTTCCTTCCTGTCTCCTCCTCTCGGCGGTGGAGAAGTCAAATGTCGTGGGCGGCGGCGGCGGCGAGAAAGCTCGCCGGAATCTCTCAGTCGAGCGATCCACCAGCCTTGACTGGTGGTCTTCTCTACCGGTAGGCACTCATCTTCAACTATTCCCTTCCAAATCCCAAGCCCAAACTAACCCGAGATCTCTCCCCTTCTTCTCTTCTGTGCCATGCCAACCTTTGTTTCAGCTCCTATGGAAGCGGCTCCAGCGGAAGCCGAAAGAGATCGCTGCCTTGGAGGGTCGTGTCGATCGGTGCCATCAGCCTTGCTGGGGGGCTCGTGCTCAGCGCCGTTAACGACCTCGCCATCTTCCATGGATGTACAACGTCAGATTCCTGTCTCCTTTTTTCTTTTTTTTTTCCTTTTTTCTTTTTGGCTTCCTCTGTTCAAAATCAATTCAGTTCAATATACTCGTGCTCTCCCAATATTTTACTCAAGAGCAAAAGATTGATTTTCTTTCCACATCAATGGGATGGGATGGGCATGGCAAAGTTCGGGCAATTTCCCCAAATGTCAACATTTCTCCTTTGTGTGCATTTATACATCAGTAACATATCTATTGTAGAAAATCCATTTGGAGGATTGCATTGAAGACTGAACTCTTGTAGGGTTTAAAATCAGATGCTCGCCATTGAATGCTAATGTGTTTACAATTGATTCACAAGACTCAATGTGAGTTGTAACTTCATCTGGGATAACCACAATGGCGCTCCTATTATCGTTGCATGAAATTTGTTGGTTTAGTGAATGGTACTTCATTTCATCAATGCAAACTGGAATAGTTGGGTTATTTCCTCGGACACATATGATGTTCTTGGTTTATTTGGTGTATATGGTTGTACAAATAGATAACATAACTGTGAGACTCGTTTCATATTCAAATGAGTTCCAGTCATCTCTATTTTTTCTCTTCTACTCCCTCCGTCCCAAATTGTAGTTCGTTTTGGCTTTTCTAGGTGCATAGTTTTTGCTATGCATTTAGATGTAGTATATGTCTAGATGCATAATAATATCTATGAATCTAGAAAAGCCAAAACAACCTACAATTTGTGAAACGGAGGGAGTATATTGTTTTTACAGATGTCTTGTTTTGTTCATCAGCCATCATATTTTGAGTTACTGTAACAAGGTTCTAGGTGCTTATGAACAACATTTTCCATATTCTATCTTGCCTCATGCAGTTGTACAAATATACATCGATGTGACATTGCATTTTTGCTTGCTTTCCTCAATGATAACCCTAATAAAGGAGAACTTACAAGTTTGAATGCTTTCAGTAAGGCAATTGAGAAGGCGGCTGACAACCCAAAGGTTGTCGAAGCAATTGGAGTGCCTATAGTCAGAGGACCGTGGTATGAAGCTTCGCTTGAAGTGGGCCATCGACGGAGATCTGTTTCATGCACATTCCCTGTATCTGGGCCACACGGGTCAGGATCTTTCCAAATTGAGGCGACCCGAAATGGAGGTCAGTGTTCAGTCTTTTCCTTTGCTGTGCCTGATTAGTTGCGTACATGATACAAGACAATGAATCAATGATAAAATCTGTTGTGTCGTGTAGAGGATGGAATGCTTTCCTTTCTGCGGCATCATGACTGGGAGATTCTTACCATGGAGGCTCATCTGCATGTACCTTCAGATGATGAGCAGCAGAAAACGTTGGTGAAGGTTGCAAGCAATGGCAGTGCTCAATCTGGGGAGCCTGAGTGAGAGTTAAGCTGCCATATTCTCATATCATCAGATCCTTTGTACGAAGGTGAATCTTGCAATCAATGGCAGTGCGCAATCTGGGGAGCCTGATAGTTAAGCTGCCATATTCTCATATCATTAGACCCTTGATATGCTAGTGTAGCTTTTCAAAGGTCTGGTCATTGGTCAATCTATGTGCTTGGTATGTAGTAGTACTGAATCTGATAGATGGCTGATAATGTTTTTGCTGAAGGTGGATTCATCCAAGCTAGTATATATGTTACTGACATGACCTAAAGAGAAGAGAAGCCGTTGCCTTTGTTCCAAAATTAGCAGCAGCAGAACAACCTGCAAGCACACAGCCATGCAGGCGGCCATATGCTATTTGTGGCCAGCCATTAGTTATATTGGCCCAGTTTTGGCGGCCAGGGTGCTGGCAACAAGACAACTGGATGATTCACTTTCTAGGTAGCCTGTTATTGATTCGTCTGTTGCTGCTGCTGCTTCTCGGGCCAAGCCTCGATCCAATTACACTGCCTGACGGTCGCCTCCACTCGCCGGCCGGCGGAGCGCACGGCTTGCCACCGCATCGCCATTGCGTCCGGCATCGGGTGTCGTTCTAGACAATTCCCCATAGGATTGGATCGGGCTGAATGCTTGGGCAAATTCGATTCGAATTTGCTCAAGCATTCGTGTCGATTCCCGGTAGCTGATCGATTACTCAATCAAGGAGGCCAAGTAGAAAATCGTGCAAGGCGACGAAGATGGGCATCTTGTGTTGCTTCCAGTCCCACCACGCCGGCGGCGAGAGCAGTGATCACGCTGTTCCTTCCTCGTCCACGGCGGCTTCATCCTCTGTTACCTCAAACAAGGATCGTCCCCTTCCCGAGCGGCGGCCCGGCGACTACAAGAGCATCAGGAGCAATAACAGCGTCGACTACAGCAACCTCGTCACCCTCGTCAACGAGATCGTCGCCGACTCAGGTACCCAACTTTATCGATTGATCACCCTCTGAGAGATCGTCTCGTTACCTATGATGGCCATCCATACGAATGCTAACGATGTTATGCGATGCAGTGAGCTACCGTCACAAGCGCGTGGCCGAGGAGATCCTCAAGATGGGCAAGGCCGGCAAGGTGACGGCGCGCGCCTTCACGTACGCCGAGCTCTCCGAGGCCACCGGCGGCTTCCAGCCGGAGTCGGTGCTGGGCGAAGGCGGCTTCGGCCCCGTCTACCGCGGCCGCCTGCCCCCCAGGTCGTCGGGCCCGGAGGTGGCCGTCAAGCAGCTGGACCGCAACGGCGTGCAGGGCACGCGCGAGTTCCTGGTGGAGGCGCTGATGCTGAGCCTGCTCAAGCACCCTCACCTGGTGACGCTGCTTGGCTTCTGCACCGACTCCGACCACCGCATGCTCGTCTACGAGTACATGCCGCTGGGCTCCCTGGAGGACCACCTGCTGGACCTGCCCCCGGGGCGCCCGCCGCTGGACTGGGCCACCCGCATGCGCGTCGCCCAGGGCGCCGCCCGGGGCCTGGAGTACCTGCACGACACCGCGCGGCCGCCCGTTATCTACCGCGACTTCAAGGCCTCCAACATCCTCCTCGACACGGGATTCCGCGCGCGCCTCTCCGACTTCGGGCTCGCCAAGGTCGGCCCCTCCGGCGACAAGACCCACGTGTCCACACGCGTCATGGGCACCTACGGCTACTGCGCGCCCGAGTACGCGCTCACGGGCAAGCTCACCACCATGTCCGACGTCTACAGCTTCGGTGTCGTCTTCCTCGAGATTGTCACGGGGCGCCGCGCCATCGACACCGCCAGGGAGCCGGACCAGCACAACCTCGTGCTCTGGGCGGGGCCGCGGTTCAAGGACAAGCGACGGTTCGCCGAGATGGCCGATCCGCTGCTCCAGGGGGAGTACCCGACCAAGGGCCTCCACCAGGCGCTCGCCATCGCGGCCATGTGCCTCCAGGAGGATGCCACCATGCGCCCCGCCATCAGCGACGTCGTCAGCGCGCTCGAGTATCTCGTGGTCGCGGGTGGAGGCGCGGGCGATGACGAGGAGGCTCCGGATCCCAATGAGCAGCAGCAAACCGACGACGACGACGCGCAAGCGTAACATGTCTGATCAAGGGAAATTTGAATTGACCATACGTGTTCATTAATTATATGCATGCATAGGTATGTAAATTCGTATATATATATATACACACTATGTTGGTGCATGTATATATCTCTCGTCGATCGAAGAATAGAGGACTTTCATGACAAATTGTAACGCATATTGTTACATGATGAGAATTGAAATGTATATTCTTTTCGGACAAATACATGATAAGTTGGCGACGACGGAGGCCATATGGTGGTGGCAGGAGGCAGCGGCAAGAGAGGCTACGATGACGCTACCGCAAGCGGGGTAGGGTCTTGCATTGCCGGCGGCTGCCGGCGCAGCTCTTCGGCGAGATCTTACCCTGTTGTGGCAGGGAAAGGGCACGAAAGGCGGGTGCAGGGGCGATGCAGCAAGAGTAGAGAAGAGAAATCAATCTAGTATGAGCTTGAAGGAGCAGAATGGACGGAGGAAGAAGAAACACCATGGCCTTTGGTTGCAAGACCAACTACTAAGAAAAATCGAGTCATCTACCAAACAAAACACCATGGCCCGCATAGACAGCCTCGAAGAAAAAGGTTACTGAGTGCTATTGGTAACGTGGCTATTCATGGTGTAATATCCATTTCGGTCCATCTTCTTTTGCCTTCCATCTCCCACACTATGAAAAAGCTCCCCCACCCACGACTACCGCCGCCTCTAATCTCAGTATCAATCTCCGGTTCTCCACACTCCGAGCAGAACTCCCCTGCCTCCACCGTCGCCTGCTCAGCTCTAGCATCGTTCTGCCGCCTCCGTCGCTATCCTCCAACGCCATCGCCACTAATCTCGTCGGAGCTTAACGCCCCACTACGATTCCTACCCAAACATCATCCTCCGCCTCCCTGCCCGTCCGGCGAACTATCGACGACCTTATTTGGAGCGGGCAGCTATGGAAACCAACCTTCAACCACTAACCCCTAAATGGCGGCACGACGACGAGCAGCAATAGCTGGTGCGGCGCGGAGGAAGCCAAGGAAAAACAAGCGTTGTGGGGTCCACCTAAAAGTGGTGGCTGAGATCGGTGTGGCTGTGGCATGAGTCATCCAAACGGGCCATCTGTAGTGATGATTTGATATGGCTTAAATTAAGGTGGTGTTTGGTTCACAAGTTGTAACGCAAACGTAAACGTAATTAAAAAGCACCGGTATAACGCAAATAGAAAACAGCCATAGCAGCAGCTGCTGCTGCCACGACACAGCAGCAAGCTCTGGAGCGCAGCAGTTCCTGCACAGGAGCAGCCAGCAGGCATTGCAGCACAGCGGCAGTGGCTCGCGCACAGCAGCAGGCTATGCAGGATCAGCTCGGCCGCTCGGGGATTTGATTCATCCCACCATCGGGTGTAATCAAAGTTGTATAATGATGGGATCTGATTACATGGTAATCGATTACAGAGACCCATAACCAAACAAAAACAAACGAAATCGCTTTGCACTGGGAGCTGATTACGTTACAAAACAACCAACCAAACAGCACCTAATCTTTTGTGATGATTTGATTTTTTTTTTATAAAACAACAGTTTACACACATGATACCGTGCCTTCTGTTTAATTTTTTCTCCTTCCCCTCACGGCCTCACCTCAGCAGTAGGTCAGAGATTATTTCTTTTTTTTTCTGAGATCAGTCAGAGATTATTTCTTGAGGCCTTCGCCTGACTCACGAGGTGCTCCTTTGGCGGTTGGGTGAGCAGCGACGTTACCACGCAGCGTCGAGAATGCAGTCAGGTGAAGAAAAATCACTCAAAAAATAAAAAAGGAAGAAACGAGAGGAGAACGGGAAAAAAAAGTGAAACCGCGCGCGTTTCTGGAAGACGTTGACCGCATGAAATGTTTGCTGCATTCAGACGTACATAGCTCCGTGCAAACAGTTACATGTGAGCATTTGTCAAAGTTCTCAGGCTTCAATATTGGGAAAAAAAATACAGCACATCACAGACTTTTCGTCCATCGAGCTTGCCTACACGGTGACGACAAAAAGAATGGTCGACGGCCTCAAAAGTCCCTGGTCCTCGATAGTGATACACACTCACGGGCGTGCCACCAGGTCACCAGGTCGGTATACCGATTACCGAACACGCGAATTATTAAGCTGCAGATATGTGCACTCTTCGTGCATGAGAAAAAAGTTGATGATTACATACAAAATCAAAAGAGATAACGAACCTACAATTATATTATTATTATTGTTATTGTTATTACGATAGCTAGATCCGATACACACTGATTGATCTACCTTTATGACGCATTCAACAGGATTAATTAGTTAGCACTTAACTGAGCCGCATGCTTGGAATGCTTATTCAGGTTCGCTTGCACAACGCAACAACCCTGGTGGCCCTGTTGACTTGTGCTGTGTGGTACGGTGGTCAGGCCATGCATGGAAAGGTCAGCACGCAGCTGACTGGGTGCAGGTACGCGTACGCGTACGCCGTTGAAATGACACCGCGGCCGTTGAACAGGTCATAGCTTTTACTAGTAGTATTTCGTAGCCCATCCATCTGAAAGTAAGGCCAGTTCCTCCAAACTCCCAACTTTGACACTATGCAAAAAGAAGATTCCCCGTCACATCAAACTTGCGGTAGATGCATGAAGTACTAAATGTAGACGAAATAAAAAACTAATTGCATAGTTTTGTTGTACTTTGTGAGATGAATATTTTGAGCCTAATTAGTCAATATTTGGACAATAATTCACAAGTACAAACGAAACGCTACAGTTGCGCATTTATGGCAAAATGCCAATTTTGCCACTCCCAAATTGGGAACTAAACAAGACCTAAGCTGCTCTGACGACGTCTGACGGCGCACATCTATTTGCCACCTACCGCGGGCGCGCACCTATCACATATATGCTATATATACGCACCCAATTTCTCGGACCAATCCATCCATTCATCACAAGCTCTAGCTCCTTCGATCGACCGCCTGCAAGAAGCTCGCCGGCGATCTCCTCTGCTTCTTATCACCCCTTACATCAGCTAGCTACCTGACTACCTGTCCCATGGCAGCCAAGCTTATTGCCTTTGCGGCCGTGTTGGCGGCGGCCGTGATCAGCACGGCGTTGGCGGCGACCTACAACATCGGCGAGCCGGGCTGGTCCTGGGACCTTCAGACCAACTACAGCGACTGGGCCGCCTCCAAGCGGTTCCACCCAGGCGACCAGATCGTATTCAAGTACTCCCCGCAGGCGCACGACGTGGTGGAGGTGAGCAAGGCAGACTACGACTCCTGCTCCTGTTGGGATACGAGGTAGGCTACACTAGCGCAAAAACAAAATTTTCTACCGCGCCAGGAAAACTGCCGTATAAGGATCACGGGATTACCACTCGACGCACTACTGGTGCGGAAGATGTAGATTCGCGTCGATGCAGCGAAGTGGATCAGCGTAGTCATACGTAGTCGATCACGTCGACGTCCAGCAGCTCCTCAGCAGCTCGTCCACGTGCAGCAAGATCTCCCTCATGCCGCGGCTCGTCGGCGGCTCGTCGTGGCTCGTCGGCGGCTCGTCCAAGTGCTGCAGGCGCAACACCTCCAAGGTATCCACACGTACAGGGAGGAAGTGTCGCAAGCCGGACTGCTAGATCCGTGAGTTGCAACAGGCGAGGGCGTAGGAGGCGCGGCAGATGTGTTTCGCCAAAAAGGTGTAAACCCTAGGGCGCCCCCACCCCTCTATTCATAGAGGTTCCTAACGGGCCTCTAGGTCCGAGGCCCATTAGTACTTCTAAACCTAATCCAACTCGGATCACATCCGAATTGGGCTTCCAGCCCCTTAAGTGTGTGACCCTATGGGTTCGGATACGTATAGACATGGCCCGAGTACTCCTACTCGGCCCAATAGTCGGTAGCGGCCTCTAGCAAGACGTGCCAACTCCTATACGCACGCGAAGATCATATCAGACGAACCATCACAACATTATATACATGCTATTCCCTTTGCCTCACGATATTTGGTCTAGCTCCAAGCCGACCGCTCTTTCTCGATCCTGTGATTTGAAATCCCTTTGTAGGTTAACTCTTAACCGTATGTAGCATGGCCATGCATTTTCGGATCCGATCACTCGAGGGGCCTAGAGATATCACTCTCAATCAGAGAGGGGCAAATCCCATCTTGATTGACCATGTTTCACAGCATGCTTCTTGACAAACCAGAAAGCTACCTTTATAACTACCCTGTTACGGCGTAGCGTTTGATAGCCCCTAAGTAGGTCGATCCACATCTTGAATACATGCGACAATCTCAGGTCTAAGGACAAAGCGTATATGTTGTTTAAAGAGAGAACTACTTCTCGTGTTGGGTCAGTCCTAGCACATGTCTCCACATGTGCCCACATTATTAGTTCAACATCTCCATATCCATGACTTGTGAAACATAGTCATCGACTAATACATGTGCTAGTCTAATATTCATGTGTGTCCTCACATGAACTCCAACTAGGGACAACTTTAGAATAACCATACAAGTAAAGAGTTTCACACACAATGCGCATAATTGCAAATCAATTCAAGTAGCCTTTAATGGATATTCAATGAACACAATATAAATCATGGATACAAATGGAATATCATCATCTCTATGATTGCCTCTAGGGCATACCTCCAACAGCTCCAACGCCAGGCCCATCGTCACCCACACCTCCGGCAACGACGCCATCGCCCTGACCTCCGCGGGGATGCGCTACTTCATCTGCGGTATCCCCGGCCACTGCGCCGGGGGCATGAAGCTCCAGGTCGACGTCGTGCCCAGCGCCACCTCCCTCGCCCCGGCCAGCGCTCCCGGCACCAATGCCCCGACCTCTCCGTCCACGTCCGGTTCCGCCGCTACCAAGGCCACCGCCACCGGCTTCGCTCTCGCCGGCGTCTTGATCGCCGCCGGTCTCATGGCTTAATTCGCTACTATCGCTTTGCTGCAAGCCTGACCAGACGTGTTTATATATTTAGTTATCATTGATTGCTGTATTCTTTTGGTGAGATGTCGCACGAGATACATGTATGTACGTATACAGAGATGAGAACGAGACATTTGTCAACATACATATATACATAACACATACCTATAGTATATACTGAGACGGACCTTCTTCTTCTTGTATATCTGTGTATATCTGTTGACTTTTGAGAATGAGGTGATGATGCATACATGTACTCTCTCTATTCCAAAATATATCGTTTTAATTTTTATAGATGCATAGATATATGGTTATATCTAGATACATAGTACAATATATGTATCTAGAAAAATTAAAACGACCTACATTTTGAAACGGAGGAAGTACGTATATAATAATGAAATGGATGATAGGATGGTCACTATATTGATCTAAATAATAACATGTAACGAGGGACGGACGACCTCTGTTTTAGGGAGGTGCATGGCTACAATTGCCCTCTATCAATCCTCTCTTTCTAAGGGAAATGATATTGTACGGATATTTCTATTTGGATATTTCTATTTGATATTCGAATTTGAATCCGTTTGGAGGGATTAATCCATCCATATCTGAAATCGGATATTCATTATGTATCCTTATCCGAATGCTCAAATTAAGATATATATGATGACGATATTCATTCATACCTTATCCGACGCAGCTGGCATTATCCGTATCTGAATCCGAGTCCAAGAAAAAGAATAACTTCATTTATTCGTATCCGTAGGTATATCCGTCCGTATTTGAGCTAGAGACTAGTAACGAACTTACCATTAATGATGGCGCGGTGGTCATCGGCGGTGTTGTTCGCGGGGTGGTGGTGTGACTCCGGTGCGGCAGGATGACTTCTTCGTAGAGGGCTTGGTGCAGTGTAGCGGCACGTGCCGTGCCGGGTTCAAGATGAACGCGACGGGCATCTGTTTTTGATGTTGGGTAAAGACAGTTGAAAATATTAAATTTCAAATTAAATAAATATGACACGAACAAATCTAACATTTAGTAATCATGATCTTAAAAATATAATTAAAAATTGGATCAGGACACGACGTATGTACTAAGCGTTTGCAGACAAGAAAGTTGTGACGGATGCTGGTGTAGATGCACTATAAAAAAAGCTAGTAGGGTCGGTTGAAAATCGTATTCCCGCTGGTTCAACTACTCATGTTTTTCGCAACTTAAAATTGTGATTTTTAAGAATGGTTCATGACCCGCCCATACAAATTAAAAAGGAAAAAAATGGGGCGCCATCCCTGACCATGCCCATGCACCACCGTCGCGCCCCCGCAGGGCTGCCGACAACACCGAGCAAGCACCGCCCCCCGTCTATTAGCGCTTGTTAATGACAACTTTTTTTTACCATTTAATTAGTATTATTGGACTAATTCTTATACTAATACGCTAGTTGGCATCTAAAATAAACCCATATTTGCATATTTGAATTATATTGCAATATAGGAAATATGACATAAGTAAATGATTTTTGTACAAGTTGGATTTAGACTCAGACTTTGGATATTGGAAGGAAAACATGAACATTGAACTGCAGGCCCGCATGTAGGGATGAAAGCGATACTAATGTTATCCGTCCGTTCGTGTGACCGAAGGGGTTCAAACACTCAAATGGATAGTTCGTATCCGAATATGGACGCTCAATATTCGTACCGTATCCGAATCCGGATACTCAAATTTGGATATTTAATATTTGAATAGGACAAATATCATTATTCGACACATCTTGAAACTATTCATATCTATATTTGATTCGAGAAAAAAAATAACTATCTATATTTATTTCTGTATATATCAGTTTTCACCCCTACTTGCACGAACTATATCTTCCTCATCCGAACTTTGATTGGGGCAAATTTGGTTTCAAACTCGCATAGTTTTAAAAGATCTACATCTTTGTATGAAGCGCCCGGACATTTGAGGCCTGTAGGGGTTAAGCCGATCGGCTTAAGGGAGTTCAAGCATATCGACCTGAGCCTGCTTCAACCTCAAATGTCGCCCCTTTGACAAGATGGAAGTTCTCGATAATCCTAGGGTTTGTCTGCACATACTTTGTCAAGAAGGCACCTCAACTGATGCAGATTGGTAGTATATATAGCCCCTTGCATGGGTACATCAAGGGGTCATCCATTCATTGCCTTTTCACCTAGCCAAGGCCTCCACAAGATGAGAAATAGATATTAGATCATATCATCACGATGGCGAATGCCAGCGGACGTTCAGAAGGTGGAAGAAGTCTGTTAACAGCTGTTAGCATGCCAAGTTGTGAACCGCAAGCGTACTGATCAGTTGTAGCTCTTCCCTCAGAGTATTCCCCCAAGGTTTATCAATCCGTGGCACTTATAGCACAAGATATATTTCAACTAGCATTGTTAGTATTAACTTGGTGTTTATGAGAGATTCAGATCCAATCTGCTAAGCATGTACAGATAGGTAACAAATAGAGCAGAGATAACCAATCTAGAGCAATCTAGACTATGCATATGTTGTACTTTCGAGCATAGATAGCAAAGTAACACATATATGATCCTAGTAAAAAGATCTTTAAATCTACACCTCCAGTTCGGATCCTAAAACCCCCCACCTTACACAAGAAAGATCCTATCACGATCACCTCTATCAACACAAGCAGGTTAAGGGCACGATCAAGAGAACGTGTCATACTCATCGGTAGATTAGGCATGCAAATCTAGTCACCATGATCAAAAGAACACCCTAAGCAATTTCTCATTGATTCATAGATTGAAAAGCAAGCAAACCTGATAAAACATAAAACCATCAAAGGAGATACTTATATCGTCAAGAACATGAACATATCTTTTACTTCACCATGAATGATTGTACATCACAATATCACCACCGGGATCCTTCCTTGATCTTGATAACTTCTAGCTCCAAAACTCCAGCGTGATCTTCCTCGTAGGGTGATCACGCTGGCAAAGGTTCACCTGCGCGAACCCCTAACAACTACACGGCCCTCGGCTCTCCGGAGAGGTGTCCCTCAAGCTCCTTCTGCTTCTCTGCTACATCACATCGAGTACATCATCTTCAATGTTGGGGCTCGGTAGATTTTTAGGGTATTTATAGTCCAGAGGGCACGTGGCAAAAATTGGAAGGTGAGGGGGCGAAGGAAACCCCTAGGCCAATTGGCCGGCCTGGGAGGGTCCAGGCCGATCGGCCTGGGCTTTCCATTTAGCCCCTCGCATTCGACTTCATCTCTAAGTCTTCTTAGATGCTCATGAGTCTTATTTTCACTTGCATGTGGGCCTGGCACGTCGGTAGCTTTGGGATGAGATTGATCTTCAATAACTCTCCAAATCTCCGCTTGATCTTCTTTGATTCCTTTTTGCTCCCGAAGTCATCCTTGCCATATCTTCAAAAACATAGCCCTTAAGTCATTTAGGAGGATTGTTTGCCAAAGATGGGCGTCAGGGGGCGCTAGAAGACCCTAGGCGGATCGACCTGGGCTCCTCTAGGTCGATCGGCCTAAGTCCTTTCTAAGCTTGTTGGCCTTCGTCTTCGTCTGATTTGATGCTCATTCAATGCTTTATTCAAAAATATGCTTTCAGGTCCAATCCTCTGCAAAAGCAGAACATCCTCCAAAATATGTTGCAATGTGAAAATGACCAGTTTATTAGATGTGATCATTAGTTTAGGTATTAGGCCCCGTTTGGAGAACATCAGATTCTCAAAATCCAAAATCCAGAATCTGGATTGCCCTCTAAACATGACAGATTCTGACCCAGATTCTACAGTCTAGATTTTGGATTTTGAGAATCCTAGAAGCTGCTCAAAAGTTGATTCTACCAGATTTTGCATGCATATTTTACCATTTTGCCCAGCAACCTTCTAGATAATTATTCAATCTGCCATTGTCCACTCTTTTGGGTAGCAGGGGCATAAAAGACATCTATTCAACAAACTACCATACAATCAGATTTTGGAATCTATGATCCAAACAACATCGTCCAGATTTTGCTTAGAATCTAGATTCTGAAAATCCATCTAAAATCTAGATTTTCAAAATTCACAACTGGATCCAAACGGGCCCTTAAATTCATGTCATTATTGAAGAAAAACAGGGATAAAAGTGTGTCAATAACGAGCGTCAACAATCCCCCCATGCTTAAACCTTGCTCATCCTCGAGCAAGTCCATGATATTTGCTTAATCAAGAAATCAGCATTGCCCTTCGATGTCATCCCTGCACTCAGTTATACATAACAAGACACATTGCTCTGTTAAGTATTTCGCATTTAAAGTTCAAGTTGTGATCGGCTACTTTTTCATCATGGAAGATAGACTAGAAATAAAGAACATGCCACAATAAAAATAAATACAATGCTCTTGAACTTAAGTGAACTTCATATCTTTGCATTTTTCCGTCATGAAGAGCTTTTCAAAAAGATGCAAATCCAACATAAGTGAAATTCTCTTGCAAAAGTTCATGGAAACACTCATCTCATCAAGTCACTCAAACCTATACTAGATTATTTTCAATCTATTCTACTCATATATGAAAGTGGAAGGCTTATGTGGAGCTTGGTAGGTAGAAACAATCCTAACAAAATATTATATATGAAATATTTTCAAACTAAGAGAGAGATCTATTGTGATTACTAAGACTTGTCAAAAAGGCTATGGAAAATAAATGTTGGAGAGGAGAGGGATGAAACACACACATTTAGATAGTGGACGTGTGTAAGGGCAAAGGGTGATCACGAGACACAAGTGAAGTCCACGTAATCAGACTGCACATGGTTGGAAATTGAGTATGGATCAATCCTTAATCTTGAGAGCACTGGCAACTTTAATGAGGCTCAAAGAACTGAGGAACATTTTATTCTTTTTCTCCTTTATATATTTTTTTCTTTTTCATTCATTTTTCTCTCCTTTCTTCTTTCTTTCTTTTTCCTCATTTTTTTCTTTTTTTCTCCTCAGAACTTCTTGTAACATAGTACTTTACTCAGCAGTAGTCAATGCGATGACTCCTCCCCTCATACTTAGACGATACTCGCCCTCGAGCATGAAAAGGAAGAAAGATAAACTGCTGATGTAAGTACCAAAATCTTCAATCTTCTACAAAAAATTATTTTATTCCTCTGGGGGGACTTCCACGCCAATTTCAGAGGGAACAGAGGGGGAAACACCTCAGGGTTGTCCAGGCCGATCAAGCTAGCCCCTTTTGGCCTCTGTTTTCTTCGCTTTTTATTCTCCGTACTGATGGATGCCTCCAGGTCTTGATTTTCTTGAAAAGAAGCTAATTAATCTTCTAAATCTTTGTCGAAATATTTTTCCATACTCAAGAATAGATTGTGGTCAAGGAGGTAGTAAAAAAATGATAATTTGGGTTTAGGTTGGATGCGCAGCGAGGTTTGCGAAATTTCCAGTGTAGAAACTCACAATTAATGGACAGAAAGGCTAGCAAGGAAAAGGTTTATACAAAGGAAATAGCCAGCTTCTTAATCCAACTCATCAAAATATAAGTTTGCAATCTAAGGATTTCATCATGAAAGATCATGCATGTATATAGGCTCTGGAAGGTAGAACTTTGCAAGACATTCGCAAATGTAGATAGCATATAAATTAATTTTAAATAAAAACAAATCAAGTTATCAGGTCATCAGAAAACTTAAATCAAAGAGCAATATAGATTTTGTGGGTGTAGAATTTAGTCATTTAACCTCCACAATTAAAAGAGCTGGTATTTAGTCAATTTAAGTTCTTTAAACAGAGAGCAATTAGTCAAGTCATATACAATATTGTGTAGGTAAAACAAAGCAGCAACCTTCATCATTTTTCTATAAGCATAAGTATACCAAAATTATTAACATAGTGGTAAGCACAAAGTGATGGTGATCATGATTTATTGAAAACAAAAACTAGGTTGTACTCCTAGAAGCCATGTTATTATAGGGAGAGATATACAAAGGTTGCATCGAGTTTATGGTTGAAGGCTTATACACACAGGAATTTAGAAAGAGATGGATAAAGAGAAGGTTGAGGAAGAATTTACCATCCTTTCAGTGCTTGTAATGAAGTGTAGCGCAGCCTCCCCATGCTTAAGCATTGTGGTTATGGAAGAAGAAAAATGAGCATATTCTGACGACCGTGATCCTTGTGTTCCATATAGCATTTTTATCTTCATCTTCCAAGTCCTCCCCCATGCTTAGCATTGTGCTAGGCATGGAAGAAGAAGATGAAGCAGTTTATGATCATTGAAATCCTTGTGCTCCGCGTTCGGAGCTTGTCTTTATGTTTCTTCAGTTTTTTTGCTTTTATTGTCCTTCAATTTCTTCTCTTTTCCTTTCATGAAAGCGCTTCGCATGCCTGTAAAGTAATCCAAGTGCACATGCTACCCCTAGAGTGATGGCCGCGAGTAGAAGCAATCGTCAACAAACCAATAACTTCCCTAAGACTTTAACTTGTGGCATAGCTAATCCATTAAAATAAAAACAAAAATCTAATTAGTATACACGAGTGCAAGTGTGAATGCAAATGATAGGTAGGAACATCAACAAAGGTCATGTTTGCACCAAGTTCTAAGCACCATGTTTACAACTAGGTTGCTGAAATTCTCCATAGCTATAAAAAAATTGTTAACCAAGGTCAAACACCATGCTTATCCCAAGATCAATAACTTTTTACAGCATAAGAAAAATAAAGCGCATTGCAAAGCTTATAAACCAACCAATGCAATATGAATAGCTAGCAAGTTTTTGTAAACTGAATGATGATGTCTACAATCAAGTCTAAACACCACGTTTACACAAGATTGCAAAAGGAAAATACCGTCTAAGCATTAACATAGATATGAAAGCATTCATCAAAAAGTTTTAGGAGAAAGCCAAGCTAACACATGAATGATGGAACAAATGCAAATGCATATGCAAAAGGGTTAGTAAAAACAAGGGTTAGCAAAGTCGAAAAGACTATCGATGCTGTTCTACTATTAGTTGAGTCAAAAAGAATTGCTTAGAATGACAAAGTAAGGCTGGTCACTTCATAACAAGTCAAGCAATGTTAACAAGAAAATCATTCATCGAAAAACCCTAACAACCAAACTAATGAGGCTTAGGGTGGTTCATAGGTATCCTATATTTTTTCGGATGAAAACAAGAATTTTGAAGAGATAAATCAGGTACAAAAATTCCATCTAAGGTGATTTCAAAAAAAGAGAAAAGCAAGGGCTATTTATTTATGAAAAACAAAACCTAAGGTTTTAAGATGGCTAAGGGTATTAGGTAGGCTTGTCAAAATTTTTAGTTAGAACGAAGGATAGAAATAGACTTGGCCGATCTGAATGGTGCAGCAAGCTGATCAACACAAGTTAACCCTACCTCTGTTGGCTCTGGTTTTTGGCGGGGTTGATAGGAAGGCTTAGGTGAAAAAGGATTTTAACAAATGGTTATAAAACAAAATAAATCATGAAATGCAATGCAAGGTGGAAAACAATATGATATGAGGATCGTCTAAAAGATAAAAATTAGCCTAAATTAACTAGCCACAAGTTTAGAATCAAAGGGGTGGTGCCATGCTTCATATTTCTCTCTAAAAAGGCACAACGAAAAAGACTCTAAACACTAATAGCATACAAAAAAGGGGTCTATAAGTTTTCCAAAATCAAATAACAAAGTACTCCCTTAATATTATTTAAGCATACAACACGTGGTTGCAGAATTTGTTAGAGTAATGGTACAATGTTACTGGAGGGTTTCAATTAAAAAGCATAATATAGACCGTCATCTTAGTAAAGAAAATAAATAAAAAGACAGGTTGCCTCCCGAAAGCGCTTTAGTTAAAGTCATATAGCTAGACTTCTCACCTCGATAATGTTCATGGGAAGCCATGGTCCTTTGCGCAAGAATCCAAAGTATCCATGCAGCTTGATGTTATCTTTTCTAATCCTTCGTGGTTCCCTTCTAGCATCTCTTTGTATTGGATGTAGCCTGCTTGTGTCTTCATGTGCCAATGCTCTAGAGGTTTTTATTTTATTCTAAGTTTATGAATTTGATCATGTACACTTGATGAAATCATTGCCCAAGCTTCTCTTCATTATTATCATCCTCATCTCCTCTGTCTTGTTCTCATCGCCTTGCTGCGGCCTATTGTTCATAGATTTTCCCCTGCTTTCAGAACAAAACATATACCAAAATATAGATCTATTGAAAAGTTTATAAAATTACCTTTCCAAAGAGTGATCATTCATCTAAAATGGAGTTCAAATGAGAGAGTTATGCCTGTTTTATTTTAGCTCTACATGCTGTCTAGAACTAATTTCAGGATGCGTGATGTTCGATAATTTGGCCATAACCGCTTGTAGAAACCTCCGATTGCCTTGATTCTTGATTCGTTGGAATGTAGACTTCATGAGACTTTTGAATATCCAAAAATATTCTATTGTTTCCTTCTGAGGTCGTGCAAAATCTTGATGATAGCAATATCTTCTCATGAATTGATCCGGAGATGTTGATGGTCTTGATCTTGTGGTCTTAAAGGCATTATGTCACACATCCTTTAGCTTCAAAGTCATCACCATTGCTGCACCAGCAAGTAGCATGGTGGCAATGATGCTTCTTCTCCATAATTCTTTAACCAAGGTGCCGTGATCAGAGGAGGCTCCTGTGCTTTGTGTCGACGATCTGAGCAGTTTTCTTCCTTGATTACACCACTCAATTAGAAGCTCCTTAGCATCCCACTGGAGAATATTAGTAATGTCATGGTGCTTCTAATCTTGTTGCCTACAGTCTTGATCAATCTCCAAATTGTCACCTTCTGTGCAGAGAGGTCCTCCAATTTTCCCTTTGCTTGACATGGTTGCTACCAACACCTGTTACTTGAACAAACAAATCTCTAAGAAACATTAGTCTTGAAAATTAGGCCCTGTTTGGCATGGCTCCAGCTCTGGATGGAGCTGCTCCACTCCAGAACTCCAGGTGGAGTCAACTCCACTCCAGAATTCTAGAATAAAATGGGGTGTTTGGCTAGATGGGTGCTCTCAGCTCCAAAAAAATCAATTTTCAGTGTGGATTGCCATTGTTACCCCCCAATTTAGGTCTCACTTGTCCTTCTCTCCATCCCCATCTCCTTCTTCCTCAGAAAGGCTGCCCGGCAACCGCGACACACCATTCCCTCCTCTTTTTTTCCTTGCCCCGGCGCTCCCATCGCCTCGCAGGAGCAATCAAGCAGCTCACCGGCGGAGGGGCTTCGGCGGACGGGCGAACTGGCGGCCGGCGGAGGGGCTTCGGCGGACGGGCGCGAAGGCCAGCGGGGGATCTTCGGCGGCGGGGCGAACTGGCGGCCGCCGGAGGGGCTTCGGCGGACGGGCGCGAATGCCGGCGGCGGGCCTTCGGCGGAGCGGCGCGAAGGCCGGCGGCCAGGCCTTCGGCGGAGCGGCGCGAAGGGCGGCGGCGGGGCTTGGCAGGGAGGCCCGAAGGGCGGCGGCGGAGCTCGGCAGGGGGGCGCGAAGGGTGGCGGTAGGGCTCGGCAGGGGGGCACGAAGGCCGGCGACGGGGCTCGGCAGGGGGGCGCGAAGGCTGGCGGCGGGGCGCTCCGGCCGCCGACGGGCCTAGGGGCGTCTGGCGGCGGGGCTAGGCGGGCAAGCGGACCGGCGTCGGGCCAAGGGCGCCTGGCGGCGGGCTCGACCGACCTGCGGCGGCGGTGGGGCGCTGGCTCCGGCCGCCGGCAGGGGCTACGGCAGCGCCAAGGCTAGCCGCCGGCGCAACCCTATGCGCCGACGCAGGTACACGTGGGGGCGGGTGAAGTCATGGGAGAATGGAAAGAAACAGAGGAGCACGGGAGAATGGAAAGGAGGCAAACAGATGAAACGTTTTTTTTGTGTAATCAGTGGCAGTGGTGGGTAATTACCCACAACTCCACGAGGAGGTTCAAAAGAGGGGGTTTTGGAGCAGCAAAAGAGGTGCTCCAAAACTCCACCCCTATTTGTACTACAGCTCCATGGAGTTGGCAGTTCCATGGAGTTTTGGAGTTGGGGTGTTTGGCTATTTTTTTTCCTGGAGTCGCTGGAGTTGTGGAGTGGAGCTGTGCCAAACAGGGCCTTAATTGAAACAATGGCATACCTTGCTTATTAGCATTTCTATTGTCTTAGTTGGTGTAGACTCAATAGCAGATGCTGGGCCACTAACAAAGTTAGCACCTACTGCTAAAGAGTTGAGCTTGATGTTGTTATTATCTTATCAGAGTGAGTCGAGATTTGATGAAGTCCATGTTCGATCATTTGGCGTCTAGTATTTACCTACTTTCAAGGGCGCAAACAAGAAAAATAGAGTATATGCAATAAAAAGAATTAGGGTTAGTCCGAAGAATTAGATAGATCGCCCTAGGGTTTGAGTTGCTGATCCCCAGCAACGGCGCTAGAAAAGCTTGTTGACAGTAGTTAGCGCGCCAGTTTGTGAACCACAAGCTCACGGATCATCGTAGTTTTTCCCTTAGAGTATTCCATCCAAGGTTTATAAATCCATGATCGGCAACAAACTAACTAAGGTTTTCTATCTAGCTCAACAGATCTAATCCTAACATGAAGCATAGATTGCATATGAAGGGTAACGTTGATGTAAAGATGAATCATGAGAACAAAAGTTGATCGCATCCACAGGCAAGCACAACATGCATCTCATCCAAAGAAATTTTTAAACTACTACCTCCAATCAACCTCCTGAACCCCTCCCACCTTACATGGAAGTAGACCCTATCACGGTCTCTCTTATCAGTGTAGGCAGATTAAGGGCACGAACAAAGGTGAACATGTCTACCTATCAAGAAGGATCAACATACTAGATCTAATCATACTAGATCTAATCACCATGATTATATAAAGCATGCTATATAGTCTAAACATGTATTATACTAAGGAATAAGCATATTCATGATAGATAGAAGAGCATAAAAGGAGGTGTCAAGTCGCTAATAGATCGGATGACATGAAGAACATTGCTCATATAATAAATGTATTTAGATCATCACCTTCGAGTACATACCATTGATGATCACAACTAGCTCCTGAACTCCACCATAGCACAACCGCGCAGGGAGGCCATGGCGGCTAGGGTCAGCCTAAATCATTTCCTAGACAACTTCAAAGACTTGCAGTGGCCCTCAGCTCCCTTTGGTGTATGCCTTTGGTTTCATCGAGTTCTGGTGGATGGATACCATGTGCCGATTAATTTTGGGCATACTTATAGTTTGGAGAGTGCGTGAAAAAAATTGGAAGGCAATCGAGCGAAGGAACACCCCAGGCCGATCGGCCTAGGGGGGTCTAGGCCGATCGGCCTGGGCCTTCCTTTCGTTGTCTCGTGCCCTCCGTCATCGCCAAGTCTCCTCTGATATTTGGGAACCTTATTTTTGTGTGCATGCAGGCCTAGCATGTCGGTAGCTTGGAGATGAGATTGGTCTTCAATAACTTTCCAAATCTTCGCTTGATCCTCTTTGATTCCAATTTGATCCCAAAGTGATCCTTGCCATATCTTCACAAACTAAGCCCTTAAGTAATCTTGGAGGAGTGCTTGCCAAAAATGAGTGTTGGAGGAGGCCAGAAGACCCCTGGCCGATCGGCTTGGGCTCCACCAGGCCGATCGGCCTGAGCTCTTTCTGAGCCTGCTGGCCTTCGTCTTTAATAGGTTCATTGCTCGTTCGAGGCTTTATCCAAAAATATACTTTTAGATCCAATTTCCTGCAAAAACAAAATGTCCTCCAAAATACAATGCATATGCGAAAATGGGTTATTTCAGGTGCCAAGTGGCAGGTTACAATAAGAATATGTATGAAAACTCCACTTAAATGGCACTAAAAGTGTGTCAATAATGAGCATCAACAATGGATCTTACTGAGACTTGTCAAAAAGGTGATGGAAAATAATTACTTATGGAGAGAGAGAGAATGAACACACAAATTTAGATAGTGGACATGTGCAAGGGTAAAGAGTGATCGCGAGACACAGATGAAGTTCTCGTAATCGGATTGTACAAGGTTGGAAAAATAAGTATAGAATAATCCTTAATCTTGAAAGCACTTGGGATCTTTATGAAGCTTAAAGAACTAAGGAGTATTTTATTTCTCTTTTTCGTTTTCTCATTTCTTTCAGTATAGAATAATCCTTAATCTTGAGATCACTTGGGATCTTTATGAAGCTTAAAGAACTAAGGATATTTTATTTCTCTTTTTCTTTTTCTCATTTCTTTCTTTCTTTTTCCACATTTTTTTCTTTTTGCTCCTCAAATTCTTTGCAACATATTATTTACTCAGCAGTAGTCAGAGATAATACAATGACTCTCCCCTCATCTTAGATGTTGCTCGTCCTCGAGCATGAAAAGGGAAGAAGGACAAACTGCTGATGTAAGTATCAAAATCTTCGATCTTCTGGAAAGAAATATTTAATTCCTCTGAAGGGATTTCCACACCAAATTTCGCAGGCAACAGAGCGGGGAACATCCCAGGCGATCGGCTTGGACACCCTCAGGCCGATTGGCCTAGCCCCTTCTAGCCTCTGTTTCCTTTGCTTTTTATTTCACACACTGGTGGTTGCCTCCAGATCTTTCTTTTTTCTTAAAAAGGCACTGAATAATCTTCTAAATCTTCATCGAAATATTTTCCATACTCAATAATAGGTTGTGGTCATGATGGTAGCCACAAAAATGATATATTTGAGTTTAGGTTTGGATGCCCAATGAGGTTTGCGAGGTTTCTAGTGTAGAAATTCATAATGCATGGACAGAAAGAATAGCAATAAGAGGTTACATAAAAAGAAATGACCAGCTTCTAAGTATCATACCACAGAAGTAGATCCTGAATCGATTCACCTAAAAATAAATTTTGCAATCTATAGCTCATTATGATATAAATATTTGGCTTTGCATGGGTAGAGAAATTGAAAAAAATATTATTGACAAAGTCAGCATGAGTTGTAACCAAAAATAAAAGAGCCTTTGATCCATTTAAAAGATGGAGCAAAAAAACAAATATATGGGTCCAAATTATCTTAACCTCCACAAAAGAATAAGTTGGTGTTTATGTCAATTTCAGTTTGTGTTAGAGAGAGCATTAGTTCAATGGTACAATAACCAAGTACAAAAATTAAACAAAGCGGCAATGATCATCATCTTTCAACATGACAAGAACTTAAACCATCACAATTAATCACATATCATTAGGTTTAGGTGATACATATTTTATTTAAGAATGACATGGTGAAATAGACACACAAACTAAAAATAAAAAGAAAATAAAACAGAAAAGTAAAATGGAAAATACTATGCACACCCAACACACATGCTGAAATAAATAAAGAAAAGAACAAAAAACTCAAACCACACGTGTGCGTATTTATTTGGTCCCTTTGGTCTTTAATCCAGGTCGTATTCCGGTGGGTCGTAATGTGGCTCTCCTTTGCTGCTGGTGCTCGTGATATCCCTACTCGTAATGTTGTTGTGCGCCACCTTGGTACTGGTCCGGAGGAAGGATTCCCATTGTCCCAAAATGATAAGCGATTCTCATGCTTCCATCTTCGATCCTCTCAGCAGCTTGCCTCATAGTATCTGCATCTTCTAAGTTCCTTTGTATGTACGCGCCTATGGTGCGCGCACTTCTCTGAGGCTGTGGCAAGTGGATGAACTGAGCAGACAATGGAGCATATGATGGGGGTCCCTGAAAAGATGGTGGATTGGAACCATGAAAAACATAGGGAGGTGGTGGTGGTGGCTGTGCCGACTCCTGAAAGTGTGGTGCAAATGGGCCTTGCACCCATGCTTCTGCCAGCGCCTCCGACCATTTCTTCTGCTGCCATCGTTCAGAAACTCCCTCGTAGCTTGGTGCATTTTGAAACTCCGTCTGCTAGTAGCTTGAGCTAGGTGGTGGCATGCTGCTTCTGGAGCTGCTTGTGAGGATGAGCTTTGTTTGATTTTTCGCCCTCTTTTGTCTTTCTTTGCTGGGAATAATACTCCCTCTTCTAGCCAGTCGATTTTGCCCACATGATAAATTCCAAGTCATCTGTCGGGCAGTTTAAAATTGGTGACCCCAACTGTGTAGCTATTTTCTTCATCGTCGTCGATTAAATGTGTATTCTTCATGGTCTTGGCGTTGGCGCTTCCAGCTTTTATAACCCATTCAGGGAGCCTTTCAATATCTAGCTTTGAGCATGCTGCTATCATAATGAGATAGCAACTCGACCCAACTACTCCAGTTCCAGACGTAGCTTCAGTGAGCCATCTTCTAGTCATCATGTAGAAGGGGTCAATGACTTGCTGTTGATGATCATTAAGTACCAAATATGACCGTCAATATACTCAAGAATAAAGGAGGATTTGCATTTCTTAAACGCATATTTGGTTTTGAATAATGTAGTTCCACTTGTCCTTGGAGAATATTTGGTTGCAGGTGAATAAGCACAAAAGGATGGAGAAAACACCCTCTATGGATACAAGAAACATGCTTCTGGCCAATGGGAGGTCGCCACGTGTGCATCCCATGGATTTAAGGGCCCATAAACTACCATAACTACCTCAATTCATGGATAACGCACACAACCACCATTGGGACCCACATGTCAGACTACCATGCGAAGGCAGTTGTAAGAGGGATCACTAGGGGTTTGGCCGAACCCTTGGATCGGCCGAACCGCCTTTGGCTCCACTCATGATCTGCTTCCACGTGGTGACTTGTGATGATTCCCCTACATCGGTTATGGGATATTTCCCGAAGATCCCATGCCAGAACCACCTCTTGGAGCTTATAAATATCAGGGGAGGGGCTCTATTCTAGGACACACACACAACTACTGATTCACTCTCTCCCTCTTAGTTTCCAAGTTAATGGGGTTAGGTTAGAGTAGGTCTACTTCAAGTTCCAAGTCTCCTTGAAGTCTAGTGTATGGCTCTTATATCTTTATTCCAAGGTTGACTTTATTCTATTCAAAATATACATCTTCTTTATATAGTGTTGTGTTTGGTTCTCATATGCATGAGTTAGATATATACCCTTGCTATGTTAATATGCTAGGCTTATACGCTCGTATTCTAGTCGTATACCCTTGCTATTGTAGTATATGCTTATATACGTCCATGTATGCCTTGAGACCATGCTATATTTTATACTCTGTGTGCATATTAATTAATTATATATATATATATATATTGTATAGCTTAGTTGATCTATGCTACTGATGAGGACGTCATCTGCTCAGATACAACCACATTGGCAACTTTTGATTCAAAGGTGAGATAATTCTTTATCATGATTGTATTTGATACATTTGATAAATTGACCTGCACCATGATGTATGTTCATTGTCATTTTCAGAAATACATACGTGGATCAAAAAGAGTGTTAAACACATATGGAAGGCATGTAGGACCAAAAAAGTTGATTGGGGGCTAAGTCCAAGTATTCCAAACATCCTGCACCAGGCCACCACATCACTTTTGGTCCAAGGAAATAAAGAGATAAAATCCAACACATTTTGGGGATCAAGTCCAACACATCATCTCAATCCCCAAATCGAGTTATCCCCCTTCTCCCATTGAAAGATCGAGATTCAACCCAACGGGTTCATATGAGCTACAGCATCAGTTCAATGGCTATTTCTATGGCAGCTTCAGCCCTTGTCACAATAGCTCGGGTCGGCTGGAGTGTTGTTAACAATGCAAGCATGGTGCCTGTATTGCTTAGCCTCATTGGATATGAGTTTGCCCCATGGATTGCTAGGGGTAGGCCGCAGGTGGCGATAGCCCTATTGGTCCTTCGTGATCCCCCCACGTTCAGGTACGATGTAGGAGTTCAGAAATTAGCAGTAACTGTGTTGGGCGGAACCAGTACGGGTACTATCTCCCTGTGTGTGCCTGGGTGTATAGGGTTGAGTTCTATACAATGTGTATGTATGTTATGCTTGTATGATCTGTGCAGTATATAGGAAGTATATATGAACCTATAGTTAACTCTTATTCCTTCTCACTAGCTTAGTTAACTTGAGATGATTCCTGTGTGTGTCACACTATCTATCTATCTATCTATCGTACCCCTGCCTTGAGTATTGTCTCTAACCATCTAGGATATACTCATATGCATAGTAAACTCTTTTGACCTACCCGCCTTCCTTTGGGAAATAAGATACCATTGAGAATACTCTTGGGTGAAATTCTACAATGGTATATCCGTGCGCTTGCGGATTTATTCGTGATCGTTAAATATACCAACAAGCATTTCTGGCGCCGTTGCCGGGGAAGGCACTGGTTAAAAGCTTTTACTTTGTATATGTTTATATTCATAGTTGGTAGATCTTTACTCAAATAGGCTAACCTTGGTATGTCTTCTCTATCTTTGACGTGAAGATAGGTAACGTTTGACTAGTTTTGACTTGCCGACTAATTTCACTGAGAATCTGGAGTCACTTATGAGAAGGGTACGATCTCTTGTCGTTCCTCCTCATATTACTCTCTCGGCAGTCGACCCAGCTTACTTTGCACCATCTACGTCCAACACAATGGTCCAGAAGACTCTTCATGAGTACTCCGCTCCTTTAACCTCTCAGGTGCTGAAAGGCCCTGAGGTGGACACAGGGAATGCAAGCTTTGAGATCAAGACGGGTCTCATTACCATGGTGCAGGGTAGCCCATTCTATGGGAAAGCCAATGAGGACGCAAGCGCCCATTTACAATAGTTCCTTGAGCTCTGTAGCACCTTCACCATCAGAGGGGTGAGTGAAAATGCTATTCGTCTATGATTTTTCCCGTTTTCTCTTCTTGGGAGAGCGAAGCAATGGTTTTATGCAAGCCGTTCGGAGATTAATACATGGGACAAATGCTCGACGACATTCCTCATGAAGTTCTTTCCGTGGGGCAAAACTAATGCCCTTCGTGGAAGGATTTTGAGTTTCCAGCAAGCAGCTACAGAGTCAATTCCCAAGGTGTGGGAAAGGCTTCAAGAGTACACCCTGGCCTGTCCTCACCACGGGATGGATAATTGACTCATTCTTCAGAATTTCTACAATGGGTTGACTCTGATAGCCTAAGGCCATGTTGATGCTACCGCTGGAGGAGCCTTCTTCTCGCTTACCATTGATGCTACCAGAACATTCATCGAGAAGATGGTCTCTAACCAAGGGTGGAGCTATGAATGACTGCAACCCTGTTAGAGAGGTACGCATACCGTCAAGGAAGCGGACAAGCTTACCGCTAAGATGGACCGCCTCATGAAGAGATTGGATGACTACACCAAAGAGAAAGCTGCCATGTCCAACACCATCCAAGCTATGGATTCTCACATGACATGTGAGGTTTGTGGAAATACTTGACACTCAGGGAATAATTGCCCTAAGACTCAAGAAGACGTGTTGTACATGAATGACAACAACAATGGATATCGTCCACAAGGAGGCCAAGGGTGGAATCAGCAATGCCCTTACCAAGGAGGTAATAACGATAATTCTTTCAATCCAAACCAACCCTTCTTCAGAGATCTCATTTTTGGGCAAGCTAAGGTCAATGAAAGCTTCACTAAAAAGTTAGCTGCCAATGAGAAAACCATGGAGAGCCTCAACATTAAACTTGATGGTCTTTCTTCTCCTTTCAAGAACCAGCTGAGTTTTAACAAAATGCTAGAAACCCAGTTAGCCCAGTTGGTCGCTGCTGTTCCTTCTGCTGAGATCGGGAAGATCCCAGCGCAACCCGAGTCTTCTCGTGAAAATGTTAGTGCGGTGACCGCTAGATGGGGTAAGCCATCTCGAAGGCCATGTGTTACTAACCATGCATGAAAAGCCCAAACACCAAGGAAAGAATCGTGGGATGAACTAGTAGCAACAAGCAAGGAAGATCCAGGATACCCGACGATCAGCTGTTTGATATGTGGCTGTTACATTGAGCAGGCCCTTTGCGACCTTGGAGCAAGTCTCAACATCATGCCCAAGGTAATGTTTGAAAGGTTGAACTATCCTACTCTTTCCCTCACCTTGATAAGGTTGTAGCTAGCCGAATCGATGATCCGATACCCTGAGGGAATAGTAGAGAATCTTCCAGTGAAAATCCGAGGTTCCTACGTCTCCACAGATTTCTTGATCCTCGATATGGAAGGCGATTTGGGGATGCCACTCATTCTTGGGCGACCATTCCTAAATGACGCTAAGGCAAGGATCAATGTTGGAGCTGGAGAAATCCGCTTCCGCACTGGGAGGAAGAATATGATTTTCAAGTTTCAACCAAGGGAGGAGCAATGCTACCTGATCCATCAATATGATGACTGGCACGGGGAGTGGGAGGAGCTACAGCCCCAATCCAAGAAACCACCGACCGCACCGACAAAACCTAAGAAGACCAAGAAGGTGTGGCGAAACGTGGAACTAGCATCTTCATCCACTTCTCCAAGATGGGATGCTGACGGGTAAACATGACAGAGAAGAGTCCTGCTCATAAGACTCAAAATAGTGAGCCCGTCGCTGAAAGGTAAAATTGGTAGTTATCTCATATTTCCCTTTCAAAATTTTAATTTTCCCCATCATTTGATTTTTTCATATGCATATTTGATTTTTCCAACCCACATTGCATGCTAGAATTTTTTTTTTGCCATTTTTCTCTTTTCATAAATTTTTTTTTCACAAAACGCGCCTAAAATTTTTTTTATAGTAATTGTTCCTTGTGGTAGGTCGTAAAAGCCAGCGCTGAAGATAATGGTACTTCGCGATAGTCGATGGTGTAGGAAGAGAGTTGTGGTGACGAACTTGAGGAGTCGAGCAAATCGCTTCGTATAATATTCTTTTCTCCGTGCAGGGATCACAAAGGCGAAGTGTTGCGGACCTGCGACCGCCATCAGTGCCAAAAAAAAAGTGAGGCATCATGCATCAGCACAAATTGATATTGTAAGTAGTATAGTCTGGTGCGACGACACACGGTAAAGAAAAAAAATAAGGGAAAATCGCCTTTTCCATCACCCTTATAAGCAAACTTATGGGTATGTAACCACAATGGTATGGTATGTAGGGGAGTAAAATTAGAACTAATTTTTTATAGCAACATAAGAGATGAGTATAGATTTTGGATGGTTTAAAAAACCTTCTCATAAAAGAATAGGCGACAGCCATAAAATAACCAAACGCGCAGCCATTGCGTGTGTATCGCCGTGAGGACCAGGTCGCGAGGTCGGTATACCGAACACGCTAATTAAGATGCAGACATGGGCATTCCTGGTGCAGACATACGCAGCTGACTGGCTGCAGCCTGCAGGTACGCGGACGGCGTTGAAATGACACCGGGATCGATCAGGCGAACAGGTCACAGCTTTTACTAGTATAAGCTCTGAAATCGTCTGAAGGTGTCACCTACCTCGCGCGGCGCATCGATCTCAGAAGTGCTATATATATGCCCCCAATTTCTCGGGTCAATCCATCCATTCATCACAAACTCAGTTTTCTAACTCTGCGGCACGCTAGCTCTAGCTCCTCCGACCTCCAAGACGCTCGGCGATCTCCTCTGCTTGTCACCCCTTCCAGCAGCTAGCTACCTGACTATCGGTGCCATGGCAACAAGATTTGTCGCCATCGCGGCCGTGATGGCAGCGGCCATCTTCGGCGTGGCGTCGGCGGCGACCTACAACGTCGGCGAGCCGGGCGGGTCTTGGAACCTGCAGACTAACTACACCAACTGGGCTGCCTCCAAGCGGTTCCACCCGGGCGACCAGATCGTGTTCAAGTACTCGCCGCAGGCGCACGACGTGGTGGAGGTGAGCAAGGCGGACTACGACGCCTGCTCCAACGCTAGGCCCATCAACACCCACACCTCCGGCAACGACGCCATCGCTCTGACCTCCGCCGGCACGCGCTACTTCATCTGCGGCTTCCCCGACCACTGCGCCGGGGGCATGAAGCTCCAGGTCGACGTCGTGCCCAGCGCCACCTCCCTCGCCCCGGCCGGCGCTCCCGGCGCCAATGCCCCGGCCTCTCCGTCCACGCCCGGTTCCGCCGCTACCAAGGCCACCGCCACCGGCTTCGCTCTCGCCGGTGTCTTGATCGCCGCCGGCCTCATGGCTTAATTAATCAGTTGCCTTTGCTTTGCTAAAGCCATACGTATATACGCACATGAATGTTTGTATTTAGTTATGAATTGTCATTGATTGTTGTATTCTTTTTTGAGAGAGGTCGTACGAGAACTATACATGTATATGTACGTATAGGGAGATGAGATTATGTATAATAATAATAAAATGGATGATTGGATGGTCAGTATTGGTCTAAGTCACGACATGTAACAAGGGACGGACGGCCTCTGCAATATGCCAATATGCATGGCCATTCCTAGTAGCTACAATTGCTCTCCATCGATCGTTCGGCCCTTGCTACTATATATCGATAGGGATGAAAGACAGATCGCATCTCGCTGGAGACCAGCATAACGGACTTACAGTATATATACTTACCACCATTAATGATGGCGCGGTGGTCGTCGGCGGTGTTGTTCGCGGTGGCGGTGGTGTCGGCGGCGGCTGCTGGCGTCGCGGCGGTGCGGCAGGACGACTTCTTCGTGGAGGGCTCGGTGTACTGCGACACCTGCCGCGCCGGGTTCGAGACGAACGCGACGACGCCGATCGCGGGCGCCCGGGTGCGCCTGGAGTGCCGGCACTACATGAGCAGGAGCGGTGCGGTGGAGCGGTCGGCGGAGGGCGCGACGGACGCGGCGGGGCGGTACCGCGTGGAGCTGGTGGACAACCGCGGCGCGGAGGAGGTGTGCGTGGTGGCGCTGGTGAGCAGCCCGCTGCCCGGGTGCGCCGAGAAGGAGGCCGGCCGCGACCGCGCCCCCGTCGAGCCGCTGGCGGACGACGGGCTCGCCACCACCGTGCGCCGCGCCAACCCGCTGGGGTTCCTCAAGGACCAGCCGCTCCCAAACTGCGGCCAGATACTCAGCAGCTACGCTCTCCGATCCGCGCCCAGCTACTGATTTCTGATTTGATCTGATCCTGGTGGCAAGGCATCCTACTTAATTAGCTTCTTGATCAATCATGCATTTGATTCCCAGTTGATGTTTAGATTACGAATAATATAATCTCTGAATCATATATACTGTATGTGTTAATTCCTCATGTAATGTAATTAAGCATGTCCTGTCTGTGTGGCCCCGGTATGGTACCTATATACAACAACCATGTATACTACCATATACTATATCGGCAGACAGCAGTGCTAGCAGCTAGATCGTGCCTATTATTCCAATCCTCCTCGTCAGCTATCTGCTGCTGCTCCACGCCACGGAATCGATCTCGTCCCTCGCAGATTTGTACAGCTCCAGCCTCTTCCAGCACTGCTGCCGGCGCTCCATCATCGCCGGGTCCTCATCCAGCAGGTGCCCGAACTCCCCGGCCTGCTCCCGATCACCATCAAACAGCGACATTAATTTGAGTGAATTCAGCTACCAATTTATTATCATGTACAGGGACAAGACAAACACACTACCTCTTTCTTCCCGATCTGCACGTAGAAATGGTTAAGCAGAGACCTCTTGGCCTCGCGCACTTGGCAGTGGACAGCTGCCTTGGGGATCGTCTTCAAGAGCTCGTCCCCGACCATCCGTATGTACTGGGACACGTTGGAGGCAATGTTCCTGTAGTGCCCATCGCCGTAGCGGTCAAGAGGCACCGACGAGTCCGCTGAATGATTTTTAGCTCCCCCCTTAGTACTAGCATCAGCAGCAGGATCTTGAGGTCGGTTCCGGAAGAAATCCACCGTCGGGTATGTAGCCTCCATTTCCACTAGACGAAGTGCTGTGCTGCGCCCGTCCTCCCGAAAACCTTCCAGGGCTTCATTAGCAGCGGTCGCAATCGAAGCTTGTAGAGTGGGGAATCTTCTCAGTTGCTGCAATCCGCAAAACGCGCATACCATGTCAATCTTTTCTTCTTATTTCAAGAATTAAATGTTTATCGTACATAATGCTAAGATGCGAAAGCACAGGGAATATTGGAAAACGGAAGCCACCTCTGTCTCTCCTATGGATTTCCTGACCAAGTCTTTCAGAACAACATGGACCTGGAAGTGGAACATAGATTTGTCAGACATACCTTACAGAGAATCAGAAGCTAAGATATTTCACCAAACATTGAATGCAAGCATTTGGACCATATCAATGCGGAATGCAACTATTAGAGCGGAAAGGAAAGTGCATACGACTAGATCACTAATTGAAGGCCCCGAGTAAGTGTACATCATCAATTGATCATTTAATTGAAGATTAACTCAATGAATAGCAGGATTACATATGAAAGCTGTAACACCTCTAGTGTTTAGGATGATCATCAAATTGGTAAACCAGTTTAAGAAATTCAAAGTTCAATCAAAATTCGGTCAAATTGGTTTGACCTTAACTTGTTCCTCGTCCTAGCTCCCGCATGATGCGCGGCGGCAATCGGCCGGCCGGCGAACTGGGCCAGCGCCACGCGCCGGTTTCCGCGGTGAGCTGGACACGGCCCTGCGCGCGCCAATATGACACCCGGCATCCTTGCTCCGCCTGGCACCTGCCCATCCCTCCGACGTCCGCGCCAGCGTCGCCCTCGCTAGCCTGCCTCATTGTTGCAGTGTCCTTGCACCGTACTTGGGCCCTGCTCCTAGTCCGCGCCATCTGGCCGGTAGGGCATGGGCGACGTCCTCCGCAAGCTTATCCTTTCCACGTCGCCGGCCTCATCTCTTCCTCTTCCTCATTCTCCCCCTTTCTTCTTCCTCCAGCAGGGCCAATCCAAAAGCAGAGCCGAGTCGAGCACCTTTGATTCGCGGCCCAAATTCACCCCTCTCCCTCCACCAAAATCAAATCGCAGCCAACCGGACCTCCCTCACCTCCCAACTCCATCCTCAACCACTCCTCACCGCCGGCCATGGCTCCTACGGCCGGGGGTTGAAGTTTCCCCGTCCGCCGGGTGCCGCGAGCTGCCGTCGGCCACCCTCACGTCGACGGCCTAGCTCCGACCACCTCTCCCCGAGCCGACCGTCTTGGTGAGCTACGCACGATGCACTGATGCTCATATCCCCCTCGTCTTCGCTTTTCCGGCTACTTTCCGCGGCGGTTCATTGCGTCGCCGCCCCCATCACGCCGCCACTCGCCGCAGGCCATGCTTCGACTGGCGTACGTGCGCGAAAAGCACATGGGTAGATGCGCCTCGTGTCGTTGATCACCTTGGGCGTGTCGTCGTCGCCTGACGGCTCACCGCCGAAGAGATATCGCCGGTCAAAGTCGGTGAACTCCGGCTTCGACTCGGTCTTGACCGGCCTGGATCTGTTGACCCTTGGCCCACGCGTCAGCGACCGTAGAGGAGGGTGGCTGGGCAAAGCTGACTAGGAAAAGTTTGGGTAGGGTGTTGGTTTTTCGGGAAAATGATTAAATAGCCTGTGAACTTGTAAAATGCATAGTAAATCAAATAAAAATGTAAAAAATGTGAAAAAACTTTTGTTGAACTTTTTTTGGACTTCTTCATAAATGAAAAATGATATATATGGTTAAATGACTCTTTTTCCATTGGTAAAAATTAGTGTGTGCTTAAAAAAGCTTTATGTGTATAAATATTTCTGTTAATCCAAAAATCATGATAAATTAATAGTAAAGTATTCTGGTAGAATATTAGTTTCTGTCAAGTTTTCATGTCCAGAAACTATAGGATGATGCTTAAATAAATTTATCACCATGTTGACATGATCTTATATTTATAAATAGTTTCTATTTATATAAAATCTTGGTAAATTAATGTAAGATACTTTTTCAGTAGTTTAACCATGCTATATCTTGTTCATGACCATAATGTGTTCACAAGTTAGTGTAATGCATTTTCTTTGCTCCTATCTACATTTACCATAGTGCAAATCAAATGATTATATGTAAATTCTATTAATTTAAATTCTGGAAAATTTTAACTGATTTTTTTATAGTGTTAATAACTCAGTTTAGGTTCTGAGATTTGATAATACTGATCATCTCTAGTTGTCTCATGTTTAAAACATAAGAATTTACTAGTTAGCCATTTTCTTCCTTTATGCAAATGTGGATATGTTTTTGTGTTAGATTAAATAACTTGTTTAAGAAAGTACTTCGGACCATGGTAAAATTTATATCTGAGCCTCATCTTTGTAGCATTCCATCTGTTCTTGCATAGTTTGTTATATTTTATGTGCGATAAATGGCTGCTCTTTGTTGTATGCTTTATGAACATCATTTAATCTTGCATCGCATGTGCATTCATGTAGAAAACGCAATTGTTGACACGGTATACGAGTTGGTGGCTGAACCACGGGAGGAGCAGGAAGCACTAGAGCCGCAGGGAACACTAGAGGAGCAGCAAGACCTGGTTGATCCTAGCGTTGAGCAGCAGTAGGAAGGCAAGCCCCGGAGTATAACCCTTATTTTCCAAAATATACAGTGTTCTTATTTATGTACTTATACATTTATGTTTCTAGGAGTTAAATGAAACCATAGATGCATGATCCATAGGTTCCCTTGGTTATACTAGTATGTGTAGGTCATTAGCTCCGTCATGCTTAATTAAGTTCGGTAGAAGATAAGTAATTTCCTGTCACTCGCGAGAAATAGGTCTATTTATTATTTATGGCATAAATATTGAGACTAGATCACATGTTGAAACTGGAAATCAGGTGGGGATGGGAACATTGATATTAGTATGTGGTTATATGATAGTATGACCCCGCTTGTGTCAATCACATACTGGGAGTAGGAGGTAGTACCTGACTGGCAGCGGGGTGTGAACTCCTACCTACCACCCGGGTAGTTTAAGTGGCCGCGGAGCATAGGTACGCCTAGGGTCTCACGTAGGGCTCAATCAACGAGGTTTGGTGGGGCAGTTCAGACATTCGATAGTGAAGACTGGGAAAGGCTGCCAACATGTGGCCTGCGTGGTGCACGCGAGATGTGTGGTTAGATTTTCCGTGCAAGGATTAAATCGAATCGATTTGCCGTATCTCTCGGATAAGAGAACCTCGATCACTTCGTCACTTCGTAGTAAAGAAGTGGAATTATGATGATGATAATATTGTTGTTTGATTAATTATCTATCCACATTGATTGTTGTATTCCTGCAAATCTAGAAAATAGCTACTCTCATTTTAATTTGGCTACAATATTGAAAGTAAGGATTTACTTTTAGTTGCTTTTTGGCAAAACAAACCTCAGAGCCAAAAGCCTTGCATGCTAGCTAGGAGTCATCTGGTCGGGTAAGTCTTGCTGAGTACTAGTTACTCAGGATTTGTTACTTAATTTATTTCAGGTCCGGATGACATAGATTTCTATCCTTGTTGCACTAAGTTTATTTGCCGTGATGCCGATGAAATCACTGGACCGGATGCTTAGTCACTTGTTGGCCCCAGATGGCACACTTGTGGGCTGAAGTGTGCGATCTACCATTCGCTTTGTGTATCGTAGTTTCGACTTCAATAATGTTAGACTTGATTTTAATTCTAGTTGAACTGTTCAACTATTTTTTACTTGATTTTAATTCTAGTTGAACTCTTCAACTATTTTTATTTGAACTCGGTTTGTAAAACTCAATGTACCGCACTAATCGTACATGTACGAACTTTGTCATGTATGTACTATCTGTGCTCACCTGCGCGTGAGACTTCTGGTGTTTGTTTCGATCCGCATATTGGTAAATGCAGGCTGTCAGATTAAACCATTAAGTTAATGCGCCTGATGTGTTCAAATGATGGCCATTACGTTTAATTAGATTTTTAATTTGGCGGTTCTGCCACAAAAGCCATGGAGAGTAGTCAATTTACCGCATCAACCGTGGCTTCAGCTGGTCCCCTGAAATAGGTGAGGCCAGTTCCAATAAGACGACGGTATCCTTGTTCAGGGGCGATAAGATGGGGCTGATAGCCATCTGCTTCTGAGACCACCTTCTTGACGTTTTCCACAGATAGATAGCGATCAAAGGGAAGCTTCTTAAAAGCAGCAGGGAGCTTATGATCAAACACACGGTATATTCTATCGCCGCCTGACCTCCTGCAGTTAGGCAGCAAAGAGTTTACGGAACAGAATAAACCTAAGAACATAATGTAATTGCATAAGAGTCCACAAAACAATACAAGGTGAATTGTTAACACAAACAAGAAATATTTCATATCCCACACATTGTAACAACACTTAAAAATAAACTGAATGATTAAGGACTTATTTTTCAAAATGTTCTCCATACAAGATCGTGGAATCCTAAAGCACCACAACAAAAATGGAAAATACATAAAGGAGTGAAAAAATTGGTCGAATAACTGAACATGCAGGTGAAATAAAGGTAACGGATGGTTTATCATGTGCTACTTGACATTTAATTAACAAGTGAATAGCAGGGTTCATTAAGTAAATCCTTCATGCTATGTACTAAAAGAAACAAAATGAGATACGAAAGAAGGATGACACCAACCCTCCATCAAGATGTTCCTTGAAAACACGGTCAAAAGCACGGCAGAGGTCCAATATGGTGTAAAGTTGAGCCTGGGATTTATGGAGAGTTATCATAAGATCGATAAGGGAAAATACACCCATGATTACATTGATTATAGAATATGATACAAAGGACTGACCCCTGGATCAGAAGCCACAGCTCTCCCAATGGTATCCAGCTCTGATTCAAGTTCATCTATAGTTTTATTGATTACCGCTGTGATACTGGGAATGCGTGCTTTGATAACAGATTCAAGATGCTGAAATGTTGTAATAAATTACTTTGTAGGCAGCTTTGTTTGGATAAGTCCAAGAAATAAGCTTTAAAAAGCTCCAGGTACCTCAGAAAGAAGCTTAGCAAGGTATTCAGAACCCATGCGGCTTGCTAAATGTGCATAATCAGGACTGCTTTCAAAATATTCCCTTTCTTTTTCCCTTGCAGCAATCATGTCAACCTTTCTATTGATATCTGCTTGCGAGCGATTGACAATTCCAACCCAAGGATTCTGCAGCCGATAGGCCCTTCCCTCGAGAACCTTAAAGGGGAAAAACATGAATATTCAAGGTAGGGTGGGCAACGAATCGTTAACCTTACAGATGTCAGAAAGGTGTGATATAAACAAACAAGACAAATAAGCAAATTGATCTTTTGAAGTTGACAACGTTCAAGTTAGAGAGGATAGACAAGATTAATCTTACATCAAGAGCATTTGTTCCTTTGTCCATCAGGTCCAGCTTTGTCAACACACCAAAAGTCCTTTCACCTTATTATGTACAAACTTTATATTCATTGTATGGATAAAATATGAAAGTTCACAGTAGTAGTATAGATGTCAAAATTGTCCCTATGTCCACTAAATTTTAGCACCTGTTGGATCAACTTCTTTTGCGAGCTTAATTGCATCGGAAGTCGCAATATCCTGGTTTGCTGGAGATATAGCCAGAATGATACAGTTGGGCTGCAAAACGTGTATGAATATCTTATTATCACCTACATAAATGGCCACCAAGGTGAAAACTAAAAAGAATACTCCACATAGCCAGGAATCTTGTTGTATCAACAGGAGGTTGGCCATGCATGTGGAATCAGTGATAGAGAATTAGAGATAGACAAAGGCAAAAATGTGTTTACTAGTAAACAGTTTCTTTAATAGTATCTATATGTTACTTATCAAATATGATGAAACGCAGATGCCCATGTCGGATATGGAAAAGCTACATGTACTGAATAAATTATTACAATGTGAATGGTTAAAGGACCAAAAAAACAGATTACAGATTCATTTTGAAAACAAAAACTAGATTAAGTAATACAAGAACAAAGGGCTCGTTGTGAAGACTCTATAGTTAAAATGGAATATTATTTCGTTAATTAGTTACCTTATCAACATATGAGAGAACCATATTCTCTATATCTTGAACAATACTTTCAGGCTGTCCTTCTGTGTATTAGCAAATCAACAAGTTGACAGAGATGAATGGTAACACCGCACACACAAAACAAAAATTCCTTTTTAATAGAAGAATAGTATTACCTACAGCAACCTTTGTCAACCCCGGAAGATCAATCAACGTTAAGTTCACAACTGCAAAGAAAAGGCGTAAAACTATTATTAACCCAAAATGTGATGAAAAGACCTGTACAAAACGATACAATAGGGATGAGTTATGACAAGCTATAGCAGGCTACAAAATTCAGAAAATGATAATTCTTTCAAGTGATTGATATGCGGTTTG